>NW_006159859.1:9190087-9231638 GCF_000334495.1 Tupaia belangeri chinensis
CATGTTCCTTTCTATCAAAAGGTGTGTGAAGAATTTAGGAAAGATTTTGGGGATTTAGCCCCATGACATATAGAAGATAACACTTGCGGGACCAGCAGTTAGCGTAATGGCTATGTCTCTGGACTCCCACGTAGTCGACCGCGGTTCGAGTCCTGGACCTGGTGGCTTAAACTCACACCGGGCGCATGTGCGTGCGTGCCCAAGATCCCGAGAGGAGAATGGAGGAGAAGGGATTGCGGCGTGGCCATCCCCCCCTGGGGGCTGATTTCTCGCTTTCTATCTCTCTGTCTCTCTCTGTCTATCTGGTGAGCGCACGTGCTCTATAGCAAAAACTTCTCAAAAAAAAAAAAAAACAAAAAAAAACGAAGATAACACTTGCTATGAGTTAGGAAACCAAGAAAGTGGCACAGAAGAGGGTGGTATTTGATCTGAATTGAGAGTGGTGGAACTTTCATTAATGGTCAAGGGGTAGGAGGCACATTTCCTACCCTAGGGAGTGTCTCATCCCAGATGCTGAAAGAAGCTGCTCAGACCTTGCCTGGGTCTCCTCCTTTCTCCTCCCAACAGGGAAGACCCCTGTTCAGGAAGTCACCAGCTCAGAAAGTATTCATTGATTTATAGCCTTTCCCTTCCAAGAGGCTGGGAAGAAGCCCAAGGACCAAAGTCTTTGAGACAGACTGACCACTAGGCCCCTGCTGAGAGGTCATCAGTGCTTGAAGGCCATCACTTTCGTAAAGACACATCCTTTATTGACTTCAAAATAAATAAAACTTCAAAGGTGACAACAACCCAGCAGCTGCTTAAATGATTGTGTCCTTATTGAACTGTGGACAGAAGCTTAAACGGGCAGGGGTCAGGGCAAGTTCCTGGACCGCTGATTGAACCTGTGAGTGTGTTGCTGATTTCAAAACAACTGTAGTACCAATGCAAAGCTCTCAAGTCTTCTGAAGCATGACAGAGGCACCATGACTTAGTGGAGAAAACAGAAGCTTTGGCAGCTATTCTTTTGTGTAGGTGAATTAACTTTAGGTAAATAACTCCTATGAGCCTATAAAAATATTGATAACAATATTTGTTCCAGTGTTCATAGATATTAAACTGTATAATAGGGCCCAGCATACTATCAGGTTGTTGGAAAAGTCAGGACATATTCATACCACATTCATTCATACCCATTCTCAGAGTATGACAATAATGAACATTTATTGAGAGTTTTCTATGTGCCAGACACCATACTAGTTGCTATATACCTTATCTTATTCATGCCTTATGATAAGTCCATGAGGTAATGGTATCATTCCCATTTTAGAGATAAGAAAACTGAAGCTGAGATAAGTTTGGTAGAGTTAGTGAGTATGAAGAGCCAGGATTCTCTCCTAAGTGGTCTGACCCTGGGACACACAAGTCCTACCACAGCGTGATAATATGTGGACTTGGTAAGTGAGGACGCCAAGATCTGTGATATTCCTCCCTGGTGGTGAGAATGCCTGTGTGGCTGGAATCAAGTGAGAACGGAATGGAACAGGGTACTGTTGGGACATCTGGTAGGTTTATAGGTTTGTGAACTGCAGGCATAGAATCTAGGCCAGGATTTAGGACTCATGGACTGGCAAGGGACTACATTCTGTGATGTACGGTGTGTGAAGGGTGGGAAGCATAATGAAGGCCGCTGGAGGACTATCTATGATCACACAAGTAGTAGCTACCATGTAACTAGAGAGGCTGAGTGAGAGTGGCATTGTTGAGGTCCTTCATTATTCCAGTCACAATGAGCCAGTCAAAGGGATTATTGCCAGTGCTGTCTCCTGTGTATCCATAGTCTGATGAAAGCCAGACATGTAGATTAAATGGTTTGTATTACTGTAATTTTTTGTTATTGTTGTTTTTAAAGAATTATTTTTTTTAACTTCATTTATTGTTATTTTTAATTTGACCAGAGAGAGACAGAGAAAGTGAGAAAAAGTGGCCTGGTCCAGAACTCGAGCCATGGTCAGCCATGTGGGAGCCCAGTACCTTTAACCACTACACCACCTCCTGGCCCCACTGTAATTGTTTTTAACAAAAGACAGGACATTTTTTTCTTACTGCTTATTCTCAGTGTGAATCATGGGTCCAGAAAACCAAGGAGGCTTGTTCACTCTAGCCATGTAGTCTGAATTTATTGCAGAAGCCCCAAAGTAGTTGCTTTTATTGCAACAACTCCTTTATTTTTTTAAAAAATTTTAAAGAATTATTTTATTTAACTTTATTTATTTATTTATTTGGAGAGGTTTTTGCTATAGGGTGCATGTGCTCTCCAGAAAGACAGAGAGAGACAGAAAGTGAGAAATCAGCCCCCAGGGGTGATGGCCATGCTGCCGTCCCTTCTCCTCCACTCTCCTCTCGGAATCCTGGGCATGCATGCACATGTGCCTGGTGTGAGTTTAAGCCATCAGGTCTGGGACTTGAACCGTGGTCAATTACATGGGAGTCCAGTGACATAGCCATTATGCCAACTGCTGGTCCCTAACTTTATTTATTTATTGATTTTAATTTGACCAGAGAGGGACAGGGTGAGAGAGAGAAAGTAAGAAGGCAAGTCATCAGGTCCAGGACTCGAATTGTGATCGACCATGTCCGGCACCCTTAACCATCATGCCACCTGCCAGCCCCAACAACAACAACAACGCCTTTAAAACGTATGTCAATTTAGTCCTTTTTCCTGAACTAGAGGTTGTCATAGTTATGTTTATTGATACCAAGGATATGCTTGATTAGACAGATATTAAAAATCTACTTAATTTTTAAGTAGACCAGCAGGGTGGTATAGTGGTTAAGGTGCTGAACTCCATATGACTTACCATGATTTGAGTCCCAGAACTGGTGGCTTGAAAATCATGGTGAGTGTGTGTGCGTGTGTGCCCAAAATCCTGAAAAGAGAATATAGGAGAAGGGATTACAACATGGCCGTCCCACCTGGGGATGATTTCTCATTTTCTCTCTCTCTGTCTCTCTCTCTCTAGCTAGTGCACATGCCCTATGGCAAAACATTTTTTTAAAGGCCTCATATCATGGCAGAGATTGTGTAGGCTATGAAGGAAGTGCAAAGCAGTCTTATCCTCAGGAGTATTTTAATTCTGATGAAAGAAAAAACTGAACACCACTAGCTGAGATTAATTGCCATTTTAAAGATAAGAATCACATCTAGCAGAATGTAGTTAATTGAAACACTTTATGTAGAAACTCATGAAATTTTACTGGCAAAATTATTTCAATGTTTACAGGTCTGAACTCTTGACATTTGGATGTCAGCCTAACTGAATGTTTATGAACAGAGTATGATGATTAATAACCATTTCTCCAAAGAGGTTGAAATGTTTAGGAGAGATGAAACAAAGGTCTTTTAAAATTTAGCACATTTACAAATAGCTTACATGAGGGGATAAGTAATATACAATAAAGTAGTGATCAAAACCTATTCATGATATGGAGGGGCAAATGATGCTGGCTTGCCTCTTTGTCACCTAGGAGTAGTCATTTGATAGCTTTGGATTCAAGTAATACATTTTTAAAAATAAAATTTACCAAAAGTTTATTTCCCACACATTTGTTAACAGATTTACCTATGTCACGTCGTGTGGCTCTTGCTATTGGGCTGTTGGAAAAGTCTTGCTATTGGGCTATTTGCATAGAAAAATGTGCCATGACTTTTCTGACGACTCAGTATAAACCTGTGAAGTAGATATTATATTATTATAATCTGTATTTTCAGGTCAGCAGGTGGCATGGTGGTTGAGATGCTGGACTCCCACATGGCTGACCATGATTTGAGTCCCAGACCTGGCAGCTTACTTTCTCTCTTTCTCTTTCTCTCTCTCTGATGGTGTGTCTTATAGCATATTAAAAAATAATAGTAATAGGTAAAATTAAATGAATAATTATTTTCCAAAAAAAGATATTATTATAGTCTGTATTTTTAAAAGTTTATTCATTTATGCCTTCTAAGAAAGGAAAAGAGAGAGAGGCACCACCAAAAGGGTTCTCATGCTGTGATCTACCCCCAGTGTGAACCAGCCAGTACCATGGGCATGTACATGCATGTGCCTGGCATGTACCGGGGAATTTGGACGTGTGAACCCAGGACCTTTCCATTTGTCCTTAGCATCATGGAGTGTTGCATCACTGCTGCACCCTCACAGCTGGCCCATAAATCTGCATTTCAGCCCTGAAGAGACCTCATGGAGGTAAACAAACTTGCCCAAGTAGTTACTAATTTGGAAATCCATGATTCCAACCCTTGAATCTCTGATCCCAAAGGTAATAGTTTTGGGGTCAGAAGGTGGATTGGTGGCTAAGTTGCTGGATTCTCACATAGTAGACAGGGGTTTGAGTCCTGGATCTGGAGTCCTAAAAATCACACCAGGCCCACACGTGTGCATGCCTAAAATCCCAAGAGGAGACAGGAGGAGGAGGGATTGCAGCATGGCCATCTGCACTGAGGGGTGATTTCTCACTTTCCCTCTCTCTGTCTTTCTCAGGCAAGCACACACACCCTATGAGGAAAAAAAGCTAACAGTTTTAGCCATTCTTCCCATATATTTTATGAAGTGGTAGTTGGGAGTAATGCAGGCTTATTGCATGCAGCAAATCTCTAAGACAGGGCTCCAAAATTATGAATAATGAAAATTTGCAGTGACCTAACTAGAAATGAATGAAGTCGCTTCTCAGGTCAGCCTCTACCCCCTTGCAAACATCCCACTAGTCTAAGTGTTAAAGCTGATACCCCAAGCCCAGCCAGAGACAGTAGAGAGGGAGACAGTACCAGAAGTGGAATCTAGTGAGTGGGACTTGGTCTGCACAGGGATGAAGTACTCTGCCAACCACCTCTCTGTGTGCTGTGGTCTTGCAACTCTGGATTAGATTTTTGGCTAGTACTTCTCAGCCACTGATATTTCTTAATTCAGTAAGAGTATTTCACAAGCACAGAGTTAGAGACATAATCAACATGTTTCAAAATCAATTCCCTCCTTCAGAGGATAATGACTGGCTTGTTTGCTTTTGGATTCTGTGGATTAAGCACTATGGCAGAGTTCTTTAATTTTTTTTTAACCCTTCTATTTTTTTTCTCCCTATCCCTCTAATTCTCCCATCATACTCTCAAAAGTATTTCCTTCCTTCCTTCCTTCCTTCCTTCCTTCCTTCCTTCCTTCCTTCCTTCCTTCCTTCCTTCCTTCTTCCTCTCTCTCTCTCTTTCTTTTTTTAAGAAAAAGAAATCTTCTTTCCTGGAGACTTCAGAGAAATTTTGTCGGCACCATCTCATAACCCAGAGTGGATTTCCTCTTGGCTCCTTGAGTGGAGACATGCTGAAAATGCTAACTTCGCCGTGCAGGTGTTTGACTGGGTTTCCCATGTATGTATTTCTCATGCACACAGGCCCTGAGTGCTTGTGGTTCACTCTGGTCTTCAGGTCCGAATAAGATTCAGACCTCCATGTTGTTCAAGAGGTGTCAGCATTCATAAAAGCTGAATATGAGTAAACTCCTCTTATTTTTATAATTTCATTTAAATAATATAATTTATTATCATAAATTTGCATGTTACTCTACTGCAAATTAAGCCATACTAGGCTTAGCTCCAAGCACAAAGTATATCCCTTGTGAATATTATTTTCTTCATAGAGACTCTTAAGAAGGACATAGATTATACAGATCTTAAAAAGTCATTTATTTTTAGAGAATTCTGGCACTTAACTACTGTAACTATTTGTCCAGCCTTCCCAAGATCCTACAAAGCAGACACAGTTGGGATAGAAGGGATTATGTAGTTTGTTTATTTATTCACCAGACATTTGTTTAGCACCCTCCTGCTGCAGGCTCTGCTGTGTGCTCGTGTTGTGAGGAGAGTGGAAATGGACTCTGAGCGATGCCTTCACTATAGGATGTGTCACTTGACCCCATAACAAAAAGGCCAGGTGTTCAGAAGTAAAACCACCTAGCAATGGACACAGGGAGAAATGTCTGCTTGCAGAGTGACTGATTTTATGCTAAAGGAAGATTTATGACCTAAACAAACCAGAGCCTGCTGGCTACTCTGGGACTACCTGACTCTCAGCACCTGCCTGCAGCCACCTCCTGCTTCTTCCTTGCATCTAGGGGTTCTTTCACCCAGAAGACCACAAGAGGGTGCTTTTCTCCTTTCAGGTTATGCCTTTTTGAAACAAGGCTCCTCTTCTCAAAACGGAGTTTCCTGGGCCCTGGGAAATTGAGTACATCCAGCTGTGGGTGACAGCCTTGCTTCTAGGCGAAAGAAAGGCATGAATTAGTGTGTGTGTGTATTTCTGAGTTTCTCTTATGTCTGTCTCACCCACTGAACTGTGAGCTCTGAAGACAAGGCCTTGTTTTTATGCTCATCCCTCTTTCCTATGACTAGCTTAAAGTTTGTCACTTAAGAGGCCAATATTCATAAATATTTCTGAGCTTTAAAAACTGATATCTTACTTTAAGTCTTAGATCAGAGGTTTCAAGTTTTGTGCCCATCAGAATCATCTGGGGTCAGCCAGCCCTGTAGTTCTCATTGAGCAGGGTTGGGGTGGGGCTGGGAATGTTATTCTGGAACGATCTCATGTTGTTCTGACTTGAAGACTGCTGTCCAGCTGTTTCTGTCCTGTGCGAGGCCGCTTCTTGCTCCATTGGCTTTTCAGACCTGTGGGCTACCTACTGCTTAAGTGTGAGAACACCTCTCAACTTCCTGGACCTGCCATTGAGACCCCGTCAATGGGACCCAGCCTGCCTTTCCATCCTCCCCTTCCTGCTCCTCTTCTCCTGGGCATCTCTTCCTGTAATTCAGCCCTAGTGGAGGAGGGAAATGTTTCCAGACATGCCTTCACCTGCTGTCAAGGGAGGGCACCTGGAAAGACACTTGCAACATAACATCAAGATCTTGGTTACCACTTCTTCTGCAGGCCGATACTCAGGGTGCTACCTCCTCCAGTTACCCTTAAACGGATGCTTAAATGAACATGGTTTCTAAAATCAAGACCACCCCAAAGTGGAGGAAGATCTTTCTCTTACAACAGAGGCTTAAAATATTGCCTCCTGAGAAAACCTGTTTTCCAAGTTTTGGAAAAGAAAGTTCGTTCACGTGTATCATGATGACTTTGGAGGAGAACAAGTTTTGATAAAGAAAGATCTTCTTGTTATGTTTGGCATTGCTGAGGTAGCATAGGGTATCAATACTACAAAGAGCCTGGGTCTTGGAGTCAGGTGGCCCAGTGCAAAACCCAAGTTAGGGTGCTCCTCAATGGCTGTGTCTGGACAAATCAGTTAACCTCTCTGGGTCTTGATTTTGTCATCTATCAGATTTGAGAATAATACCCAAATAATACCCTTGTACGATTATGTGTAAACTTGCTTTTAGTTCATTGTGAAAATATTCACTTATATTCAATGTCAGTATGAGAAAGAGTTTTGGAAACTTGTATTTGCAGCTCCATGTAAGAATGTGGTAGAGAAAGATGTCGTCCATCACGTAGTGTCCCTCTCCATTGGAGAAATTCTTGTTTGGTCTTTATTCCAAGAATAATTTCACCTGTCTTATTGTACTTTCATCTTATGGTCCTGGTGATTTGCATAACTGACTTCTTTTAAGTAGCTTCTGGAACACCTAGAATAAAATATGCCGTCCATGGTGTCAAGAGTACACATCATTATGGTTGCAGTTTTAGTTTGTTTCAGATGTGGTTCCCTTTACATACTTATCATTTTTTTTTTAAAGTTTGCTCTGAATTTTCATTTATGTTGTTGTGTATTAAGTATTTCTCTAAGCAGCTTTTTAGCCTTTCTGAAATGAGACAGCATAAAACAGGAAATAAATCCATTACTAAATAAATAAGCAAACCTACTTAAAGCTGTTTTCACAGTGCATGGCCAATAATAGGTATATAATATAAAAATCCATCTTATATCTTCGTTGTAAATGAGTCTAATTATCCCCCATGGGTCCAACTTGGTCTTTCATGAATTGAAGTAGAAGGGTGTGGTAAAGTGATTCTTGCCAGATAGGTTTCCTAACCTGAAAACCTGTCATTGCATCAGGTCATAGGAGATAATGACTCTAAAACAAATGGAGAGACCACATGGCCCAGTTTCTGCATGGAATCCCCTAAGCCCAGCCTAGACCAAAAATAATTTAAAAGTGATTTCAATCTTTACATGAGTCTCTCAAAACACATTAAAGAGAAATCTTGTTCATCACTGCCAGCCACACATCATAAAATCTTGCTTTTTTTTGCTTTCTAATTCTCTTTTACTCACTGCCTCCCAACAAGTCTGCTGACAACTAGATTTACCCCGTTTTGCTTCATGCCTTCACCCCCACCTTCCAGCTCTTTATGATCTAGGCCAACCGACCTTCTCTGGCTAGAGTCTCTGTTTTCTCACACCTCTGGATTTCTTTCCCATTACCCGCTCTTCTATTCTATATCATAAAAGATTTATGAACTAGGCTGACAAAGACAATTCTTCTGCTTGTGGGTGGGTTGGGAAATTCTCACATGCTAATAAATCTTCTGTGTCATCTAGGAAGTAAGGGGTGATTAATGTGTGTACAAGAGGAGAGAGAACTCCAGAATGTGACTTTACCTTGGGAACATACGCAGCCTATGGGATTTAGAAGAGGCATGTTGGGGCAAAGGTTACAGAGTTTTGTTGGTCTGGTTCTGCCTCTACTCATGTTGCCCTTATTTCAAAGTAAGGGACTTAGGGCATCTGTTGCCTGGAAACAGAGTCATGATGCCCTTGCATGGGATGGAGCTGAAGGTATTTGTCCAGAGTTGGGGGACAATGATAAAGAGCAAGTGATCCATCCTACTCTTGCTTTCAATGCCTATGTGGGACTTCACAGGCTTGTCCTACCTCTGGGTAGAATAAGGAGAAAGAGGAAAACAGTCTTAGAGTCAGTATACCCAATTTCCTAATGAAAAATGGAGGCACCTGGATACTGGTTTGTTAATTCCTTGCTCTGAGAAATCCAGTAAATAATATGCCAACTTATTGCAAATCTATATGCTTATAAATCTGTGGTATCAACCTTCAGGGTCCCTGATCAAGTCTCTGGTGTGAGGAGCACAGTTGCAGAGAACCAGAACCAGAGACAGGCTAAGTCAAAAGACTGAGTCCCAGAAATACTGACCCAGTACCACAGAGTTAATATGATCATTTGAAATTGAATCAATGGGTTTCCTCCCTCATTTTAGATCCTATTGCTTTCTTCAGTGAATATTGAGTGTCTACTAGTTGTCAGTTTTGCTAAGTGCTGAGAACATTAAGATGACAAGGTACTGACCCTTGCCCTTCAGGAGCTATAGTATAGATAATAAGGAAGACACATATAAGAATAATCATTAGGCCGAGCCTCTGTGACACTGTGGTAGCATACCACACCATAATCCTGGAAGTCACATGCTGACCTCAGTTCAAATCCTGGCACAGTCAGCCTGAAAACACACCAGACATGCATGCATAACCAGGATCCTGGCAGGCTAAAGTAGAGAAAGGGGACTGGAGTAACTGAGGTCTGTGGAGGGTGCTTCTCTCTGTTTCTCTCTCTCATGTGCATACGTTTTATCATGGAAAAAAAAATAGGACTGGCTCCAAGGCCAAGCAGTTAAGGGAGCTGGACCCCACATGGCTCAATGTAGTTCTAATCCTGGCCCAGTGGCTTGAAAAACAAGCTGGGCATATGTGCATGCATGCCCTGACCCAACAAGGTGGAGAAAGGAGGAGAAGGAATTGTGGTATGACCTCGCCCTATAGGGAAGTGCTTTTTCCACCTTCCTCTATCTCCCTGGCTAGCACACGTGCTCTAGTTCAAATAAATAAATAGCATTAACAATAAAATAAAATGAAAAATATCTTTAGAGCACAACATATTCAGGGCCATTATTGGGGTATAGCTAGAAGGCAGAGGAACCCAGAAGAGGGAATGACCTGACATAGGAGATTCAGGGAGGAGGGGATCCTCATGTGGGGATTTAAGCATAAGAGAGAGTTTGCTCATTTATTGGGGTTATATTAACCAGATTTTAATTTGGTTACACTACCTCATAAATACCAGAAAACATCTTCTGGCCAAATATGGTCTTAGCATTTGGTGTTCTGGTTCTGCAACTAGTGACAGACTACAGTAGCATCCCTGGAATGTTCTTTTGAGCTGAAGAATTTAATATGTCATACATAGCTAGAGACAAACCACATCGTTGGGGTTTAGCAGACAAACGCTCTGGTTCATTAATACGTTTTATGGGAGACTTTCGCTTGGGCCACCCAGTATTTGCCTTCTGTGGCAATAACTCCATGTGAATTATGGACAGAATGGGAGAGATGATATTCTGAGACATGAACATAGAGGCTGAAGGTCCAGGCTGAATGAACAGAAGTTGCTATCTTGGGAGGGTGTTGGGATTCTGTACACACAGTTAGGATTTTCTTTAAGGAGGGGGACAGTTGTTGGACTACAACCTTAAACCACAGGTCTTGCTTGATGGCAGTGTCACCACCACCACGAAGATGGTGCCTGATGGCACCATCTCTGCAGCCTTCCCCAGCTCTCCAACACATTTCTTTTCATTTTTAGAAATAAACTCTGATTTAGAGCTTTGTATTTCTTTCTTAGTGTTTGTTATAAAAGTGACCATTAAATACGAGGTTTTAGTGACTAAAACAGTTGGAGGCCACAGCCGGGCTGACAGCTTTAGGAGAGAGTTTAGCCCTGACCCAACAAGGTGGAGAAAGGAGGAGAAGGAATTGTGGTATGACCTCGCCCTATAGGGAAGTGCTTTTTCCACCTTCCTCTATCTCCCTGGCTAGCACACGTGCTCTAGTTCAAATAAATAAATAGCATTAACAATAAAATAAAATGAAAAATATCTTTAGAGCACAACATATTCAGGGCCATTATTGGGGTATAGCTAGAAGGCAGAGGAACCCAGAAGAGGGAATGACCTGACATAGGAGATTCAGGGAGGAGGGGATCCTCATGTGGGGATTTAAGCATAAGAGAGAGTTTGCTCATTTATTGGGGTTATATTAACCAGATTTTAATTTGGTTACACTACCTCATAAATACCAGAAAACATCTTCTGGCCAAATATGGTCTTAGCATTTGGTGTTCTGGTTCTGCAACTAGTGACAGACTACAGTAGCATCCCTGGAATGTTCTTTTGAGCTGAAGAATTTAATATGTCATACATAGCTAGAGACAAACCACATCGTTGGGGTTTAGCAGACAAACGCTCTGGTTCATTAATACGTTTTATGGGAGACTTTCGCTTGGGCCACCCAGTATTTGCCTTCTGTGGCAATAACTCCATGTGAATTATGGACAGAATGGGAGAGATGATATTCTGAGACATGAACATAGAGGCTGAAGGTCCAGGCTGAATGAACAGAAGTTGCTATCTTGGGAGGGTGTTGGGATTCTGTACACACAGTTAGGATTTTCTTTAAGGAGGGGGACAGTTGTTGGACTACAACCTTAAACCACAGGTCTTGCTTGATGGCAGTGTCACCACCACCACGAAGATGGTGCCTGATGGCACCATCTCTGCAGCCTTCCCCAGCTCTCCAACACATTTCTTTTCATTTTTAGAAATAAACTCTGATTTAGAGCTTTGTATTTCTTTCTTAGTGTTTGTTATAAAAGTGACCATTAAATACGAGGTTTTAGTGACTAAAACAGTTGGAGGCCACAGCCGGGCTGACAGCTTTAGGAGAGAGTTTATTTTCATTTTTTTTCCTTCCAGTCTGGCTTCAGCTTTAAATTAGATCGTAATAATCATAATAAAGCTCCTCCCCACCCTTAGTTCAAAGCACATTGCAGACTCTGTTCTTCCTGAGATTTTATTGATGACAGAATCCCATACCATTTTAGAGCTTTCATCTTCCCTGGTGTTCAGCATTTTATGGGTCTCCATTTTCTATACATTTCAGAAACCACAGTTCAAAACAATGTGAATTTTCTAGCGCACTAGAAAGATCTTTAGGAATCACTGTCCCCTCTTTACTGCTATTATTTGCATTGATGTGGCTCTTACGGTGTTGACCCTGGAGGATACAGTGAAGTGGGTTAGTTAAGCCATAGGCTTTAGAGCCTTATGATCTGAATGTATTTTCTAGCTTAGCTATTTACTAGCTGTTTGACCTCAGACACCAAAGCAAACATTTCGGTGTTGCAATTTTCTTGACTGAGAAGAGAGAACAATGGTTGTACCCACCTCAAATGGTGATTGGGAGGATTAAACAAATTAGAATACTTCAGGCACTTAGAAGAGTTCTTTGTGGCAGTAAGAGCTTAACAAGTGTTAGCTGTTGCTATTATCTCAGAAGTTCACAAAACTGCAAACATAATTGATGAAACAGAATGGTCTAACAGTCCTAAAATAATCCCACTTTGGTTGGTCTGCATGTTTGTCTTGTTAATATTATGGTTAGAGGATTTTTAAACCTCAGACAACCATACTCAATTGATAGCTACTTAGAACTGCAATTTTCTAGACAGTAGGAGGCAGTGTAGTTTAGCTATTAAAGGCATTGGCTTTGGAGTCAAGGAGCCTGTTCTGTTACTTATATGGCCTCTTGGTGGCTCAGTTCCCTCATCTGTAAAATGGAACTCGTTCTTCACACAACTATTGTAAGAACGATATATATGAAAATTTGGAACATATAGTAAATATTTTAAAAAACTGTAGAGGACAAAGGGAGGAGAGATTTTGGTTGATTTATAGCCACGTCTATTTATTTATGATTATTTTCCTGGTAACAAGCGATAGACATAGGATTTTGCTTAGTAAAACTATAAAGGAAGAGAAATTACAAAACCCAGTAGGGTGAATGGCTGTTTTATTGCTGTTGGTGTGATAAATGTAAGTGCAGGGGTGGAAAATTTAGTTCAGATGAGTCATCCTGTATCTGTCCTGTCCCGTCCAGGAACCCCATTGGCATAAATGGGGTGATACATGAGCAGAGAAAAGAAGCAGATAGAGAGGATTCAGTCTCTTATTAGTGATGGAAATGGTTACAGTGGCTGTGCTGTCCCAGGGTTTGTTCATGGTTACAAGGATCTCAAACCTTAGAGACTGTAAAACTCAAGTGGATTCCTGTTCAAAGGGCACCTTCCAAAGATTCACCCAGAGATGCTAATTCAGTAGGTTGCTGGCATAGCCAGGGACCTGTCTGTTTTCAGGTTCTCTAGGTGCTTCTGCTATGAAGTGAGTGCTTAGAAGGCTATACACATAGACAGAAGACTCTGGCGAGACTGGGCCCAGTGAGATTCCCCTGCAGAAGGCAGCTGCCCTGTCGCTGGCTTTATCCCTAGCCTGATGGTCTGCTTCCAAAAAGGCAGAAACAGAAACGCCAATCTTGCTTTATTATTTTTTTTCCAAAGCACTACTTAATAACCTGTGTTAATTATTTTTCACAACACTGCACAGAAGACTTAATATTAATTCCATTTGACATCAGAGGAGTCAGGGACACCAGGAAGATTTTTTGGGGGGGGTGCAATGAGGTTTGGTGCAAGCATGAATTATGGGCAAACATTACACAGGTCCTTTAATTTGGCTCCAGCCATCTGGGTCTTGCTAAACACATCTGTTCCTTCTCCTGGAGAGGATGCTCCAGTGTTGCCACGTGATTTAAATTATGTCAAGGGAGGGGGTTCTGTTTGTCCACTTCTCTGGTTTGCAGGAACAGCGCAGGGGAGCCTGGGTTTGCCCATTAATGGCATTCATTCAGAGCTTGGGTATTTAACTCTGAGTTTTGATTTGAGCATTTGCCTGGTGCGATATTCTGCCAGGCCCTTCCCAGTCTGCTCTCTGCTGTTTCGCTCCTGAAGATTTACAGCTAATGAAGGGATAAAGAAAGGTCACAGCGAGAGGCAGCAGCATGTGGTGGTGACTCATGGTCTGGGCCTGGTCCGGAGCCAGTTTGGGTGGATCACTGGTTGGCTGGCTGCTGTGCCTGTTTTCACCTGGCTCCAAGCCACAGCCCAGCAGGAAGCAGTTTCTTGCCTGTTCCTGGTCATAGGGAAGGCTTGGTCATTCAACCTGTTCTCCACTGTTATGGACTGGTCAGGGCAATGACAAAGAATCCC
Organism: Tupaia belangeri chinensis; assembly: GCF_000334495.1. NCBI lineage: Eukaryota > Metazoa > Chordata > Mammalia > Scandentia > Tupaiidae > Tupaia > Tupaia belangeri. The sequence goes on from NW_006159859.1 coordinate 9,204,215, forward strand.
ATGGATGGGGCTCAGGAGCCCAGGAGACAGTGGGATGGATCAGCCCTGGGAGGAGTCAGGTATAGAGAGCAACAGCCACCACCGCTAGGGACAAGGTGACAACAGGGGCTGAAAGAAGTCAGGGAGGCTTCCGGCGTAGTCTCAGCACTACTGACATTTTGAACTAAATAATTCTCTGTTGTAGAAGGCTGTGCTGTGCAGGGTGGGAGAGTTAGCAGCATCTCTGGTCCTGACCTGCTGGAGTTAGTAGCTGCCAGCCCTCCCCTCGCCCCCCACAGACCTCCTTTAATGCAACCAGCGAAATCGCCCTTCTCTGAAAACCAGTGTGGTGTGGTTGGGTCCCAGGCATGTGATCGTTAAGAGAGCTGTCCTCCACCATGTTTTTCTCTTCTCTCTTCACCATTGTCACCTTGCTTTATTTATTTTATAGTTGATTTTTGATTTTATAATTCATTGATTTATTTTACAATCAACTTATTTGTTTTAGAACTTATTTTGTCATTTATCAAGCACATGTCATAAGGCAGGTGCTCTACTTTGCATTCATTTTCTCTTTTCTCCCACGTAACAACCCTGAGATGAAGAAACTCCCATTGCCCCAATTTTATGGATAAGTAAACCGGCCTTTACAGATGTAATTTGCTGAGGTCACACAGCTGGGGCTCAAGCATAAGGGGCAGATGCGCCATCCTCACCCCGTTGTCATGTGTTATGGATGCATAATACAAGAGTCCAGGAGAAAAGCGCAGATGCAGGTCAAAGGCTGGCATGTAGCATAAGGAGGCTGCCAGCTGGGCTGGAGGTAGGGCCCCTGCTTCAGGGCGAGGGCTGAGGAGTATAACCAGCAACCCTGTGGAGATGGCTGGGAGCTGAGAAGAACTTGAATAGGGTAGGCGATTGGGATAGAGATGCAGCTACCGGAAATGAGATGCAGGTTGGGGGTTGGTCACAGGTAAATGTTTACCTAGGCTCAGCTGTTGTCTGCCACCTGTTTAGGACCCAACCCCTGACATATGACACTTATCATGAGCCCAAATGTACTCTTTTCACATCATATAGTGTCCACTGGACTGTGGTCTCTCACCCCACCCTCTGCTCCTTCCAGCCTTTCTCTTGCCTCCCCAGCTGCCTTGGGTTGGCATGCTTGAGCTATAGTATGTATGTTGAAATGACTGGACACATGAGGTTGCTGGTCGCCTCTGGCACACTAAAGATCTTGTGACATGACAGGGTCATAAAACTGGTGTGACCACCAGTGTGTGTAAAATTCTCGCAGTTTGTGGGAACTGGTGGGGAGGCTTATTCAACAATAACTGCATTAAAAATTTGTTATATATAAATTTTAATTAAGACTTGATTTTGTTCAGTTTTCTCTTTTTGTTCACACTATCATATGTGTACATGTGAGAGAGAGGAAGAGAGAAAGAAAGAGAGAGAGAAAGAGAGAGAGCGAGGAGTCCCTCTATAGGATCACACCAAGATCCCCTTCTTCTTGTCCTCCAGCCCATCCGATCCTGGGCACTCATGCACATGTCCAGCGTGTTTTGGGCAGACTGTGCCAGGAATTCAAACTGTGATCGCCATGTGGGATCCAGAGCTTCTCTAGCAGTGTATTACTGCTATGCCGTGGTGCTGCCCCAGTAGCTGCATCTTTTAAAGAAGTTTCAGGGTGTCTGATGTTGTTGGTTTTTCAGTTTCAAAGGCACAAGGCGGAGGTAAGGAAGATGTTACTGGAAACCTAAGTGAGCCTTCACAATAGATTTTGTAAGAATATTTTCCATTAGCTGGGCAGTAGAGATTTGGGAGTGCACAGTTGTTTTGTATTCTGGCTGATACCTAGAATTGAATGGCCTTCGGCTTGAAAAATGACATTCTCAGACAGCATAGGCTTCTATTACAAGGACTTCTCCTGTATCTACACCCAATTAATTAGCACTTAAACTCATGTGCCATGTGAAAACTGAGAGTACCTTTGCAAAAAAGGAAAATTCCAACTGAGTTGCAAAGGGCCTACCTGGACCTGCGATCGTTTCAGGGCATCTGCAGCTCACATGCCTGATAGATACTGATGTCCCACTGAGAATCCTCAGTGTGACAGTTTGCTCAGCACAGTCCCTATGCAGGTTTTAGCATTTCTGCAAGACCGTGAACTCATCTCTGTGATTCCTGTGTTCTTGATCCTGTTTGCCATTCTCTGGTGGTCTTGATTTTTCTCGAGGGTACTGTAGTTAATACTTGTTGGTTCACCGAGGTGTCATTTGAGGAACCATCGTAACATCACAAGGCTGCTCACTGGAAAGTTCTTGTGTTGCCTCACTCTTCTTATCTTTAACTTATTTTATTTTAAATGGTAGAACAAAAATGCATGTTTATTGAAGATGAATTAAAAAAACACAGAAAAGAAAAAAAAATTACCTTATAATTCCACTACCCACTGTTAACATTTTGGTTATATCTTTGTGCTTTTGTATTACTTTTAACAAAAAGAGAAGAGAGAAGAAATTGTGAGAAGACATGGCATTTTCTTAGTAGAAACTTCAAAGTGATGCTTTTAAAAATAATCTCTTAATTTTGTGGCAAATAGGTTGTGATAATTGTCAATGATACACATGGTTTTGAAAATCTAATCAATGCCATATTTTCCTCCTTACTGATAGAGGGTATGACTACAAGAGACTGTGTGTGTGTGTGTGTGTGTGTGTGTGTGTGTGTATGTAAATGGACTGTCTGTGGCTCCTGAAAAAGAAATTCTGTTGCTGGATTTGCTGACTCACTGCCAAAGCTCTGCTGCAGGCAGGGAGCAGATTCTGAGTTATTCAAGTTATTCCAAACATTTGGCCCTCCTGGTTTATTGGCTACTGTGACAGACTTCTCCTCACACCTCACCTCCTCTTTGGCGTGTGGACATATCAGGCGTTTTGTTCATTTTGCCTCCTGATCTCCTCCTACTTCCTTCAATTACTCTTTAGCATTTCTTGAATTTCTACCAGTACCACTCCAACTCTGTAAGGCACAATGTCAGAAATACCCAGACACTTCCTTCCTGTGGTCACTGCAGGAATTTGCCTTCTCCTTCTGAGGCCTTGTGTGTTCAAGTTTGTGCCTTCACAAGGCTCCTAAGCTGTGAGGAGGTGACTTCAAGATGAGTGCTCCACCCCCGTCATTTGCTCTCAGTCACTCAGAATCACTACTATTTTCTTTTCATGCCCAATGTAAGATCAGTGTATATAACTGAACCTGTTTCTTTCTACCCTGAGGGGTACAGACATTGGGAGATGGGGGAGAAGGGCTGTGCTGCCTCATTGGAGAACTGCTCACCATACTGGGTAAAAGAGAATTTTGTACAGACTGCCATGACCAGCAATTGCTGAGCAAATGCATTCTAGGATTGTAATTTTTTTTTTTTTTAATGGAAAGAAGTGTTTAGCTCTCATTGTCAAAACCCCAAGTGCAGGAAAACTTACTATAGCCTGCCTCAAAGGATCACAAGGTATAAAGGAGACTGGATGGGCAAGGACTGTATAGGAAGAACTTGTCTTCCATCTCTACAGTGGTTTCTCATTCTGCATCCAGTTTTATGGTATACTGTTTGAAAAGTTTATAAGGGACTCTAAGTCAAAATGAGATGAATAATCATTGCCTTCTTAGCTCCAGGTACTATTGTAAGCACTGAACACATAGTTACTCATTTAAACTTTACAGTTAGTCCATGGGAGGATCAATCACCACTATTTTACAGAAGTGAAGGTAAGAGTATAGACTTAAAAGGTCACCTACCCAAGGGTACTCAGCTGGTAAGCTGCAGAGCCAGGATTCAGACCAAGACTTTGGCCCTGGAGACCACATTGCTTCTTGTGCCTGCTCTCATAATGAAAGCGACCAAAGGACTCACTTCCAGTCTGAGTTCAGCTAATAATTTACTGTGTTCGCTGATGAGTAACATTATCTGTTTGGGCCTCAATTTCATCATTTAGCTTAAAATAAACAAACAAACAAACTCTGATTCTATGTCTTTATGTCATTCCCTTCCCACTCTTAATTCTTGGATGCATCCAGAGAGAAATGCATTTTCCTCAAAGGATATCCAGACTGGATTTTGAATCTAGTTCTTCTTTTAAGCTAGGTACCACTTTTTCTGTAGGAGAGAATTGCTGTTCTATAGCAGAATCTCTGTTATAAGCAGAGACAATTCCCTTGGGGCAGCTGATCTCATTGAGTCAATCCTACTTAGCAATAAAAAAGAACTCATTATAGCTTTCCTGAGAAAAGATTTAAGAGAGAACAATCTGGAGAAATGGACACTTTCTTCAATTAGGAAGTGTACCATTCCATGTTTCCAAGGAAAAAAACTTAATCCATAGAGCAGAGATATATTCTAAAGCAAAGACTGTATGATTTGGAGGACAAAACACCAAACTGGCCAAGGGACACACCTTTATTCTACTCATTTGCTGTATCCTCCCAGCAAGCCATCTGGTTATTTAGGTTAGTCTTTCATTTGCTTGGTGAAGTTGTGATGGTAAGTCCTGAAGAATTACCCATGAGACCCTCTATTATTATTGACTTCTGGGAGCCAGATGGTAGCACATAAAACTTTATGCTTTACACTCTGCAAGGCTGTCCCACATGGAACGGTTCCTGGTTCAAGTCCAGAGACCTCCCTGAGTACCCTGGATATTCACATGCATGTGATCTGAATTGGGGCTGAGGATTCATGGCATCAGGACCCTGGTGGGGTTGATGGCTTGCTCTCTCTTTCTTTTGCTTATGAAGAAAGAAATACATAAATTTTTAAAAAGTTGACTTCTGACAAGTTCATTCAACCTTGGTAGGTGTGGTTCTCAGTACCTCATCGCCTATTGTGAGTCTGCCAGGAGTCCTGCAGCTCTGGCCTCTACTAAGAGAACAGTAGCTTTCTGACCTATCTTGATGGCTCAAACTGATTCCAGCAATGTGGGAGGTCGAGGTGTACCGAGGCTGTTCCAGGCAGGAAGCCTGCTGTTGACCCAAACTATGCAGATCCCCCACATTCTGTGTCCTGTCTGAAGATAGGCTCAGCTGAGACTGAGCTCTTTGTGACAATGGTAGTAGCAAACAATGTTGATGATGGGACAATCATAGTGACTTTGTGCCGACTCATATCGAAATAATGTTTTCTGGGGAACTGCACATACAGTTGTGAAGCTAGTTCTTTTCTGAGTGGTACTATAAACTTGGGACCAACTTTCTAATTCTTTGTTTCTCCAGGCAAAATCCATCCTTTCCCAGCTTATTCCAGGAATAGGTAAACATCACCATAACCATGTTCTAGTCTAAATTAAAAAAAAAAAAATGCAACCTTTTATGATGGCTTTATTTTCTGACTTTTGCTCCCTGTATTCTGTAACTAACTCTTGTATCTGCTTCTGACTTTTATGGATATTGCCTCAAGAGTCCATTTTCAGGGACCAGCAGTTAGTATAATGGCTATGTCACTGGACTCCCATGTAGTTGACCACAGTTCGAGTCCCTGACCCGGTGGCTTAAACTCACACTGGGCATGTGTGCATGCCCAAGATCCTGAGAGGAAAATGGAGGAGAAGGAATTGTGACATGGCCATCCCCCCTGAGGAGTGATTTCTTGCTTTCTGTCTCTCTGTCTCTCTGGAGAGTGCACATGCCCTATAACAAAAACTTCTCAAAAAAAAAAAAAAGATTCCATTTCCATTGAGTGAAATGATTCATTCTGTTAGCATTGAATTCCTATTCCTGCCTAAACAAGGTGCTAGGTGGAGAGCAAATCTTTGCCTTGACATTGGAGTAGCTGAGCACAGATACAGTGCGGAGGTGCAAGCGCAGGTGATGATGCCAGAAGGGAATTGGAATCAGCACGTCAGCATCCCCTATGTCACATTGAGGAGTTTAGATTTTATGTTATGAACAGCAAAAACAGCAGGAAGCCCACAGATTAGCTCACACATACACACACACACATACACACACACGAATACATATGTATATTGAATATAAACATATTTAAAATATATACTACTATATATCATAAATAATACTATATGTAATATATTATGTATAATGTATTATATAATTCAATATATTATATATAATATAATGTGTTTATATTATACAAATAATACAAATCCAGAACTCTTGTTTAATAAGGTTCAGTTTGTAGTTCAACATGAGTACTTGAGAAGCACCAATCTTGTATTGGTTTCTGTAGTAGGTGCTGGGGATACCCAGATGGTAAAATGTGGTTCTCACTACAAAATGACAAATAATGATATAGGAGGAGTGAAGATTAAAAGCTTAGTCGTCATGCTAACAGAATTTTTTTAGGCAGGAGGACAGTTTTAAAAAATTAAATAAAAATAGCTCTGTTGTCAGTGTGGTGAGTAAACTAGAAACTGGGAAAATGTTGTCTGTGAATTTCCATTCAGTGTTAGTTGTCTTCATTATCATGATGATTCTTGTCAATTTCAGTCCCTTTTACATGTGCAATCAGTCGCTGGGAAATCCTACTTAATGTATTCCTTTCCAGGATTTAGTAACCAGCACCTACTTAGACAGATACAACAATATGACAATACCAAGAGAACAAGTCAATTGGCCCATGGCCAGGTTTGCGTTATATACCAAGAGTTCTTGCCTGTTTCCAAATCTTCTGGGTAGATGTAGATTGTTTGGAGATTGTCCAGCTAAGACTTCTTATGAATAAAAAATGTTGCTATAATTAAAATCTTTCAGGCCCAAGTTACCTTTTTCCAATAATTCTCTTGTGATTTATAGTCAAAGACACATATACTATCAAATTACCTAAATCACGAAGGGGAGGGAGGGGAAAAAAACTAAGCTCTGTTGTAAGGATCAGTTGTCAGAATATTGCTGACTTCATAAACCACTCAGGCTTTTTTCCAGGCAACAGTTGATATATTTATAGCCTTGTAATTTGGTTACCTATCACTTAGCTTATATGTGAGTCACCCTTGAAATATATGCATGGAGACCGAAAGTACTAATTACCGGTAGCGTGTAGGTGGGAGGGCCCTGTTAAGACCCCTGCTTAACAACATTGGCAAATTGTTGGGAAATGATAATTTATCATTAAATGACATTAAGAACCCAATGACAGAACTTTTGTCCATGGCTTTAGAGAGCTATTCTGCTTTGCTCCTGAAAGGCTGGACTCCCCTATCTGGTCATGGTTTTCCGGTTCGATGTGGCATATTTATTTCATGGACTGTGGTGGGTGGGAAGCAGGCAGGTTGGAAAGATGGTCAGGGAGGCTCAGGAAGGGGAGGAGTTAAGTCATTTATGGCCACTTAATTTTGCTTCAGAAGTGACACTTTGACATAACTGTCAGAAATTATTTTTTATTTATTTTTAAGCTTCCACTCCCCTACCACCCCCACCCCCCTGGAATGATTTTTCCATTCCATCTCTCAAAACTCATTTCAAGTGCAACTTCCTCCCTGGAAAGTTAAGTCTTACATTTTCTTTCAAGCATACAAAATTCAAACTGAAGATGTTATATTTAGGAGTAAGAAAATTTTCAAGTGAATATGTTAGGGGCCAGACGGAGGCACAGCAGTAAAATGTGATGCTTTGCGAGGCAATCCCACAGGGCAAGGTTCCTGGTTCAGGTCTACAGACCTCCCTGAGTACGCTGGGCATGTGTTTGCCCATGATCTGAGACGACCAAAGGCTGGGGTGGATCACAGTGCCAGGCCCCTATCAGGTGTGCACTCTTTCTCTCTATCTCTCTTGTTCATGAAAGAAATAAATGAACTGAAAAAAATAAGAATGGATATGTAGTCCACTATCAAATGAAGGTGTATTTAAGGTTATTTTATTAGTTATTTCTAAACTTTTCTTCTATGACTAGTAAAATTACAGTTTCACCTAACATTAAGAGAATGAATTAGTTATTTTCAGGATAGATGGCGAACTTACCTCCACCTGTGCTTGTCTTTATACAGGAAAAAGAAAAGGAAAAAAAGAAAGAAAGAAACAGATGTTGGGAAATTTTCTTAAGCAAAGTTATGTATTCGAGAGATGGCTAGACCTGAAAAATTAACTTACTCTGCTTTGAATTTGGATGCAGTGTTTTATCTCTTGACTTAACTGAGTGGTCCATTTCAACTATGGAAATCTACCTTGGAATGGTTTTGACAGCAAAGAAATGCAAAGCCCTATTAATTACTAAATTACAAAGGAGGAGCCACAGTATTTAAAAGCAAGTGCAACTTAAAATACTGTTTTCATGCTGTTTAAATGACTTACTCCAACCCTCATCTTGGAGGTTGGATGGGTAAATGCATCCTGTCATACACAGAGGGAAAATCCCCCCTCAGTGTTTCGGTACTCTTGTTGAGTTGTAGTCATATCTGGGCATAGGAGGAAAAAGTCCCTGTGGCCAGTGCTGAGTGTGGTTGCTGGCAGGTTTTGGTAACAATGAATCAGAGGCTGCTGTTGACCATTGGGAGAAATCTAGAGTTACGGCCAAGATCTGACTTCAGGACTCTTGGATTGGAAAGTCCTGGCCACATCCAAATAAATCACCCCACCTTACCCTCCTCCACCTACATTCCTTAATTGTGTATACAAAGACCTCATTCAAGACTTAATAGCTGAAATTGCAATGTCATTCATTCATGCACTTATTCAAGAGACAGTTTTTGAATGTATTATATTCTGGGTACTGTGAGGGGTATAAAGAAATAAATAAGAATCATTTCTACCAGGCTGCTATTCTAGCCAACCTACTGTGGCATAGCTTGTTCTTGGTGAGCTTAAAGTGGGGCAGGGTGGGGAGTCCAAGAGATCCACAGCAGCCTTTTCTGAACTACCTATGTATTGTTTTAAAAATGATTTTTAAAAATTTAAGTGACCCACGAACATGGTTTAAAACATCAAATAGTGTAGAAGGACTTAGATCCAAATGTGTCCTGATTCTGTCTTCATTTTCCAGAAGTTCCCAGTATTGATCATTTCTGTTTTCAATGTTTACTGTGAATTCTTCTTTGTTTGTTTGTTTTGATTTGCAGAGGGTACATGTACTTACAACAGAGAGACAGAGAGACAGAGAAAGGAGAGGAAGAAAGCATTCTTCGATGTTCATGGTCATGCTATAATCCCTTCTCTTTCACTTCTTCATCCTTTAGGGATTTAGGGTACTCATACACATGCATCGGGCTTGATGAATTCTTGGTTCAGCCACTGTAGATACTTTAAATTGATGTCCTGCTGTGGTAGATGGGAACTTAGCTCATTCACATACCTGTCTCTCTTCTTGGTAATATAATTACATCACTATTTTTAGTTCTTCTAATGGTTGCTTTTGTAACTCAAAATAATGCACTGAAACTTCTCTTTCTTGGTCAATCAACTATTAATATAATCTCCCAACCATCCACTTTGTAAGGTGAGGATATCACTATTTCTATCCTTCCTGCCACTTTTCTAAGTACCTCCTTCACCTTCTATCATCTTTCAGCTGTAATTTTGCTTTCATAATGTCAAGGTCAATAATATTTACACTCTGTCTATAACATAATTATTCGCAGAAGTCACTTAAAATGATCCATTGTAGGATTTTGTGAGGACTTGTGTCAAGCTCAGTGAATCGTCGTTTCTGGAAAGAGCTCTTCTTCAAAAATTTTGGTAGTATTCTGGCTCCTCTCCTATAGTCTGTGGTTCCTCCAGGGTAAATGGTGATGGCTCTCAGACCTGTAAGTCCTTTTATCACCTTGTATTATAATGTGTCTGGCTTAGAGTTTTGAGTTAAAGTTGCTTGATGATCTTTTACTATTTTCTTTTTTTTAAGAATTATTTTATTTATTTATTTGTTATTATTATTATTATTATTTTTAACTTGACCAGAGAGAGACAGACAGAGAGAGGGAAAGTGAGAAAGCAAGCTGCCAGGTTTGGGATTCAAAGCATGATTGGCCATGCGAGAGGGAGTCCAGTGTCCTTAACTACCATGCCATTTACTGGTCCCAGGTCTTTTACTATTTTCTAACCCAATCTTTTTAGCCTTCATTTTTCTCCTAATGTTTTTTTTTTTTTTTTTTGGGGGGGGGGAGATTTTCACTGTAGGGCGCGTGTGCTCGCCAGACAGACAGAGAGAGAGACATAGAGACAGAAAGCGAGAAATCACCCCCCAGGGGGGATGGTCACGCTGCAATCCCTTCTCCTCCATTCTCCTCTCGGGATCTTGGGCACGCACGCACACGCGCCCGGCGTGAGTTTTAAGCCACCAGGTCCAGGACACGAACCGCGGTCGACTATGTGGGAGTCCAGCGACATAGCCATTACGCTAACTGCTGGTTCCCTCTCCTAATGTTTTTTGTCTGCCTTTCTATACTTCAGGCTATACTTAATGGAGAAGAAGTAGCTGCCGTTGTTAACCAGATTTTACCACCTATTAACACTATGCTTTATTGCCTAGATGTGTACCTTTCCCTTCCTCAGTGATCTTATCTAAACACAACTTTGAACATCTCTCATCCCAGTTCTTGGTTCTTTCTTGGTAGATGAGGGGCTCAGGGTAGTTATGTATCAATCATGAGAAATGTGGTTCTAGGTTTTTTATTTCAAACCATGAAAATAATACAATGAAAAAAAATGTGATGCACAAAGTACTTTTTAAATACTACCTCACTAAACCCTTACAAGAACTTGAATTGAGAGAGGTCATATAGCTTGATTAGGGTCACAAGTAATATGTAATAAAGCCAGCCAGTTCTCAGACTTGGGGCCCTTTTTTCACTTGAACATGTTGTTAATACAAGTTTCAATCATTGGGAACTTTCTGTAAGTAACCTCAGTCATGCTTGCTATAGTAGGAACTTATTTCATTTTGTTCTATCCTCAGTGGATTAAAAAAATCGATATTCAGTAACTCCTAAATTAAAGGATTATTCCAAAATAGTAGGTTGGCCTTATTATATAGTTTTAGGATCATAGGAGCCTAAGGCAAAAGCATGAAAGAGAGCAACAAGTCTCTTTCCAGGCTCTTTGAGAAAGAGAAACTTAAATCACATGATTGTATTTCTCATTTCCAAGTAGAGTGTATGTGTGTGTGTTTGAGGCTGAGATAATAGCCCCCCCCATTTGTTGTTCTTTCATTTCTACCTAATACATGGGAACATTTTCAACCTAAGTGTGAAAACTACAGTGAAGGATATAAAATTGTAAATACCCACAGGTGTTCACAGGTATCATAAACTCCTGGAGGAGACATAAAAAACATTTTCTACTACTGTTCTGCTCATAGATTGCCTACAGAACAGCTCCCCTCAACCCTGTCCTCAGTGATGTGTTCTTTCTGGAGCTGAGCTCTGTGGTCCAGGGTAGATCTAAAATGGAATGTTTTTGGAGATGCCCCATAGCCTAGTGGTAAAGAGCCAGATCCCACAGGGCTGTCTACAGTTTGAATCTCGGCCCCAGTGACTTGGAAGACGTATTGTGTGTGTGTGTGTGTGTGCCCCAAATCCTGTCAGAATGGAGAAGTGGAGGACAAGGAATTATGGTGTGACCATGCCCCATTGAGGGGTGCTTCCTCCAACTCCCTGGTATCTCTCTCTAGCAAGTGCACATACAGCCTTTGACCACCTAAATAAATAAATAAATAAGTAAAATGGCCTGGGTCTCTGGCTTTACATCAAAGAAGGTGTGGAGTGTTGTGGTGAGGGCTGAGGCTAGTTATTGGGAAATGACTGATGAAGGCAAGATCTGGAACAGGTAAGCTTGGGTAGCAAGGATGCCCTTAATTTGGAAGTAGGAGAAAAGTCTTGATTGAATTGTTCCAACCAATTGAAATAAATTAGTCCTTTTAGTCAAATTCAATCTAAATTTATACCTACAATGCCGCTCCCAAAGAAGAACATTTGTTCTCAAGAGCTGTATATAAAAGATTAACGACAATAGGGTCTTTAGTTGGTTTGATTATCGGTGAGGGAGATATTCCTTCTGTGCAGATGTTTTCAACACCTCGTCTGTGGATAATGCTGCACTTTCCCAGTGGGTTTACATCACTTAGAGTTCAGGTTGTTATTTCACCTTAACTTAGAGCAGATGGTTTTTTGGGGTCCTTGTACTTCTCCTCACTATTGTTTTTCTCTTTGGAAATTTTGCAGTCCCTGGGCTAGAATAAGATTGGACAGAGACCTAAGTCTTGACTTTAACAAGGCTTGAATTTTGTCCATAGAGAAAAGGTGATATGCCTTGATACTCATTTCTCCAGGTCTGAATCAACATGTTTCAAGTCATAACTGGCTCTGTGGATTTAGGAAACAAGACTTGACCAACTGTTTTTGAAATTAGAATGTTGGTCAGGAAATACCTGACAAAGAACACACCAGAAATATGTATACTTACATAGAAATTACTTGAGACTACTGTTTTTTTTTTTTTTTAAGGTTTTTGCCATAGGGTGTATGTGCTTGGCAGAGAAGAGAGAGAAAGATATAGAGAGAAGGAAAGTGAGATGGCTACACAGCAATCCCTTCTCCTCTATCCTCCCCTTGGAATCTTGGGCACGTGTGGACATGTGCCCAGCATGATTTTCAAGCTACTGGATCTGGGACTTGAATCATGGTTGGCCATATGGGAATCCATCTGCCTTAATCACCATGCCACTTGCTGGCCCCATGACCGACTGTTGATTGGTGGATTCATTCATTCCATTCAACAGGAACTTATTGAATGTCCAATACTAGGAACTGAAGTATTAGAAGAAATAAGATATTGTTCTTTTTCTCAGGAGGCCCATAGGGGGGACCAGCAGTTGGCATAATGACTATTTTGCTGGACTCCCAAGTAGTTGACTGTGGTTTGAGTCCTGGACCTGGAGGCTTAAACTCACACCGGGCTTGTGTGTGTGCATGCCTAAGATCCTGAGAGGAGAATAGAGGTGAAGGGATTATGGTGTGGCCATCCCCTCTGTGGGGATGATTTCTCGTTTTCTGTCTCTCTGTCTTTCTGGCAAAAACTTCTCCCAAAAAAAAGAGGCCCATAGGAGCTGAGAAGTCCGTGAAAGAAAGTGTCATTTAAGTACTATAGACATTTTACTTTGAACTTGAGAATTTTAGCATAACTGTGCAAAGGTGCCTATGGTCAATATATCTTCTAAATGGGAAGAAGTCTTTCTGAATGACCAATCTGACATGTTGGCTAAGTGTAGGTTTGTTCCTTTAGGTTAATAATTTCATAGCATGTGGCTGTGTTGATCTACGTCATGAACAACCTACGTGTTTTACATTCCAAAGAGATTAAGGTGGGAGGAGCTTGTGTTCCTTCTACTGGCTTAGACCCTCAACAGATAGTGTTGATATATGTTGCTACGTTTGAAATGCCAAAGAGGACATTTTCAGTTTATCATTTATTTTTAATTTATTTTTATCTTTTTTTTTTGGAGAGGTTTTTTTTCTTTTCTTTTTCTCGCTATAGGGCGCGTGCACTCGCCAGACAGAGACAGAGACAGAAAGTGAGAAATCACCCCCCAGGGGGATGGTCACGCCGCAGTCTCTTCTCCTCCATTCTCCTCTCGGGATCTTGGGCACGCGTGCACACACGCCCGGTGTGAGTTTTAAGCCACCAGGTCTGGGATGTGAACCGCGGTCGACTACATGGGAGTCTAGCAACATAGCCATTATGCTAACTGCTGGTTCCCATATATGTTTTTTTTGGAGAGGTTATTTTTTGTTATAAGGCTTGTGCACTTGCCAGAAAGACAGAGAGATAGAAAGCGAGAAATCACCCCCCAGGGGGGATAGCCATGCCTCAATCCCTTCTCCTCCATTCTCCTCTCGGGATCTTGGGCATGCATGCATACGCGCCCAGCGTGAGTTTAAGCCACTGGGTCCAGGACTTGAACTGGGGTCGGCTACATGGGAGTCCAGCAACATAGCCATTAATTTAACTGCTGGTCCCTATTTTTATCTTTTGTTACTATTTTAAATTGACATAATAATTGGACTTGTTTATGGGGTATAGTGTGGTTTTTGGTGCAGAGTACCTTGTGTAATCAGGGCAATTTGCATATCCATCACCTCAAATATTTGTCATTACTTCGTGTTGGGAAGATTTTAAATCCTCTCCTTCAGCTATATTGTTGTTAATATAGACACTATACTGTGCAACAGAACACTAGAACTTCTTTTTTCTGCCTAACTGTAATTTTTAAATTCACTAACCAACATTGATTAACAATTTAATCAGCCAAACTTAATTTCTGCTGCAAAAGTTAAATATATAAGATATTGGACACTTTTAGATTTCCTCTTTCTGGAAAAAAAAAATCCCAACCTACTCTTTATTAATTAACATGATACTTTTTTTAAAGGTGACCGGAAGTATTTTTAGGGTATTTCCGATTTATGGTAGTTTCTTGAATGAGTATTTAATTTAAGCTGAAACCAGTCTGTTTCTTATTGGAAGCCCAAATGAGAATTCAAAGTATGTGTGTGTGTGTGGTAGTGATAGGGGTGCACTCATTTCTTCTAATGCATCAGTATAACTCCTTATTCTTATTCATTATTATTCATTTGGTTCCTCTTACAATATGAATAGAAGGAGAAAAACATTTATAGATCACTTAAAACATTTTACTAGAAGAAAGGGAACAAATTAGCCCACTTGAATCACTAGCTTTGCAGAGGAGAATGAGCAGAAGATATATTTAATCTTTCATCAAAGACTTTATTTGAAATTACTAATATACAGTTCCACTCAGAACAGCGCTAAATGAGTTATTAGAACATTTAAACGAGATCATCATTGTTTTTATTAGCAGCATTATTCCTTACTCCTTTTGTTAGAAAAACACCCTGCAGTGTGTGCAGATCTGTTTAATTGCAATGCTTTTACATTTCCCCTCAAATGTAGTTGACTTATTTTATAAATATTTCAAGTACATAATTGCTATTTTGCTTTAATGAAAATCACAAATGTATTTAGATCATCTAAGGGGTTAGAATACATTTGCTCCTGTACAGGTTTAAAAGAGAGGTAAATACGACTTTTGACTTTATTGATTATGATCCTGAGGAAGGGTCTTTTTCCCCTGGACCCCTTTTTGGGGTAAAATGCTGTGTCATCAGACAAACTTGGATTTCAGGCTCATTTCTTTTATCACTAAAGGGTGACCTTGTGTAAATTCTTCACCTTCCTGGAGCTTCGAGAATGTTTTGTAGAATTTATTGGGCATCATACCAGACTTACCAGACTGACATGAAGATAAATAGATCATGTTGAACACCTAACTGAGGGCTAGGAAAATAGAAGTATTCAATAAATGTTAATTTCCTTTCTCAGTGGCTACATTTGATTGATAGAAGAAACTGCTTAGGAGAGTCCTGAAGTTTTTGTTCCCCACTGTCAGGAGTTCGATCTGCTTTTCTTTTCTTTTTCTTTCTTTCTTTCTTTTTTTTTTTTTTTTTTTTAGTTTTTTTTGGGGGGTGGGCAGAGTGCATGCATACTTGTAGAGAGAGAGACAGTGAGAGGAAAAGTAAGAAATCACTTCCCAGGAGGGATGGCCATGCCACAATCCATCTCCTCAGTTCTCCTCCTGGGACTTTGGGTACACACCCAGTGTGATTTTCAAGCCACCAGATCTGGGACTTATGGGAGTAATTGGCCATGTGAGAGTCCAGCACCGTTATCACCACACCACCTGCTGGCCCTCATCTGCTTTTCTTTATTACTGGCATTAAGACCTTCCAGTTTTGTCCCTGAATCATCCTTTTGGTGTGCTATGTGAAAAAGCTTGTCTTTATCCATGTCTATTCTCATCAATGTGGTTCAACAGTAAATGTGGAGACAGTGTACTCATCAATGGAGTAGACGTGGAATTCAGGGCTTGGCTAAGGGTGCTAGACAGATTGCATGAAATGGACTAGCTGGAAATCTAGAAAAGCAAGTATTTTTGCAAAGTACCTGGGGTAGTGATAGTGATGGTGTGGGGTGATTCAGGAGACCATAGGGCGTGGTCCTTCTCACTGGTACAAAGGCAGCTATGTGTGTCTGCAAAGAATGCATCCCACACTCAGGGATTGCTATTCATTGCCAAAAAGTACCTTGGAAGTTATCCATATTCTTAACACTTAACCCTGCAATTCTGTGCCCACACAGTACTCACTGACACTTTGAAATGAAACTGGTCGAGTCAGTTAATGATCCAGTCAGGTGACTTCCTGCACAGGCACATCTTAAGGCCTCATGCTGTAAAAGATGAGTTGGCTTGATCTCATGTGACTGTAACATGATGCCATCCTCCTGCAGCACAGGGGTAACCTTGCCTGGAATGATGGCCTTGCTGATACCTGCTTTTCTTGGTGCTGTTGCCCAGAGAATGAGTGGAATTTACCTAACCTGGTCACTGTTTGTCATGATACTTCCCTGGACCAATTTTCTTTTTCATTTTCTTTCTTTCTTTCTTTCTTTCTTTCTTTCTTTCTTTCTTTCTTTCTTTCTTTCTTTCTTTCTTTCTTTCTTTCTTCCTTCCTTCCTTCCTTCCTTCCTTCCTTCCTTCCTTCTTTCTTTCTTTCTTTCTTTCTTTCTCTTCTTCTTTTTTTTTTTTTTTTTAGAGATTTTTTTTTGCTATGGGGCATGTGTGTTTTCCAGAGAGACAGAGAAAGACAAGAGACAAAAGTGATAAATCATCCCCTGGGGAGATGACCACACCATAATCCCTTCTCCATTCTCCTTTTGGAATTTTGGGTACATACACACATGCACTTGGTGTGAATTTCAAGCCACTGGTCCAGGACTGGAACCATGGTCAACTGCATGGGAATTCAGTGTCTTAAACACTATGCCACCTGTTGGTCCCCCTAGGCCAATTTTCAACTCATCTTTAAGGTGTGGAAATGGAGGCAGCAAGGTCAAATCCTTTTTTTTTTAACTTTTTTTTTTTTTGTAAATTGCTTCTTGATATGTGTGTATGTGTGTATAATTTTTTTTTATTAATTTGCTGGAGGGTGCATAGACTTGCCAGACAGAGATAGAGGGAAAGTGAGAAAGTACCCACTATGAGGAGTGGTTACACTGCAGTCCCTTCTCCATTTGTCCCTTCTTTGGAGATTTTGGGCATGCACATACTTGTGTTTTTCAGTCTGCTGGACCTGGGACTTCAACTGCATAATAGGTGATGTGGGATCCAGCTGCCTTAGCCACAGTTCTACTGGGCCCTTAATTGACTTAATTTAATTTAATTTAATTTTTTCCAGAGAGAACATCCACTTGCCAGAGACAAATACAGAAAGTCAGAGGGAGAAAGCATTCTTTCATGGGGCGTGATTACACTATGATCCTTTCTCCTCTGTTTCTTCATCTTACGGAGATTTGGAGGCATACATGTGGTGTGTTTTCAACCTGTCGGGGCCAGGATTCAATTCATGATTGGACACGTGAAATCCAGCTTCCTTAACCACCAAGCCATGGGGCTGGCCCTTCATTGGTTGCTTATTCCCAGAGTCTCGCACAATGCTTGCCACGTAGGAGGAGCACAGTGAGTTGTTGAATGACAATAAACCTGCAATAGCAAAAGAGCCACATTTTTTATTCCCGATTTTCTTCTTCTTCTTTTTTTAAACCAACCAGTACCTCCTACCCCACACCGGAAAGAATGGTTTGCACTGAGGCTGGGAAAGGAGTTATGTATCTGGTACCCAGCGTGGTGCCTTGCATCTTTGAGGTGGGGAAGGAGGTAGCACGGCTGTAACACTGAGATTTGGGCTGTCTTGCAATTCACAGAGAGAAGAATTCTCTCTAATACTAGAAATAGATCAATATCCAGCTCCTGTTCTTTCTCTGCACCCAGAACACCCACGGAAGTCAGGAGGAGCTGGGGTGTGTGGGAACAGTGGAACAGGGGCCTTTGTCTGTTAATTTGAGTTTCATTCTGTCACTTCACTCTGGAGGGGATTCTGAGAAGTGAATGCATTTATAAGGCTATTAATAACCATATTTCTCCCCCTAATCATTATGATTAAGTCATTGGTACTGCCAGGTGCCTGCAGCTTCTCTCACAAAGCCCCGAACAACTTGGCTTTACCATTTGCCGACACGGAGGGGCTCTAACTGATTATGCCAGAGGAGTTACTGCTGATTTTTCCTTCTTCTGTCAGTCGATTTAAATTCATACTGAAAACAGAGAGTAAGGTTTAAAATAATATTCTACATCATAAAAGTCATTCTTCAGTTGAGGAACAATAAGTCAGCTTTCCTTTTATTAGACTATTCCCAAAGAAGGTTTTATGGTCAAAATGTCACAGCTGGTTTTTTCCACATTTTCTCTTCCGTCTTGAGTGTCTCATGATCCAATCATTCATTGCAGCCGGCAATCTCTGAATACTTTCATTTTCCCCACTGTATTGACTGCAAAAATGCCCTTCGTGGATTAACCTCTACCCCCAAAATGCTGCTATTCCAATTCACGTGTGGCTGTATCTTAAAGCAGATCAGAGTACAGACCCTGGGGTAAGACAGTCCTGTTTGAGCCCTGGCTCTGCCACTTATGAGCTGTGGGGTTGTGGATAAATTAGAAACCAGCCCCAGTGCCAGCAGATGGCATGGTGGTTAAGATGTCGAATGCCCATATGGCTGATCATGGTTTGAATCCTGGATCTGGTTGCTTGCTTTCTCACTTTTCCTCTCTTTCTATAAGTCTCTTTCTCTGTCTCTGGTAAGCACATGTGCCCAATAGCAAATATAAAAAATAGCAATAAATAAAGTTAGATAAATAGTTCTCTAAAAATAGAAAGGAACCAGCCTGGATTTTTTCATATGAGTTAAAGTCCTAATTCTAGGTTGGTAATGAAGATTAAAACATACCTGGGACACTGAAAGTGCACAATAGATGGTAGTTTTTGTTTGTTTTCTTGTTTTGACAGTCTTGCTGTCAAGATCCTTCTGTATCAGCCTCCGCGTTGGGACTACAGGCAAGTACATCATTCCTAGCTCTTTTTTAGACAGGGTCTCATTATGTTGCCTAGGCCAACCTCAAGCTCTCGATTTTCCTGCCTCAGCTGTTCTGAGTCACTAAGGTTATAGATGCATGCCATGCCCGGCCTTTTGGTTGGACCAGGAATCGAACCTGTGCCTCCCATGTGGACCTAGCCTGCAGAACACAACATCTTAGCAGAATCTACCAGTCTGGCTAGGCCTAGATGGTAGTTTTATTCTTTTTTTTTTTTTTTAAGATTTATTTATTTATTATCATTATTATTCTTTAATTTTGCCAGAGAGAGACAGAGAGGTGGAGAGAGAGGAGAACATGAGAAAGCAAGCCACCAGATCCGGGACTCAAACAGTGGTTGGCCATGTGGGAGTCCAGTACCTTAACCATCACACCACATGCTGGTCCAGGGAGTTTTATTCTTATGAGAAAGAGAAAGCCAGTCCCCAGCATCCAAGAGCTGGACTGACATAAAGAAGTCTTGGTGCTCCCCTGTTGGAATAATCGTTTTCGTAGAACATCAACACCAGTCAAAATCACTCTGTGATCATGAAATAAAGAGATGGCCATGTAATCATGTTTGAATGTAGAGGAAACATGGACATTATCCACTATACAAAAGCGACCAAACAACCCTTTATTCCTGCTAATATGAGGGATGACCGAACCTTCATTATAGCTTTAGCCTGGCTCTGTTCTTCCCTCTTTCTAGAATGCTCTCTTAAGATACTCAGTCAAAGATGTATCTTAAGTATCCAATCTAGACCAAAGGCCACTCCTTAACCTTCCCCAAAGCGTCCAAATTCTTTTAAGTCTTTTCTTTATTTGCCTGAGGGCACATATTCTTGCCAAAGAAAGAGACAGGACCAGCAGGTGGTGAAGTGGTTGAGGTGCTGAACTCCCACATGGCCAACTACAGTTTGAGTTCTGGACCCAGCAGCTTGAAACTTATGCTGGGCACATGTGTGTGCATTCCCAAAATTCAAAGAAGAGAATGGAGGAGAAGGGACTGGGGCATGGCCATTCTCCCTGGGAGTGATTTCTTACTTTCTCTCTCTCTCTGGTGAGTGCACATGCCCTGCAGCAAAACTCTCTTGAAAGAAAGAAAGAAAGAAAGAAAGAAAGAAAGAAAGAAAGAAAGAAAGAAAGAAAGAAAGAAAGAAGGAAGGAAGGAAGGAAGGAAGGAAGGAAGGAAGGAAGGAAGGAAGGAAAGAAAGGGGAGAGAGGGAGAAAGCGCACTCCTCCCCTCAATGTGGCATGGTCATGCTGCAGTTCCTTTTCCTCCATCTCTCTATTCCATCAGTATTTGGGGCACATATATACATGCACCTGGGGTGTGTTTGTCCTGGGGAGTGTTTGTCAAGCTGCTGGGATTCAAACTGCAGTTGGCTGTGTGGGATCTGCCTCTCTTAACTACTAGGCTATGGGCTAGCCCTTATTGTAAGTCCTTTTGAACACATTCTTACTGAGGACACCACAGTTCCTCACTGCAATATGCAGTAAACCCAGTTTCTTCAACTATAGGTCTATTTCTGGTGGTCTTCGGCTAAAGGGCATGACAAGCATTCTGTTTGAAAACAGCAAGTCATGGGATTTAAAGTCATTTATCATAGAGCCATGAAAAGGATACTTAGCGATCTTGGATAAGTTATCTCTGCTGATTTTCTCATTTGTTAAAATTAGGGTATTAGGCTCATGAATTCTATGGTTCTTTCTGCACCAACATGCTATTGGCATCTGTGTCAGACATTTACCAACATTCAAAGTGTTACACAGCAAAAATAATTAACGTGGGAATGTCCTCATCTTTCCTAAGCTTGGCAAAGAGAATCCTGCCATTACCAACCCAATTTCTCCTGTCTGCCCACCTCTGTATAAAAAGGAGCTGTCTTTATGAGAGTTAGGCTAATATCTGAGAGTAGAATAAGGAGAAAAGAACCCACATGGTCTGGGGATTGAGAAGCAGTTTTCTGGAGATCATAGAAGGTGGTAGAGAGAGACAAAAACGTTGAAGTAGATGAGAGGAAACAGGGAAAAGAAGGAAGTGGTATGTGGATCACGTATTTGGACTCCCTTTATTACCTTTAGCAAGAAGCTGGTACATAATAGGATGGATTACAGAGTAATTGGTCCCTAATGGGAGTGCTGATCAAACACAGAACCATGTGGGCCTCTGAGTTTATTAGGATTTTGGGACACATTCCCATATTGTCAGAAAACCCACTGAAGAAAGGGTCCTCTTTCTCTAGGAGGGCTTGCCATTGTATGGTTAATATAGGGCCCAAGCAGGACCCAAGATTTAACCATACACAGCTGTTCCTTATCTTCAATCTGAAGGACCCATTGAGTCCAGCCCCTGTTTGGGGGGATAATGAGAATATGCTAAGATGGAGCTGGGTGAAAGAGGCAGAAACTAGTGTCATTCATTGAAAGGTTCATGAGGTGTAGTTAATTAAAGCTTTTAACTTGCACAGGTCCCTGTAGAAGCTAACACATGTCATACCCAAGAAGTGAGGGGACCAAGCATTCTGATTTGGCTGTGATTGCAGGGTTTTCTAGGATGTGAAATGTCCAGTGCTAACACCTGGACATTCCTTGGCAAACTGGGGCACCTTAGCGTTCTCCTTCTTTCACTGCCTCAATTTTTCCTGCTCTTTTTGTTCTGTTACAGATGAGTGTTTCTTTCTAATATGCTCCTTGTACACTAGACCTCTGCTCATTATTTATGAGTCCTAGAACTGGAAGGGATCCATCCTTACATGTCATGAAGTCACCCACTGCCACCCAGCAGGTCTCATTCAGATGGTCTGTTCACATCATTCGCACCTAATGATGTGCTGGCTGAGAGTCCACAGATAACGAACAGTCCGGTGCTTTTTCTGTCATTGCATAGTCAGCACGATTTGCTATTTTAATTTCTTTCATCTTACGCAGATTTTTTTCTTTTCTTTTTTTTTTTTTTCTTTACATGTTATTATGACACCAGAAGACAGGTGTGGCTGACACCGTTTCTGCTAGGGAATGATGAGGGTGTCCTAGAGTTTAGACTCGCAGAATTCTGAATATTAATGAAAACAATAGCTTGAGGTGAGGTGAGGAGTTACTGCTTTCTATTTGGAAATTTAAATTAAAATCTCCAGGAAATATGGGCCTAAACTGAGAGTTTAGTGATTAGAAGATCACTCTAAACAACTGTTAGGGCCTTAGATTGTGTTTCAAAATTAAAATATTAAGCATAGAAAGAAGTCTTCAGGATGGGAATGGAGGTAGTGGCTCTTAGCATAGCTTCTTCTGCTCTGCTGTTACAGTTGTATGACTTTGGACAATTTATTTCAATCTTTGAGAATCAAACAATTATTTTGGCTTCTCTAAGATTCAGTTTTCTCGGTATAATGGAGATGATAATGCTCATGTTCATCCATTCATTCATTTATTCATCAATTAGCTATTGAGTTTCTCTGATATGTTAGATACTCTTTTTTTTTTTTTTTGAGAGGTTTTTGCTATAGGGTGTGTGCACTCGCCAGAAAGACAGAGAGAGACAGAGAGACAGAAAGCGAGAAGTCCCCCCCTAGGGGGGGGGATGGCCACGCCCCAATCCCTTCTCCTCCATTCTCTTCTCAGGATCTTGGGCACGCATCCACACATGCTCGGCATTGAGTTTAAGCAACCAGGTCCGAGACTCGAACCGTGGTCAACTACATGGGGGTTCAATGACATAGCCATTACGCTAACTGCTGGTCCCGCTAGATACTCTTTTAAGTGCTTGGGGTGCATCAATGAAAAAACAAGTATCTCTGCCCCAAAGTAAGATCTCCAAAGGATCTTACAGATAATAAATTATGACCATAACACTTAAGTAAATTATATATCATGCTGGAAAATGATAATAAAATGAAAAATAAAGTTAGAAAAGAAGACTCAGGTGTGCATGGAGAGATTGCAATTTTTAAAAGGGTAGTTAGGGTAGGCTTTCTTAGGGTAACATTTGAGCAAAGACTTGAAAAAGGTAAGGCAGTTAGCCCTGCAGCTGTATGGGAGGAAGTATTCCAGGCAGAAAGAAGAGTAAGTGCAAAAGTCCCTAAGGTAGGCGCATGGTCGGTGTATTTGAGGAATAGTAAGGACAGAGTAGGTGAAGTAGGGTGAGAGGGAAAATAGCAGGAGACAAGATCAATAAGGTAACAAGTCCCAGATCATGCTGGACCTAATGAACCATTTTCAAAGCTTTGGTTTTTACTGAGTAACATGGAGAGTCATGGGGGAGCTTAGAGCAAAGGAAGGAAATTATTGGACTTGTATGTTATCAGAGTCGTGCCTGAGTGAGGACAAACTTTGGAGGTGGAGGTGATATTGCCATCCTTTTTCCTCTGGCCTTCCCCATGGACAAAACAATGTAGCAACTGAAGATCTGAGATAGTGAGGGGGCTTGGAGAGAGGCATGGGCTGGGGTGGGAGGTTGAGACCAATGGGTCAGCACCTGAGGATACTGCAGAGAGGGGGAGGCATGGAGGCAGTAGGTAGAAGTGACAGCCAGGATGATGGGGAGTCAATTATATAGAGAAAACTAGCAAAGTAATTGCACAAATAAGTAAATATAATGAGGAAAATGGAAGCCAAATTTCTCATTGCTAGACAAGAAATTTATAAACACAGTAAAAGAGAAGGTAAGGAACCCTGAGGGGTAGGATTGGAGGTACAATATAGACAAACAATTTTTATCTCTCTCTCTCTCTCATCTATCTAGTTATAGTTGCGCCAGTGTGTGTGTCCATGTGACCATAATGAATACGTATCTCGTAGTGCTGCCTGCTGAGAAGGCTTAGAAGCAATGACAGCCTAGTAATGATGAGTACAACCAGCACCCAGGCATTGGTTTCTAAATAAAATGGTTCTAGGATGGCTCCTTGGTGCAACAGTGATGTGCAGCTCAAAAGAAGCTGGATCCCAGGTACCAGCAGTTGGTGTAATGGCTATGTTGCTGGACTCCCATGTAGTCGACCATGGTTTGAGTCCTGAACCCGGTGGCTTAAACTCACGCTAGACGTGTGTGCGTGCATGCCCAAGATCCCAAGAAGTGAATGGAGAAGGGATTGTGGCATGACCATCCCCCTGGGGGGGGTGATTTCTCGCTTTCTGTCTCTCTGTCTGTCTCTGTCTTTCTGGCAAGCGCATGCGCCCTACAGCTAAAACCTCTCAAAAAAAAAAAAAAAAAAAAAAAAAAAAAAAAAAAAGGAAAAAGAAAAGAAAAGAAAAGAAGAAGCTGGATCCCACATGGTGACCATGGTTAAAATCCCTGACCCAGTCAGCCTGAAACGTGCCAGACACATGTACAAGTGCCCAAGCTCTGACAAGCAGGAAGATTAGAAGGGAATGAAAGTGTGACCAGATCTTGTGATGGACGCTTCTCTCTCTCTCTCTAGTGCATGCTTAAACTCTACCAAGAATAAAGAAAACAAATAAATAAATACAGATGGTCCCTACTTACAATATATGAAATCTCAACCTTACAACAGTGTGAGATATACATTCAATAAAAACTGTACTTCAACTTTTGATCTTTTCCTGGGCTAGTGATATGTGAGATGATGCTTTCTAGTGATGCTGGGCAATGGCAGTGAGCCACTGTTTTTCACTTTATTTAATAAGTGGCATGAGATGTTCAACACTTAACTGTAAAACAGGCTTGGCGTTATATTATTTTGCCTACCTATAGGCTAATGTAAGTGTTCTGAGCCCATTTTAGGTAGGTGAGGCTATGTTATGATGTTTCGTAGGTTGGGTGTATTGTATTGACTTTTGACTTAACAATATTTTCAATTTAGGATGGGTTTATCACTATGTAACCCCATCATAAGTCAAGGAACATCTCTACCATCCTTCACTCAAAGAAACTAAGGCTCTTTGGAGAAATGGCCAGTGGCTGATTCCAGGGTGGAGGCTGGAAAGTATAAGATGAACCTAGAACAATCTGCTTGTTGACATTGTGCTTCTTCTGATGTGATACACCGAGAAGAACACTGCATTATTTCTGTGGAATTCTTGCCACAAATGAATAGTCTTCCTCTGCTAGATAATATAAAAATGCCTTGTGAATTAGGGAACATTTCACAAGGACACAGGGGCTCCCTGGTCAAATCAGGGGCAACTGTAGCAAAATTTAGAAAATGATAATAATGGATTGTAACCCATTGAATAAATAGAAATATGTGAGTGTATATTGATATAAATAAATGAATGAACAAAAGGGGAAATCTTTTTCTTACCATAGAATTCCAACAAATAAATGTAGACAGAATAATGGGAATAGAGAATCACCATCTGACAACCTTCATAGATATGTTGATTTGGGCTAAGGCTAATGAATTCCTGAGACACAGGGTATTTTACTAAGGATACTTCCCATAAAATATTGATCAACTACAAAGGGAAAATGATAAATTTATCTGGAGTAGCCTGGAAGACATCAACATGACTAGGTGACCAAGGTGGGATGGGTTAACATTGTGCCTGTTCTGATGTGAGACACTGGGAAGAGCACTGACTGTATTGTTTCTGTGGAATTCTTGCCACAAATGAAGTACCTGAGTCTTCTGGTGAGGAAACATCATATGCTCCAAGTTGGGGGATGGGCACCCTACAAAATGTAACACTTGCTACTGAGTGGGCAAAAGGAAACAAAAGGTGGGAAAAAACTGAGGAACTATTTCACATGGAAGGACTCTGAAGAAATATAATAGCATGTGATATGAGGCAATCCTGGACCACAAAGAAAAAAGAAACTTTCTGAGGACAATTAGAGAAATCTGAATGGGACTGGGTGGTAATCAATATTAACTTTTTGTTTTGAAATATCATATACTGGTTACACAGGAGAGTATCCTTGTTTTTGAAAATACTCATCAGAGAATACTCTCTAAGTGATAAGATTTACTCTCAAAAACTTAAATGTATATAGTTAATATTATTTCAAAATAATTTTATTTTTTAAAAAAGGCTATTGAAGGTGAGTGATGATGATTAGACCAGGGAGGTATGTGGCAGTGGTAGGAAATGGACAGATTCTGGATATATTTTCAAAATAGAACCAACAGAGCTTCCAGATGAATTGTATATGAGTTATGAAAGAAAAAGAGGATCTAAGAATGCCTCCAAAATTTTTTATCTGAGCACCTGGAATGAATAGAGATCTACCAACTGATATTCATGAGATGAATTTTTGGGAAAGATCAAGAATTCTGCTTCAAATGAGTCAAGTTTGAGATACTCACTAGATATCCTGATAAAGACATCAAGTAGGCATTTGGATACCAAAGTCTAAAATTCAGAAAAAGATTTGGGCTGGAGATATTAATTTGGGAGTTGTCTCCAAGCAGATGGTATTTAAAGTTGTGGAGGAGGGGTGGAGATGAGATCACCAAAGGGAAGAATGTAGATAGAAGAGAGACGAGGGCATTCTTGAGACTGCTTGGCAGGGATTTTTTTCAACCTAGGTAAACTCACTAAAAAAAAATTATTGAAAAATAGCCAACTATGTAAAATCTATGACTAAAATCCCAACATTCTTTGTCCTCAAAGAGCTAACAGTTTGACACATGAAAGAGGATTAACAGCATAAAAAAAATACTGTAAACATTAACATTTTCATCATTGTTACTGTGTGTCAGGCACAATGCAAAGTGCTCTGTATGGATTATCACATTTAATCTTCATCTCAACCTTATGAGGGAGGTTATATCTCTATTTTTCATGTGGGAAAATGGAAGCTTAGAGGATTAAAATAATTTTTTTCAGGGTCTCACAGCTAGTAAATACTGAGGCTGGAACTCATACTCTGTGATCTACCTAAGTAGCCTTCCATTGTAATGGCTGCATTCTGCCTCAAGTACTGGACTTGGGCAAAAAGAAGCCTATCATGGACCTCTAGATCCTTCTTGACTGCTTAAACAACCAATATAAACAAATATATTTACACACACACATGTGTGCATGTATATACATACACACACACACACACGACACACACACACACAATTTGTAGCTGAAGACCTAAAGGCTTTGAGAAAATTCTGGGCCAACCCTGTGCTCTACTGCTTAAGGGAGCCAAATTACACATGGCTGACTGGTTCAACTTCTGGCCCTGATGACTTGGAAAACACACTAGGCACAAAATTCCAACAAGGTGAAGAAATGCCAGAGAAGAGATTGAGGCCTGACCAATCACTCTCATTTTGTCCCTCTCCCTTTTTCTATCTCCCTCTGTCAAACACAGGTATCTTCCAGCAATTTTTCTTTTCTATTTTTAATTAAAAAAAAAAAAGAAAAGAAAATTCCATTCCTCACACTGATTGCTCTTTACTTACTGGGATGCCAGCCCTCTGAGGGAGTTTTTAGAAATGTTGGTAGGGTGGAGAAAGGACTTACTACACAGAGTAAACCAGGCCAACATAGGCAGTGGAAAGACCA
>NW_006159859.1:9231669-9239547 GCF_000334495.1 Tupaia belangeri chinensis
CTGCTCCAAAGAGAAGCTATTGCTCCTGAGATCCAAACAGGGCTGACCCTGAGTTTTTAGGTTTTTCAGTGTTTTTAATTTTCAAATTAATTTCACTTTTTTTTTTTTTTTTTAAGATTTTTGCTATAGGATGTGTGTACTCGCCAGAGAGAAACAGAGAGAGACAGTGAGAGGTAAAGTGAGAAAACACCCCCTGGGGAGATGGCCATGCCACAATCCCTTCTCCTCCATTCTCCTTCTGGGGTTTGGGGCACTTACACACATATGCCCAGTGTGATTTTCAAGCTGCTGGGTCCAGGACTTGAAC
Organism: Tupaia belangeri chinensis; assembly: GCF_000334495.1. Lineage (NCBI taxonomy): Eukaryota > Metazoa > Chordata > Mammalia > Scandentia > Tupaiidae > Tupaia > Tupaia belangeri. The sequence continues at coordinate 9,231,977 of NW_006159859.1, forward strand.
TGTGTTCTACCATGTGGGAGTCCAATACCTTAACCATCATACCACTTAATTTCACATTTAAATTAATTTCACCCCTTAATTTCACATTTAAAGTCCCCATTGTGATGTATACAATATATATATTTTTCAACAGAGAACTTTTTTTTGTCTGCTAAATATTTCCTCCCTTAGCGCCTCACATTTACCCTCCACCACCCACTCTCCATCATTCACTCTCCTCCCTATGGTCTCTGGTATCTATACTTATCCTCCCTACTATCATATCTTCAGATCTGACCCTGTATTTTTAAAAGCTCTGTCTTTCCTGAAATTTCTTTCTTTTGACTTGCTGTTATTTGCCACTTTTATAAGCTACTGATCCGCATCACTGGTGTGAACAGTTTCAACACGTACATATTTCTTCTTGTAATCAGTTTAGTCGATCTTGTAACTATAAAGAGTAAGGTGGTAAATCCTGAGCCCCCATTCTGAGTCAGGATTTATGACAAGAACAACTTGCTTGTGCCCAAACAAAACCATGCATGTATGGTAATATGGCACTTGAAATTTATGTACTTCCTTTTTTCAAGGAACAGAAAGTGCTTCTATAAAATGGATTAAGAGCCAACTGTCTACAGCAGGCAATGAGAACTCTTCAAAATAAGATTGCTGAGGGAACTGTTTAATTTCGGCAAGGCCAGGGTTTGTGCTAAACAACCGTGTCTCCTCATGTTTTACCAAAGTGGCTCCAGGAGACCACTGCCATTTCAACCCCTGCTCGGCAGTGATGAATTTCACTGCGTCCTTGCCCACCAGTTGTGTAACTGAAGACTTTCCTTCTTTACTGCCATTTGATGCTGTTGTTGTGTGGAGCAAAGTCCCCGGTCATAGCTGAGGAGATCACCAGCAGAACTTTTCCCAGTCATCTTCCACTGAGGCAAATCTTTATGATTTTCTTTGCTAGATTTAAAAACTCTGGTCTTGGGGTAGCAGGTGGTGTCATGGTTAAGGTGCTGGACTCCCACATGGGAGTCAACTGTGGTTTGAGTCCTGGATCCAGTGACTTGAAACTCACACTGGGCACATGTGTGTGTATGCCCAGATCTCGAAAGAAGAACGGAGGAGAAAGGATTGTGGCATGGGCATCCCCTGCTTTCTCTCTGTCTATATCTGTTTCTCTGGTGAGCACATATGTCCTATAGCAAAAGTCTCAAAAAAACCAACTCCGGTCTTATAGATATATTTATTATAATTTTTTACCCTGCTATAAAATAATATAGCTTCTATATAAAGCATACTTTAAATGTCCATGCTGTGATAGGTCCTTGAATTGGTTAACTGTAGCTGAGTAACAAATGATCTAAAATGAAGCACCTTAATACAACATTTATGATGTCCCAGTTTCTGGGACTCTCAGATAAGGAATCCTGGGTGTGGCTTGACTGCATTTTCTGCTTCAGGGACTCTGTCAAGGTGTTATCCAGGACTGTGGTCATCTTAATGCTTGATGAGGGGAGAATTTGCTTTCACTTACAAGGTTTTTTGCATGATTCAGTTCCTTGTGGGCTGTTGGACTAAGTCCCAGTTCCTTTTGTTGGTCAGATTTCTCCCTCAGTTCCTTGCCATGTGAGCATGCCACAGGTAAGAGAGTGAGATACAGGTCCAAGAGCTGAACGGTCACTGTCATTTGTAAACTAATTCCAGAAGTGACATCCCATAGCTGGTGCCATGTTTCATTGGAAGCATGTCATCAGTTCATACTTACAAACAGAGAATTACACAGGGCATAAAACCAGGAGGTAAGCGTCTTTGGGAGCTGTTTTAGAAGTCTTCCTACCACAGTCCCCACCTACATTATCTAATTTTATCCTCACATTAATTCTTCAGTCCTATGTTAGTCTTCCCATTTTACAGATGGGGCAATAAGTTCTTAGGTTCTTACTTATACCTGATGAAGAAATTCCTCTTCAGTGATTCAGTGTTCATTCGTGTATATATTTATTTCATAAATAGGTGGAATTACAAGATCTTAGGTGTTAGGTGCTGGTAAATTTTTATTCTTGGTAAAATATATTGATAGATACATATGACCATCCTAGTAGTTCTTAAATTAGTCTTCTTTGAGATAAAGAATGGTTCATAAAATATATATTGTATAGGGACAGCCACATGATTAAAGCAGCTGAGTATGTGGTTCGAGTCCTGGACCTGGAAGCTTGGAAAATACACCAGTTATCTGGGTATGTGTGCCCAAAATCTCAAGAGGGGAATAGCAGGGAAGTGATTGTGGTATAGCCATCCCTGCTAGGGGGTGATTTCTCCCTCTCTCTCTCCCTCTCTCTCCAGCATGTGCACATACCCTATAGCAGGAAGGTAAAAAAAAGTTCTCTCTATTCTAGTGCCTAATTTATATTGTTATACCAATAGTAGATATTCATAAGTTGTAAGAATTATATCTTATATATAATAACAAAATAATTCTCATAAGAATTATTAATTAATCTATTTTTATAATTTTCAAATATATACCTGGAAGCACTCTTCTGGTTTTGGAGGTCTAGGATCCAATCATTTCCATTTTAGAGATGAAGAAACAGAGGTGAATAGTGGTTATGATATAAACAATGCCACAGAAAGTGCAGTGCAGAATCTCATTCCAGTTTACGTATCATCCAACCTCCACTGCAAGCTACATGGGGAAAGCCAACACAAACTTGAGTCAGCTCCACGTTAAATGCACACTGAGTGCCTGCCGCAAGGCTCGTCATTGAATTGCTCTGGAGCTCACATGCAAAAGTAATTTCATGCGTTGAAAAATGCACATATATATAAAGAATGAGTTCAAAAACCTGTGCTGCTTCCTCAGCCCAGGGGAGACAACAGTGTGCCAAGAACTGTGCTAAGTGCTTCTTACAATGTCACTCTCTTAATCCTCCCAGCAGCTGCTCCAGAAAGCAAAGCCAGAGCAGGTGCTTGCTGGTGGTTCAAAAGGGATTCAGTTCTATTAGGCTCTGGGGTCTCAAGTCCTTGCTGGCCAAGGCCAGGGAAAGTTCCAAGTGAAGCCCTTCTTGCTGACTCAGTGAAAACCCTGAGATTGTTGAAGTGGGGGCATGCTCCATTCACCTTCCCCCCACAGAAGCAGATTGTGCAAGCATGCTTTTCCTTTTTAGGCTGATACAATACCATATTTTCTAAAAAAATTTTTAATGGGGACCAGCAGTTAGCGTAATGGCTATGTCGCTGAACTCCCATGTAGTCAACTCTGGTTCGAGTCCCGGATGCAGTGACTTAAACTCACGCCAGGTGTGTGTGCATACGTGCCCAAGATCCTAAGAGGAGAATGGAGGAGAAGGGATTGTGGCGTGGCCATCCCCCTTGGGGGGTGATTTCTCATTTTTTGTCTCTATCTCTGTCTTTCTGGCAAGCACATGCACCCTATAGCAAAAACCTCTCCAAAAAAAAAGTTGTTTTTTTTTTTTTTAAATAAAAGAGAAAGAGAGAGAGACACACACACAAGTATCCTCAACAAGGTCCCACACTGCAGTCTTCCCCCAGCTCTATCAGCCAGCCAGGATCATGAGCACATACAACCAGAGAGTACAGATTGGCACAGGAACTGAACCCTGGTCTTCTATATAGCTTCCAGCATTGTAGAGCTGTGTGCTACGGCTGCACCACTGCTGCTGGACTGATTTTGAGATCATGAAAAATACTCTGAAACTTTAAGACAGTGAGAGGAACTACTGGTGTAGAGTATTTCTAGACTAACAGAAAGGCACATGTTCTTTGGCGACTGCCCTCTATCAGATTAGACATAGCCTAGAGATAATGATGTGGCCATCTCCAATCTCTGCAATTACTCAGTGGTCAAAAGGAAAGAGAAGCCCAATTTAATAAAACCCAACAGCAGGGATCAAGAGAATCAATAAATCTGGTTGATGTCCACAAGGCAACTTGGAAACAGTTACTCCAACTGGAAGACTGTTTGCAGGTAGTTATTTTTTAAAAATAATCTAAGATATGTAAAAGCAGAAATAGAAATGACTGAAGGCAGGAACCCTGACTTGCTACCTTGAAATCATTAGTGTGCTGTGGTTGATTTGCAGCTCTTTGTGGTTGGTCAAAACAACCCATGATTCCATAGGTTGCCTTTTGCAACTGCCTGCCTTCCCTGGGGGTGGGGGGCTGTACTAGAATGGTCTATAGAATCAGTACACTAAGAACCACCTCTCTATAGCAACAGAATTGGTAGGAGGTAGCTGTTGCCACCTCCCCCCACCCCCAAATATCCACATTTCTAAGTGGTGAGAAAACAGAAACACCAAAACCTCATTAGAATTGTGGATTAAAGACAGCTATCTGTCTTGTCTCATTTTCGATACCCTAGCTGATAATTGGGCTATTGCTGAATCTAAAAATAACGTGCAGTACATTAAAATAATATTCCTTAGCTACATTTCCAAAGTGGTATTCTGGGACTTCTGTGCATTAATCCTGTAACAATAACAGGATTTGCGCTTTTAACTCCCCTGGTGTAGCTTTGAAAATCTTGCCTAAAGCAGCCAACGTTGCTGTTTAAATCATCCTCTCACTATCCTTAGGGAAATGTGCAGATTAAAAAAATGACAACCCCACTGCTCAAATGACCTATACCTGCGAGAATAAGAGAAACAACCTATTTCCTCTCAGGAACTGGGCCGATCAATATAAATAGTTCAAAAGAACCATTGTGCAATAAAGGCCTTGGAATTTGTATCCTACTTCAGAACACCTAAGATATTTCCAACACGGATATATCAGGTTTTCCACAGGGGAGAGAATAACTGGAACTGAACTGGGTTACACGTGTGTAAGCCTCTGTGCGTGAATGTGTGTGTGTGTGTGTGTGTGTGTAAGGAAGGAAGGGGAAGGAGGCTGTCATTATTTATGTATGTTTCTGGTAAACATTCTTTTTTTCTACTGAAACTTGGGCATAGCCCCCAAATTAGGTGCTGTTAATAATGTCAACTAGAAAAAAATGCATATCCTAAAACTTGCACACAGCACTAAATTGAAGCTCAAAAGAGCTCTAAATTGAAATGGCAGGAGTTTTTCAATGATACTATTAATTGCATTTCATTAATTAAGAAAAAGAGTTTTTGTGTGGCTGGAGTTTGATGGGCTGGATTTCATCAACATAGGTGCCACTCACAGGCTGGCACGCTTTTGGCCTGCAATGCCTTTGAAATTCTAAAATGGAAAAGAAGGCCAACACACTGAGCAATTATTTCAGAACAGATTGGCCGTTAACATTTCATAATATCACTGAAATACATCCTTTCTGGGACAGAGACTTGCTTTGGCGACAAACATCCAAGAGGTGGCAGCACCCCCTGCTCTGTCGGCTCGTGGCACCCTCCGCAGCGGTTTCATCATTGCGTCACCTGAAAGCCAGCTAGGAGGGCGGAGGTGGGGGAGGTGACAGAGGGGAGATGTAGCATTTTGCATTCCAGTTCTTCTGGAGAGTTCTGGAAACAGCTGCGTGGATTGTTTAAAATAGATCTGGGAAGATTTTTCGTTTCCTTTTTCCCCCTGAAATTTCCTGCCCTATGTGATACCTTTCCATGAGACCACATGGGGACACTTAATGTGTTCCCTGGTTGGCTCCCTGAGGGAGGAAGGGAGAGTTTCAAATACAAGGGATCCCCTGAGATCTCATTTTCAGTTCCTTGTATTTGTCTTTAATAAATACGGGAAGGTGGGATTAGGATGGCATTATTTTGGGGGCGTGTTATGTGTACGAGGCACTTAACTCAGGAGAATGTGACATGGTCTCTGTTTAGGACAGTTCTCTTCATCTCTAACCATTGTGTGGGCACCCTGCCCCTCAATCTCATGCTAAAAATACTCTACAGAACAAATAGCTATTGAGCCAGCATCAAACCCTGCAGAAATAAGTAACTGCATAATTTGACCTGTTAGGTGACACTGCCTGGGGCGAAAGGCATCTGGTGACATAGATGAGGGGGCGTCAGGGCTGGTCTAGAGTGGCCAGCATCCAGGCCTCCTGGAACCTAGCTCTTTTTTTTTAAAGAATTATTTTATTTAACTTTATTTATTTATTTATTCATTTGTTTATTTTAACTTGACCAGAGAGAGACAGAGAGAGAGAGAGAGAGAGAAAGCAAGCCACCAGGTCCAGGACTCAAACCACGGTCAGCCACATGGGAATCCAGCGCCTTTAACCACCATGCCACCTGCCGACCCTGAACCTGGCTCTTTTTAAGTATGTTAGGCAGTTTCAGGAGAAGAGCTGGGGCATAGTGAGGTGGCTTTGCTGGTGGGGTTATTGGCAAGGTACAGAGATGGGATTCTCATGAGAAACAGAGACGGGACTCTCATGAGAAACACATCCAGGTGCCACACAGGAAGCTGGAGCTGAGTTCAGTGTCAGTCAGCCATGGGGCTTCCTTCCCTCATTCTGTCAGTGTAGGGACTTGGCTGTTGTGTCTACCACAACTGCTGCCACCACCATGGCCTCACCTTCACCTCTGTCCACCTTTTCATTAGCTCATTTCTTCAGCTTTGTCTCTAACTGTGTGTCCCATAGCTTTTTTACATGCTATGAGCTCTCGGAGACAACTTTTTAGCTTCTGGTCCCACTAACACCCCAATGACTATCTTCCCCAAATTTCCTCAATCTTGGGGAAGGGGTAGAGAGAGACAATAAGGGAGACTGGGAAGGAGGCTCATAGATCAGTTAATTGGATTGTTTCTGTCTGGATAGAGTTTTGGAGGCCAGGACACCTCCCAGGGAATGAGCTGCCCCTGAGCTAGCTTCATAAAGACCTGCTCACGGCTGCTCCTCAGGCTGGCCAATGTGCATAGTCATTCATTCAGGAGTACTGTGGACGAGTAGGTGCTAACTTTGATGTTTTGTCCTTTTGTCCACCATGAAGGAGCAGCAGTGTTTTCTCAGGCTCAGTAATGCTGGGTATCCTTGTGGCAGGGTCCTGTCACCCTGGTGGGTTGCTCAAACTCAAAGAAGAAATGGATTCTTAACCCCTTTCTTCTTTGCAGGAATTCAGCTTGAAGAATGCACTTAAGAGTAATAATTTACACCCGATCTTCAGTGATCCAGAAACTCGGAGAAAGGAGTACTTCACTTTCATTTGAACCAGGCTGCCATGTGATTTTGCACAGCACAGGCGTATTTGATCCAGACTGGGGGAAGGGAGTGGTTGGGTTAGATATCAGTTTCCTATTATTGTGAAGTCTTCCTTAATAAGATCTTAATATTACATTTTAATCCAAAGATGGATTCTCAAGTGCTACCTCTAGGTACCACGGCATATGCAGCAATGAGCTTCTCACCTGTTGCCCAGTGAGTTGGCAGCATCCCTGGTTGATACAGCCAAGCCATCTGGAACAGGGGTGGGGGGCACATGCAATATGACGGCCAGGTACCTGCAGCAGTCTCTTGGCCTAAGCCATCCCCGTCCCTTTGCTGTTAGGTGAGGACATGTGGCAAAACAAGGCAAACCCACAAGACAGCTTATTTGCTTTTAGCTACTTCCAATTGAGCCACCAAGAACTTGAACTCTGTCTTCTTC
>NW_006159859.1:9239695-9282500 GCF_000334495.1 Tupaia belangeri chinensis
CCCTACTTCTCTTCCACTCATAGCTATTCTTGGCTGTAAGGCTCTGTCAGGAAGGCAGGAGGGCATGTAGGCATGAGGATGAAGCAAGGGACAAACTATGGTTGAGTTTTCAGAGATGATTGAGTTCATTCAACAAATCGATAGGATTTCCATAGACAGTGAATTTGGTCACCAATTGCATTGCTTTGTGGTATCACGCATATTATCTGAAGCTTTTATTTTAAAAATTATTTGATATTTCATGATGTTAACATTGAGCTATAATAAAATGAAATTTTATTAGTGAGCTCACTAATAAAAATTTTGGAAAGAAAAAAGGAACCTCTCTAGCCTAAACATTTCCTGCAATGTCTAACACCATGTTACACAAGGACGAGGCATTCATTGAATCTTTGTTCACTTAAGTTGACCCAACCTCAACCTCATGTTCAGCTCTAAGAGATTTCGTACTAGGTGCTAAGGAGTCTAGATCATTTCTGGTCATCTGCTGGAAACTTGAAAGGTATAGATTTGTTTTGAGCAGTTTCCTGACTTTAACATTCTCTTGCCCCTTTCAAAAAGAATAGCACCTTAGACACTGATTTTTCAGGGTGATTCTCTGAAAATCTCAGATTTCTCATGAGATTTAAAATGCCCAGAGGCTTCAAACCTTTGTCTTACTTTTTACTTTTCCTCTTAGTTAGCTTCTCCTCCAAATTTATCTCCTTACTTATTAGAATAGAAGTTTTCTTGTGGTAAAACCAGCTTCCAACACTTAGTGGTGATTCTGCTTGATGGAGTGGCTCTGAGACCCAGTAGACAGTGTACCTTTAGGGCATGGGCAGCTGGGGATGTGAGCACAGATAATTTTGCAATAACTCTCAAGTAACTCTTCTACGCAGTAATGACACATTATACCTGATATTTCATTAGCCCACATAAGTTGCATGGTCATGCCAAACCAAAGGGAGAGAGAGGTGCAGTCTTTCCACGGCTATGGAACGAGAGGATGACCAGAAATATGGGTGTTCCCCATAGTGCTGAGAACACCTTCTCAGGGAGCTTGGAAGTTTCTGCCTTCCAGTTCATTCTTTTCTTCTTTGTATTTATTTCCATGAGTGAAAGAGACAAAGAGAGAGAAAAAGTACCCTCAACAGGATCCTAGTATCATGATCCCTCTAGCCTCAGCTAGTCTTGGATTATGGGAAAGCATATCCTTGCCATACTCGGAGAGGTCTCTGGACTTGAATTGAGAACCTTCCCATGTGAGATTGCCTTGCAGAACATCATGTTTTACTGCTGTGCCACCCTTGGGCCTCTCTTCCAGTTCATTCTTTAGTGAGGCATGGAACCCTTATCCTTTGGGGTGTGCAAGAATGAAAAAATAAAGCCCCTTTATTTCTATGCAATAAAGATGAGTTCTGTCATTAAAATATTCTTCTTTTACATTATGTGAGTATTAGCCTTATCCCTCCAAATCAGTGATTAGAAGTAACCACTTTCAGCCCTCAGAGCCATCTTTAACTAGGTGGTTGGCGTAAGTAGCAGGATGGGTTTATAGTTACCAGGTCTGCTCATGTTTCTGATACTCTTTTTGCCTTCAATCGCTCCAAAGCCCAGTTGTTCAAAGAGTCCTTTTCCATAGAGTACAGTCATGGGCTGTGGGGATCTGATCTGGCCTGGACTGATTAGACTGTTGATCACAATGCAAAACCCCGGATTCTTCAACAGTAGGCAGGGAGTCATCCTGCCTCACCCTGTTGTCCTATGTTCCTCACTCACTCAATAACTCCATTCTCTCCAAAGAAACAATTCTAACCATAAGAAGAAGAAGTTCAGGGTCAGGCAGTGACATAGTACTAAACAATTGGACCCACAGTTCAAACAATTGGACCCACAAAGGAAAGGTTCTGGGTTCACATCCTGGGACCTCCTTGTACACTCTTAAGCTGTATGAGACTGGGGGTGGATAGTGTCATGGAAATCCCATTAGGGTTGCCTATTTCTTTCTCTTTCTCTCACTATCTCTCCTTCTCTCTCATGGAAGAAGTAAACAAACAGACAAAATCAAGAAGCTTATTTACAAATGAAATGAGTTTGCTAACTAGCTCTCTTTTAAACCTCATCAATGGGCTATATAAACATGACATGCCAGGTAAGAGCCAACCATGATATGATGAGAAATCTTTGCATTAGAAAATTATAAGAAAGATTAGAAGATTATAAGAAAATAAAAGAATGGAAAAAAAAAAAAAAAGAACCTGAAGATTGGTTCAAGTTGCTATTCTCCACATTCTATGTGTGTTACCTTAGAAAAATCTCTTGACTTCTCTGAATCTTTATTGGTAAAATTAGGATAATTACACTTACTTTCCAGGATGGAGTTTCCTGTCTATAAAATGTAAATTATAATACCTACTTTTTGGGGCTGTGGAGATATAAATTATTTTGACAAAGATTATTTCTAGGCAAAATGTATATATGGATAAGTATGTATATCCCAAGATGGGAACTTCTTCCCTCCTTTTTTGCTTGCTAATTAAGAGTCATAAATAAAATGCTGATGAGCTGCAGTCTGCCGTCTGTGCTGTAGCTGGAGGGCTGTTTTGACTTTGCCTGACAAATGGCTAACCAGCCGCTCCCACCATGCCCAACTCAAGTGTTCAGCACTGAGAAATCCAGCTACTGCCAACAGCATCTTATAAACTTGTCACTATTTACTTACTTGGTGACAGTGTTTTTGTTCAGTGATCATCCCTGAGATTTCACCCGTCAGGGTGTGTCTGTTTCCCTCAAATGCCAAAGTGCCATTTAAATGTAATCCTTTCCCAAACCATATAAAAATAGTGAAGATCTCTATATGAGACCCAGTGCCTTTATATTGCAATGCAGTTGGGGTGAATTGTCATCTTCACAGAGCAGTAGCTGGACATACATGTGGCTTTATTAAATGGTGGTAAACTTCAGAGCCACCTCAATGTGCTACTGGTCAAGATGTCTTGATAACCTGTTGAGTGGTGTGCTAAAGACAATGCCATGTCTACTAGCTTGAGAGAGCTGATTGTTAAATTTCCAAGAATTTTGTAAAGTGATTGATGATACATTGGCAGATTGAAACTGGCAGTGATGGAAGTGTTTATACCATGGGAACTGGCAAACACTACAAGATCAGGCTTTTTCTCCCATAGGACTGGCTAAACATTTACCAACTCACTGTTATACAGTATAATGAATTCTTTGTACACCTGAGTCAAACCCAAATGTGACTGAGAATGAGAGAAGGGACATCCCAAATCAGAAGTACAAATAAAACCAAAGGCTGGCTCCATGCTATAGCGGTAATAAGTTCCTCAAGAGAAGCCAGATCCCACACAGCAACAGAAGATTTTTTAAAAGAATTATTTGATCTTATTTATTATTATTATTTTAAAATTTGTGCTAGCCAGAGAGAGACAGAGAGAGAAAGAAAGTGAGAAAGTAAGTAGTCAGGTCCAGGACTTGTACCTTGGTCAGCCATGTGGTATTCGAGTGCCTTAACCATCACACTGCCTGCTGGCCTCAGTAATAACAATTTGGATCCCTGACTCAGTCAACCTAAAAACATTCTGGGCACATACAAGTGCCCAAGACCCAACAAACTAGAAACTAGAAAAAGAAGGTCATGGCATGATGAGACTTTTTAAAAGGTGCTCATCTCTCTCTTTCTCTTTCACTGTCATGTGTCATGCACGTGTTCTATGTGAATAATGGATAAGTAAATAACACCATGCCATTGGGTTAGGGGAGAAAGAGAACTGACTTTCATTGAATCTCTATGTCAGGGTCTGTGCTGGCCTGGATTGGGACTGACACATGCCAGAAGGTGACTAGCAAACTGAAGGGGTGGGCCTACCAAAAATGAGTTCACAGAAAGGATAAGAGCCTCTTAGGAGTCTGACTCAAGCTGATCATGGGAAGGATGGGATAATGGTGCTTGTCACTCAGGTCTTGATCCAGGCCCTAACCAAGACTTGTAGAGCATGGGTGGGGGAAGTCTGAGTTAAAATTGAACAGGCTGCTTTAGGGAAACACTGTAATAGTTGAAGGCCCTGGTTGGATTTGGTATCTTGCTTATTTCAGCATCCTAGCTGCAGCAGTTTGGGGACACCAGGGGCTTGGCTGACTCATAGGAGCACATTTTCAAGAGTACTTCACAAAGGCTGCAGCATGGGGACCAGAAGGTGGTGTAGTGGTTAAGGGCTACAGTGGTTAATGGACTCCCATGTAGTCAACCATAGTTTGAGTCCCAGACCTGGCAGCTTGAAACTCATGCTGGGCTCATATACACATATGCCCAAAATCCTGAGAGGAGAATAGAGGAGAAGAGATTGCAGTGTGGCCATCCCCCCAGGGGTTCTCATTTTCTGTCTCTTTGTCTCCTCTGTCTGCACCCTATAGCCAAAATCTCTTTCTCAAAACAAAACAAAACAAGAAAACACAAACAAACACAAGGCCACAGGATGAACAGAGAGGGGGAAATGTTGGTAGAATCTATATGACCCCATGTGTATGCAGGGGCTTCAAAAAGTTTGTGGAAAACAAAATTAAAGTACAAGTTTATTTTGGCACAAATTTTTAAAAAATCCATCCATGGTTTTTCCGTGCTATGTATTTTCCGTGAATTTTTTGAAGACACCCTGTTACCTTATAAGACAAAGGGAAAACTGGTTGCACATATATTTTGGTACTGTGGAAAGCAAGTTGCACATATATTCTGGTATTGCAGCAAGTAAGTTACAAAGCTGGGATTCAATCCTGGGGCTGTCTGACTATAAACCCTCCATGAGACCTCTATAACTTCCCTGAATATTTGTGTCTCTGCATATTCATTTATCCTTTCCTTTCTAATTTTGACAGAAAATGTATCTGTCTTCTATTCAAGGCCAACCCTTCCTGTCTTGCCTATCAATCTTGTATCTTCCTGATCCTGACTCCAAAGTCTTTATAAAGCTCTCCCTTACTCGGTTGCACATCTTTAATCTTTCTTCTCTCAGTGCATCAATTCATCTTTGCCATCTATCAACTAAAATGAGCAGATGTGTGGTATCTTTCTCCATCTCTTCTCCCTTCGTCTTTCTGCTGCACTGCACACAGTTTAGATTCTCCTTCATTCTTGAAACTCTCTTTTCCCCAAAATTCTGTGACTGTTTCTCTTTTCTTTCTCTTCCCTTTCAGTACTCCTCTGGTCACTCCTGGTTCTTCTCCCTTTCCCCCATAGAGGAAATATAGGCCTCATTCCTTTTCAGTATCTACTCTGTGTGGTTTTCAGGGTCTCAGAGCTCTCTCTAAAATCAATATATCTACAGGTCTGATTGGGAAATAGCTCAAGTCACTTGGTTGGGTCCCTGGGGCCAAGAGTAGTTTCTGGCACAAAATAGGCACACCATAAACAAAAAGAATTCAAAATGAAGAGCACATGGTGAGTGGAGAGTGGGTATATGGGTACAGATTGAATTGTAGTTATTCCCTTTAGGTTCTGAACTCAAAGACAGGGACTGTGCCTTTTCCTCACTTTTAATTCCCTGATCCAGCGTAATATGGAATATATAGTTGCAATAAATGTTTATTAAATGAATGGATAAATGATTCCAAGCTCGATGATCAATTGGCACAACGTTGTAGCACCATGCATAGACACTTTGACTTTATTCCACGTGCAGTGGATGTGGCACCATCTAAGGCCTTTTCTTAGGTGAGTAATTCAGTTGAGCTGAGCTCCAGGATGATTCATGTAGCTGCAGTCAGATTTCAAAACCTGCACTGCCACCTTTTGTTGCTATTTCTAATCAGTGGTCCAGTCTGATTATGGCTTTATGATACATATACACAATGGAATACTACTCAGCCATAAAGAACAACAAACTCTTGTCATTTAATACAAAGTGGATGAAACTAGAAGATATAATGCTAAGTGAAATGAACCATGCTGTGACAGAAAAATACTATATGTTCCCATGTAACATATATCGAATGTTCTCACTCTGTGGTGGAAACTAGACTTGAAAACATAGAAATAGAGAGTAGTGGTAGATACCAGAAGCTGCTTGGGGGTACGTGTGTGCAGATTTCATGAGAAAAAAATGTTTAGGTTGCCATAGGGTATGTGTCCAAAGAGAAAGAAGGAAATAGAAGAAGAGAAAGAGAGTTAGCACCCCCTGGAGGGGTATGTGACCATGCTGCAATCCTTTCTCCTGCATTCTCCTCTGGGAATTTTTGGCATGCATGCACAAGTGCTCAGCATGTTTCTCAAGCTGCTAGATCTGAGATTCAAACCATGCAGTTGGCCTTGTGGGATCCAGCTGTCCTAACTACTATGCTATTGGCTGGCCCAATGAGAAAATCTTTAATGGACACAAAAGTACATGTAAATAAGAGGAAGGGGCTATGGGATGGTGTACCATGGCAGAGCAAAAAGTATAGACAATTTAACACATATATCAAAACAAACAAACAAACAAAAACAAACTAGCACATGATAACAATGTTCAATGTTGGACAGCATGAATAAGTATGTATAAATAAATAAATGAAAGCAAAAAAACAAAAACAAACACAACCCCCAAACCTAGCTTTATGGCTTGAACCTGCGTTTCTGTTTCTGTTCTCATAGCCAACTTCCAAGGTTGGCCCGCATTACATCTTGTCTGGATGTCGAGTTCGCCATTTCCTACTCCAATCGCTGTTTATCCCTTTTCTTTATGCCACAGGCTTTGGCTATTCTACTGAGGGCTGGCTCTGAGTTTAGAAAAAAAAAAATAGAAAAAAGAACAAAGCTGAATTGTTTCTGGGCAAGCAAAGATAAAGAGGGCTAAAGTAACTCTCCATTATCTGCCTTTAATCCCATAGGCCCTTAAATCTGTTGGTTGCTTTGGGTTTTACCCTTGAGTTGCTTAAGTAGGTTTATCCCCTCATTGCTCCTTATAACAAAGACTAAGATTCATCCCACAATAAAGCTAAGTTGTAGGAGAAAAAGGGTGGACCACTGGGAAATTTGCGCTCGACTATCTTGTTGAAGAAAGGCAAAGGAAATAGAACATTCACTTAGGAAAGGGAGAACAGAGCCAGCCAGCCCTTTAGCCTAGCGCTTTAGAGAAGCAGGATCCTACGAGACCAGCCATGGCTCTAGTCCTGGCCCCAGAGACTTAGAAGACATGCTGGGGGGCTGGCCGGTGGTGTGGTGGTTATGGGTGCTGGTCTCCCATGTGGCCAACTATGGTTTGAGTCCTGGATCTGGTGGCTTGCTTTCTCATTTCCCCTTTCTCTCTCTCTCTCTTTCTCTCTTACTCTGTCCCTTTCTAGTCAAACTAAAATAAGTAAATAAATTAATTAATTAAAAATAAAAACACACTGGGGAAGACCAGCTGATGGCATAATGATTATGTCGCTGGACTCCCATGTCAACTGCAGTTTGAGTCCCAAACCCAGCTGCTTGAAATTCACTGAGGCCAGCAGGTGGCATGGTAGTAAAAAGTGTTGGATTCCCACATGGCTGATTGAGGTTTGAGTCCTGGACCTGGCAACTTGCTTTCTCACTTTCCCTTTCTCTCTCTCTCTCTCTCTGTCTCTGTGTGATCAAATTAATAATAATAACAATACTCATAATAATAACAACAAATGGAATTAAATAAATAATAATTTAAAAAGAAAAGAAACTCATGCCAGACATGTGTGCATGCATGTCCAAAATCCTGAGGGGAGAATAAGAAGGGATTGTGGCATGACCATTTCCCCTGGGGAGTGATTTCTTACTTTCTGTGTCTCTGTATCTCTCTGTTTCTCCAGCAAGTGCATACTTCCTATAGCAAAAATCTCTCTTAAACACACACACACACACACACACACACACACACACACTGGATGGGTGTGCATGTGTGTGCATGCATGTCTCAAATCCTCAAAGCACGGAGAGATGGAGGAGAAGGGGTTGTGGCATGACCACACACTACTGGGAAGGGCTCTTTCTCATCTCTCTGGTGAGTACACGTACGTGGCCTCTGGCAATTAAAAAAGAAGAGGAAATAGACTATAAGAGAAGAGAAAAAGTGAAAGAGGAGATACAGGAGAAGATCTTTGAGATGTACGTCTAGATGGAAGGAGGAAAAAAAGACGAGAACACAAAAGCTGAATGTCTGCCATTTTATTTTATTTATTTATTTTTTTGTGTAGCTTTTATGGGTCAGTGGACTGTTCCTGAAAGAGAGATTTTTTTGCTATAGGGTGTATGTACTTGCTGGAGAAAGAGACAGAGACAGAAAGGAAGAAATCACCCCCCAGGGCATTGCCACGCCTCAGTCCCTTCTCCTCCATTCTCCTTTCGGGATTTTGGGCTTGTACCCACAGGTTCCTTACATGAGTTTTAAGCCTCTGGGTCTAGGACTCGAACTGTGGTGGATTATATGGGAGTCCAGCGATGTAATGATTGCAACACCTGCTGGTTCCAGTAAATGAACTATTTCTGAAAATGCTTTTCTGGAAAACATTTCTGGGTCCAGAATTTATCCAAATAAGATAGTAAGCTAAAGCTAATGGACTTTAGGGGGCTTCTTGGGGAACGTTCAGCTTAAGGAATTTAGGTCAGTGTTATGCAAAGTAGATCTGCCTTCCCAAGAGGTAAGTACAGGAAGTAACTATAAGTCTTTAGGCACTTTAGAGCATTCCACAATGTGGCAGTGGGCAGTGGCGTGCTGGAGATGGGTGGTACTGTCAGAGAGAGCCAGCTGTGGGCATTTCTTTCCACTTCTGCAGCTTGGTAACTTCACATTGGTAACCTGAAGTCAGCCCTAATGGGAGGTATTTTTATCACGCAAATCAGCAAACACTACACATCAGGACTCCTCCCACCACGAAGAACTGGGTGTCAGACATTAACCAACACACTATGCTTGGCAGAGCTATCCAGCATCTGTGAGGGAATGCTATTAAATAACTTGTTTAACTTTTGTTGGGAGTTGCCTGCGACGGAAGCTGCCTACCAGCCATGCATAGTAACTTCAAAGAGTTCAAGTAAGGTATATATTATGAAAAAAACTGCATGAATTTCAAAAAATATTTGCACCAAAATTCCATTTTTTTCCCCCCACAGATTTTTTGATGTCCCTTCCTAGGGTCATGTACCTGTCAGGGAATGGGGGAAACTAACCCTTCACTTTAAGGAATTTGAAATGCCCTGCCTTATATCACCTTTGGTTTGCTCTGAGATTCAAGACATTCCAGCAGAGGTCTTCATGGTAACCAGATGGACTAGGCCTCTGTTTTAGAAACCTACAACTCCAGGGTTTAAGTCCTCTAAGACAGTTAGGATACAGGGCAGCACAGGGGGATGACAGCACATCTGGCTATGGCAGAGCAGTTATACATGAAACAGCTAAAGGTCTGTGCATTAGTCTTCTGGGGCTGCCAAGAACAATACCGCCCTCTGAGTGGCTTAAACAACAGCAATCAATTTTCTCACAGCTCTGGATGCTGGAGGTTCAAGATCGAGGGGTTGATAGGTTTGGTTTCTTTGGAGACAGCTCTCCTTGGCTTGCAGATGGCTGCCTTCTCTCTGTATCTTCACATGGACTGCTCTATGTACATGCATCTCCAGTGTCTCCTCCTATCCTTGTAAGGGCACCATAATATTGGATTAGACTCTACCCTCAAAACTCCATTTAGCCACAGCAACTTCCTAAAACGTCTGATCTTGAAGTAGTCACATGGGGGGTTAGGGCTTCAACCTAAGAATGTCGGGAGGACATAGTTCAGTCCAGATCAGTGTGTCACTGTGCTTTAAACGTCCCAGCTCAGTATGCTTCCAATCAAGTACAGTATAGTGGATTGTATGAGACTACAGAGCCAGGGAAGCCTGATCTGACTTCTAGATTTGTCTATTCATTGTCTGTGACTTTGGGCAAGTTCATCTTTCATGTCCTGTATTACTGTATCTATACGATGAATATAATATGAGGACATGACGAGTAAATGAAATTGTGTAGGCAAACTTCCAGCACAATACCTGGCCCCTAGTAAGTGTTCATCAATGTACAATATTGAGGTATGGTTTTCTCTGTTGTGTGCATTGTGTGTGTAACCTACTTTTTGACTCCAAAAGAGGCCTAGGTGTAGGGAGATTATAAGGGGCCTTCTGTCTTATCTCGTAGGTCCCATCCTATAGTTCCCATCTCTAGTACCATGTGTATGAGAATCATGGGTCAGTATAGGTACCATGGGTCAGAAAAGGCCAAGGTTTTCTGATACATCCAGTTTGCACATTCACTCTGAACTTGCAAAGGCTGCCTTTGAGTAGAGAGTCATGATTTCCTGAAGATCGATAATGCCAAAGAATCCAAAGGCATCACTTGTGGATGCATGCCCCAATGACTTGGATTGCTGTAAGATGCATTTGAAAAACATACAGGAACTGATAGTTTATGCACTGGGAAGAGAACCAATCCCTTTGTTGGGGCTAATCTTTCCCATTGTGTGTATAAATATTTACATATTTTTACACTCGCTTTATGAAAGATTTACCTAGGTAAACTTTTTGAGGACAAGTGTTTAAACGATAT
Organism: Tupaia belangeri chinensis; assembly: GCF_000334495.1. Taxonomy (NCBI): domain Eukaryota; kingdom Metazoa; phylum Chordata; class Mammalia; order Scandentia; family Tupaiidae; genus Tupaia; species Tupaia belangeri. Next base: position 9,250,261 of record NW_006159859.1, read on the forward strand.
GATACAGAAAAATCATGTAGGCAAATTGTTGGACTTTAAAGACAAAATGGACAATTTTATACATATACAAAGTGTATATATGTGCGTATACACTTTTTTTTTTACATTTTACATACTTTTTAAAAATCTATGCAGCCATGCCACTGACTTGCATGTGTATATATATATAAACTCCCTAATACATTAATTCAAAGACCAAAAGCATTTAGATAAAAACAAAAAAGTAAAATTCTGAGAAAAAAAATAAATCAGATTATACCTAGTTCAATTTTCTTTTGGATAACTCAAATTTTGGCAACCACACAAAAAGATGCATAGACCTTTGTTGAGTAAGACCTTGCCGATAGGCTATACCCTTTCCTGCCTGGCACTGATTTTCTTTGACATCTCACCCACTCCAGGGATTCTCACTTCTCTTGAAAGTTCCTTCTACTATTCAGCAGTCTCCAGCCTCAACTAGGGCTACAATTCCTTCAGTTCCTACTTGAAGTCACATCTCTCAATTTGGTCTTCCCTGATGACTCCAGCTTGGAGAGAGGTTTCCAACACCATAATGACTCTCGCACTTTTGCTCTGTGTTGCAAATTTGCCAATTAATCTCATCTAGCTTTTTCTGGCATTAATTTAAATGTACGCATTGCATGGTTTTAGGGCTCTTGCTAAGTTGGAGAGACTCTGGGAAATGGACCACATCTTACTCTTCTTGACACTCCTCCCCCACTTAGTGATCATTAGCTGTGTGCCTTTTATAGACTGGGAAGTCAATAAATATCACAGAATTGATCTGCTTTTTCCTGAAATGGCCAAGATCATTATACATTAATAAGTGTGTGTAGAGTCAAACTCATAATAGTAGGCCTGGAGGCCTTTTGTTTTTCTATTGTAGATATCAAACTGGAATTCTCTAGTGGGTGCTCCTAGAAAAGTAATTTTGGGGTGCCATTGTTCCAGTGAGTTCCAGTGATTTTTTTTTTTTTTTTTTTTTGTGGCAGGAGAGGTTTTTGCTATAGGGTGTGTGCACTTGCCAGAAAGAGAGAGACAGAGAGACAGAAAGTGAGAAATCACCACCCCCCCCAGGGGGGATGACCACGCCGCAATCCCCTCTCCTCCATTCTCCTCTTGGGATCTTGGACATGCATGCACACATGCCTGGCATGAATTTAAGCCACCAGGTCTGGGACTCAAACTGCGGTCAACTACATGGGAGTCCAGCAATATAGCCATTATGCCAACTGCTGGTCCCGAGTTCCAGTGATTTTAAAATCTGACTCTGGTGTAAAGGAGACCTGGGTTTAAGTTCTGGTTTCCCCAGTTATAGTTTTCTGACCTTGGGTAAATTGTTTAAGTTTTCTGTGATGGTGAATTTTAGGTGTCAACTTGACTGAGTTAAGAGATACCCAGATAGTGGTAAAAGAACTAATTCTGGGTCTGTGAGGGTGATTCAGAACACTGGCACTGAGTCATTGGACTGAGTAAGATAGACCTGTCCTCACCCTCCCACAATAAATCTAATCTACACTCTCCCATTGGCTGAGGATCTGAATAGAACAAAACAGTAGAGGAAAGGCAATTCACTATCTCCTCTGGAGCTTCTCCTGCCTTGGATATTAGAACTCTGGGTTCTCAGGCCTTTGTCCTCAGACTGTGAGTTACACCAGTAGCTCCCCTAGTTCCCAGGCCTTTGGACTTGAACTGAGCTACGCCACTGACTTCCCTAGTTTTTCAGGACTATATGATGATGTCTCATCACACAGCGGAGCTTCTCAGCCTCCATCAGCATGTGAGCTAATTCCCACAATAAATCCCCTCTCACGTGTTCGTCTGCCTATCTATCTATCCATCTACCCATCCATTCATCCTATTGGGTCTGTTTCTCTGGAAAACTCTGACTAATGGGGCCGGCAGATGGCATGGCGGTTAAGGCACTGAATTCACACTGTATCTCATAGTGTGGTGACAAAGGAGTCAAATCAAAACATTAGCACTCAATGACTATTAAATTTTTATCATGAACATTCTTGTGACACACAGAGATTAAAAAAGTTGAAACCTTAAATGTGGATATCACTCCTCTGGACTAAGTGTGTCATGGATACAGAGAAGCACTTATATACCCTCAGAGATCTGGCTGTGCAAAGAGCTGGCCATTTAACGCCCTGTTTTCAGTATCACCAGGTAAAGGATATTGTGAAAAATACAAAAAGGATGCCTTCCCATCTATGAATAGTTCACTTCTTAACCACCTTTGGCTTCATGTTGCCATAGCCTCCCTAAATCCTACTTTCCTTTATAAAGCATAAAACATGTTTTAAAAAATGGGCCAGATGGTGGTGTGATGGTTAAAGTGATTATATCCCACATAACCTACTGTGTGGTTCAAGTCCCAGACCTACTGGCTTGGGAGACACACCGAGAGCATGTGCGTGCATGCCCAAAATCCTGGAGGAGAGGAGGTTGTGACATAGGCATAACCACTAGGAAGTGACTTCTCACTTTCCTTCTCTCTCCCTGTCTCTCTCCAGTGAGCACACACTACCCTAGAGCAAATTAAAAACAAACAGAAAACATTTTTTCAAAACATAATGCTTATCACATGAGAGAAAGAGAGAGAGAGAGAGAGAAATCATCCTTAACAGGGTCTCATCATGCTGTGATCCCTTTCCTTAGCCCTCTAGCTCCTTAGAATCTTGGGCACTAGTGGGTGAGCCTGGTGTGTTTTCAGGCTGACCTGGGGATCTGAACCTGTGGTCAGCCATATGGATTCCAGTATTGCAATCCAGTACATTACAGACAGTGCCACTTAGTCCAGGCCACATAAAACTTTCTGATACCTAAAGAACACTACAGTATTGTGAATCCATTTGCTTTGGAGTTGGTCAGGTGGCATAGGAAGTGCAATGTCATTAGCTGGAGATAAGTCAGCATGATATTTGGTCTGAAATGAATGATGAAATAAAGTCAAACCACATCTAATGTTTTCTCAGAGATGGTCAAGTAAAGCAATAACTTTAGTGGACGAAGAGGAGGGGTGCGAAGACGCAAAAGTCCCCCATAGTCTTCTTATAAGGACTTGAGAGCGAGGTAGGCAGGAGTGCTCTTGAAAAGAGGGCAGGAGGGCATAGGGACAGACAGTGCGAATCTGAGCTTCATCTGAGCAGCAGCACGCAGCAGAGGCCTCTGAACAGGTGCAAAGTGGCTTGTCAGCCCTTCTGCATGCTCTAGCAAATTAGACCTACATCCCAAAAGGAATACTGCAATATTAAAGCCCATTTATATAAGCTATAAAGTTCCCCTTGTGTGTCCTGGCAGGCATGTGCGTGGCTGGGAAATATCAGTGGGTTGATTCCTTTGTGAATTATGTGGAGCTGACATGGCTGAAACCCTCAGTTGACCCAGACGAGAATAAAAGCTTGTGCTGATCAAGGGACTGAGGCCCCTCCATATAAGTAATATTAATCCCCTCTCAGCAAAGTGGTACCGAATGATTATGGCTGCTTCCCGAAGAAACTTCGAACATGGTACCTAATGAAAACGTCAGGTACAATGAGTTATTATTGGTTGTTGCCCTGCTCTTTGGAAGTGCCAGGTGTTTCCCTACCTGTTGTTCAAGAGTGTGAGTTTTACAGGGAAGGCAGTCCCAGCCCAAGGACAGTCTCAGGTGCTCTTTGTGCTAAGAGGACCAGGAAGCAAGCGAGGACAATGAAGCAGGTCGGAAGTGCTAGTTGGAGGTGGTGGGACGTCTGTGGTGAAGGTGAAGTAAAGATGTGAGCCTGGTGTCAGTGTCAGGAAGAGAGTGATGCCTGCTGTCTGGTGCTGAGAAACCTCATAACCCAAATCACTTGACCCTGTGGATTTGGAAGCTGCTCTTCAGGACAGCCCTTATGATTAAGAAGGCTGATGGGATCATTGCAGAAAGGAGTTTGGTTGGGGCTATTTCCAGAGCCATTCCAGAAGTTCAAGCATTTCTTGACATACCTGTGGTTTGGATCCTGGTAGAAGTTTGCGTCTTTCTGACTGTGTGATCCTTATCTCAAGCCTTTCTTGGAGTCTCTGTGGTTTCTCCTCCTTTGCTTACACCTGTTTTCCTGAAGTGGCTTTGGCCAAGTGAGTCTTTCTTCATATATGGTAGCATCCCTCTCATTCTATCTTGTCCCTTTGGCCTTCTTCTTGCCTATGCTCTGCCTAGTCCAGGTTCTCTCTGTCATGTGCCTGAACTTCTTCTACACTCTCCCTCCTCCTGTCTCTTCCCCTTTGACCTTCCTACCTAGAGCTTCCTACCAGCACCATGTAATAGCTACCTTTTCAGGTCAGCAGGTGGAGTGGAGGTTAAGGCACTGGATTCCACATGGCCAGCAGAGCGGTATAAATCTTGAACCAGTGGCTTGAAGATCACACTGAGTACATGTGCATGCCCAAAATCTCGAGAGAGACTGAAGGAGAAGGGGTTGTGGTGTGGCCATCCCTCCTGGGGGTGGAGGGTGGTTTCTCACTTTCCCTCTCTCTGTGTGTTTCTCTGTCTCTCTCTGGTGAGCGTGCATGTCTTATAGCAAAACCTAAAAAAAGAAAAAGAAAAGTAATTATCTGTTCTAGGCCCTGGTGTTGATGTTTTAAAGTATTCTTTCTAATGCTTGAAATAATCCTGGAGATGGTATGGGTAACTCCGTTCTGTAGCTTGGGTGGCCCCCCAAAGGTATGTCATGTGCCCAAGGTCATACCAGCTAATGAAGAGCAGAGCTAGAATTGTAACCAGGGCAGGTATGAACCTTACAGGTGGTGCTCTTTACTCTGCTCAAAACCTTCTGTGGCTCCCATTACCTGATCACCGATCCAGGCTCTTTATCCCAGCACTCATGGCCTTTGAAAATGTAATCTATTAGGTTTCCAGGCTCTCTCCTCCACCCCTGTCACACATCCTGCTCTTCAGCCAAACAAACTGGCAAATAAGCAAAAACTCCTGTTTTTATTTATACCCATGCTTTTTTCCTAAGTGCATTAATATGTGCTATTTCTCCTGCCGGGAGCGGAGAGTCTGTCTCTTGTCCCTATGTATAAGTAAACGTTGCCCAAGAAAACATTGACTAGAGTTGGGTTAGAGATCCATTTATTTTCTGGTCCACAAAGGGTATATTGGATCTTTATTAAATAGTCTAAAATGTCCTTTCAATAATGTTTTTCTTTAATATCTTTTTAAAAGACATTTACAGTGAATCAGAAAGCAATTAAATGATTAATTGCTGCAGCTGGATCCTGCTGTCCTCAGCCTCTGTGGATGCTATCTGACCGATTAACCTCCGTTTCTGAGCTCTGTCTGATTGAGGAAGGCAATGACGGAAAACGCTTGGCCTATCACATGACTGATCCTTGCTGTCATGAGCCATCGTTTTCTAACTGCAAGCTTTCATTTTCAAAGCCCTGGCATGATTTCAGGAGCTGTAAACCCTCGTGTGAGTAAGTGAGCAGTAAGAACTGGCAGTTTTTCAATCTCTCGTCTCTTCAGCTTTAAACCCACATTTAGCTGTGATTTTATTTTTTTCTCCTTAAGTTGGACACATTCTTTTTGGTGAATTCTTTTTTGATAAATAAGGTGGAGGTGAATTTAACTGAGACAGATATCAATTAATTCAGTTAGGGATGACCCTGGAAAAAAGTCATATCAGCCTTGACATTAATTCCATAATCAGGGTAGGAGGTGAGAAATGAATGGGTGAGTTTACAGGGTCCCTAGCCTCCCCAGTACAACCATGGACTCAGAGTTGAGACCCTAATAATGCACCTGAAGGCTATGCCTCCACTGTGGCTATAACCCGTGTTGCCAATTTGGACAGGCATTGCTCTTGATGTCAAGGGGAAGGTCAAAGGCCATCTACTTCAAGACCTAACTGGGATATCAGGGAAGGACCCATCATTGGAAAGATTTCTTTTCCAGTTGCAATGCTTAAGTACTTGTGGTTCAATTAAATGAACAATGAACTGTCCTATATATAATTACTATATGTACATTAATTTTTATGGGTAATATAAAACAAAAATGTGAATATAGGGGCCTGTAGATAGTGTGGTGGTTGAGGTGCTAGACTCTCACATGGCCAGTTGTGGTTCGAGTCCCAGACTTGGCAACTTGCTTTCTCACTTTTCCTCTGTCTTGCTCTGGTCATATTAAAATAAATGAATAAATAAATAAAATTAAATAACTCTTTTAAAACTGTGAATATAGTATCAAGAACTTTTTGAATGATTTGTTACTGCATGGTAGTTTGATTTTTGAGACATGTATTGAATGTTTCAATACCCTTTTATTTATTTTGGTTTTCAAAACAACTTAGCAAGAGGAGAAGGAGAAAGCATGCACATCACCAGAATGTTGTAGTTGGCACTATCACGCAAACACGTTGTAAGCTCATACTTAGGATTTGATTGTGCATCTATTTTTCGTTATTGTCTTCTCCTTTATCTTCATCTATCATAAAGAAGTATTGACCATTTTATGTCCTTATGGTACCATCTGAGGAAACTGGATAGAAGGAATTCTGTAAGGAAAATAAGCATATTTTTAGTGTATGGAACTCATGTGAAAGACAGTTACAGACACGTGCAGAAATAATAGGAGCTCGTATTATAGAGTGCACTCTATGTGCCAAGCACTGTTCTAAGTGTTTCGCATAATGTTAGCCCATTTAAGAAAGTTTATTTCTTCCACAAATAAGAGAGACAGAAATAGCATCCCTGTAGGGTCTTGGTGCCATGATCCTCTCCCCAGCCTTAGGTAACCCTGGCTCATAGGCATGTATGCCTACCATGCTCAGGGAGGTCTCCAGACCTGAACTGGGAACTTCCCATGTGAGACTGCCTTGCAGAATGTCACATGTTTCTGCTGTGGCCCTGTCTGGTCTCTTACACATTAGCTTATTTAATCCTTTCAATAACTGTATGAAATGGATATGATTATCCTTGTTTAATGGATAAGAAAACCAAGGCACAAGGAGGCAAAATGATATGTCACATAGCTAGGAACTTATTGGGCCTTGGTTTGAATGTAGGCAGTCTAAATTCAGGATTGAAAAAAAAAAAAAAAAAAAGGAAGCATAACCAGAATAAAGCTTATTATGCCCTTTTCAGATTGCTTAAATGCATCATCAGCACACGTGAATTTCGAGTATGGGCTAATGTGGAATATGAAAACATAGAAGAATTGTGAGAGAGGGTGGTGAGAGAGAGTGAAAAATAAAGAGAGATGCTAGCACAAGTACTTCAATATGTCCTGAGATAAGGGATCTTGGGGGGCAGGCCTGGCAGTGCCCTCGGTTCTGTGCTCACCTGGGCCACGGCTGGTACCAACAGGCAGTGAGGGACAGTTAGTCACTGAACATGGCTGTGGCAGCTTTCTATCATTCATTGCACTGACTTCTTGCTCCTCATGCTAGGAGAGATGACCCTGACAGCTCATTTGAGTTTCCATCCAGCTGTTCAACTGAGGGACCCCAGCCTTCTAGATCTGCAGTTGACTTCCTTCTGCAGAGCAAGAACAGTGCCCTTTTTTGTTAGAGCTCTTCCTACCTGAGAACACTTAGGACAGGCCCATCATCCTTTTCTAAATCCATAGAGCCAGGTAAGTTTGGGATATCAAAAATTTTCTAGTTCAGAAAAATAAAAATGGCATGTATCAATATATTGTATCATATTTTTTAATGGAGTTTGTATCCATACCCTGTAAATAAATATATTCATATTTCTATCATGAACTGTATGTATCACCATCCTAAGTAAGATAATTAATGACCACACAGAGCCTCTTGTTATTATAAAAAGGCCAGGTTTTGACCCAACCATTGTGGCACAGGCTGTAAGGAGTTGCTGAATGATGCCAGAGCCACATGGGAGGCCTAGGTTCAGAACTTGGGTTGACCTGAACACTCCGGGTGTGTAAATACACACTGTGATCCTGGCTGATTCGGAGGATTATGGCATGGTGAATCCATATCAAGAGTATTTTTCTTTTCCTCAAGAAATAAATGAGGTGGGCTTTGAAAACAGAAAAAAAAGTCAGATTTTGCCACCAAACAAATTGTTGTGCCAAATATACAAAAAAGTTTTTGGTTGCTGGTCATTTCAGGGTTTGGAATTATAGATAAGTTATTATGGGCCCCCTCAGCACCAATCCCTTCCACTCTCATCAGAAACGTGAAGCCAACAAAGCTGTTCCTACATTCCTGGGCTGCTGCAAAGGAGCCTGATTTGGGCTGATCCTTAATAAGACAGTTCCAGTCTTATCCTGAGTGTTAGTCAGGAAAATAGGCACTCAGGAAGTAGAGTCAATATCTCCCCTCTGCAGTCCCTGTAGGTTTGGTGAACAAAAAGTAATAAAGAAAATATAAACTAAGAAAGAAAATATTGGAGGTTTTTGTTGTTGTGGGAAAGACCTATTTACACCACTTAGGCCTCTACCCTTCTCCTCCCTTGGGAGTGCCTTTGCTTAGCTAAGAGGATCGCAGATTCAGGTACAGTACAAGGAGTATTATTAAAAGCAACCTGTAAAAATGCATTATCCCAAAGATTTAGCACCTAATTTTCTGTTGCCTTCACTTCCTACTTCTTCTTTTTTTTTTTTCCCAGTGTATAACCTTCCTTAAATTTTATATCCTGTTCTCAAATTCCTTCCGGGTTTAATGACTAATCGCTTTATTTGTATTTGCCTTGGTGAAGCCTGTAGAAGAAAAATCATAAATTAATGACATATGCTTTTAGCTATAAACAGGGGACAGATTCAGAAATACACAAACATGCTTAGTAATCTATTTCCTAGAATGGCACTGCTCAACTCCCAATTAACCTTAGATTTACAAGTCTAATCAAAATAGCCCAGTCTGTTTCCATTGAAGAGCTGTGCACTGTGTATAATCTTTCACTTGACCTAAATCTGTAGTAAACCTTGGGAAGTAAACTCCTTTGTGGAGCCAGTCACTGTTGGATGAAGCCAATGTCCCCTTTTAGGTCACCAAGCTACAACTTTGGGTACTGCAAGATGCAGTATGGAAAAGGACAGTCTGTAGGAGCTGGTAAAGAGGACCACAGTGTGTTCCATGATAACAGAAGGCTGTGCTGAGTCTTTCTTTGAAACAGTATGATTTTGAAAGGTAATAGTAGCAAACATTTACCTGCTACCTCTCCGGGTCACCCAAGCATTTTTCTAAGCCCTCTCTGCTATGAACTCATTTAATCTTCCTTATAAAGAAAGCGTAGGAGCCATTATAATCATTGTCAATCAGAAGAGAAAACTCAGGCACAGAGAGATTAAGTAAATTGTTCAATGAGGCTCAGCTAATATATGGAACTCAGGGGCTCCGAACCTGGTAGGGTCTATCTACAAAACCATTAAGTCCTGCTGCTTTCCAGGATATTGTGTGGCCTCTGGTAACACCTGGTTCAATGATGTGAAGCTTGGTGCTCAGGCTTCATTAGAATGTGCTTTCACCCAGTGCTTGTCCATCCTTTGGGGTCTGCAGAATCCCTAGGGGTCATGGAAATGGGGGCTCAGGTCTTCCACAATTACAACAGCCAGAGTAAGTCAGCATTTGAAGTAGTCTTTGCTAGCGCTAAGATTTTATTTGAATGAGGGGTTCTGCAGCTCCCAGTAAGTGTGAAATCCGCATCTCTACACAATCACCTGGCTCAAGCAGGGGTCATACTAAGTGCACTGAGAAATGGGAGGTAGAAACCCTGATCCCAGTTTGAGGTGTTGCCTCAATGCTCTTTCTTCCTATATTTGAAGGTCTGGAGTCAACCTGGATTTTGGCCGTTGCATTTCAGGGTAAACTAGAGGCTGCTTTCTGGGTGAGACTATAGAGTGACCAGACCAGATCAAGAACTGTTGAAGTGGAAAGTGGAACATGCCACCCAGTCCAACGGGCCTGGTCTAGGGTAGAGATAGAGGTGATACCACAAAAATGCTTGGTGTGGAAAGAAAGGCATGTGATTAAAAAGGGGGTGAGCAGAGCCAAGGGAAGTGCTGACCAAAGGAATGATACCCTGTGAACATGCCTGGCTGCAAGAGGGGCTGGAGAAACTGACTGAGGAAGGAAGATGGAAACCAGAATGGAAACCTCCCTTGGAGGATAGAGAACACCAGAGCACAGAGGACCTGGGAATAGACTCCTTAGGCTTTAGGTGGACAAATTCCAGGCGAATAAAAAGTTAGGATAAAAGTTTTTAAATAAAGATCATGAGGTTGGTAGATCAGAGTAAAGCAAAGAGCTACCATAAAGCTTCTTACCAAGCACCTCACCATGTCCTTGATTATGTGGACTTGACACCTGCTGAGTGAACTCAGTGGTTGCTGTCAGCCTGGAGGGTAGGCATGGACCTGCACTCATCCACCTTTCTTTTATAAAGCAAATGCTCTGCCAAGGCTCTGACACTGTGTGTCACCAAATAATGATGCTGTCATTTGTCTTCTCTGTGTGTCTACTTCCTGGACATTGTTTAATTGGTAATGTGGTATTTCTGGATAAGCTTGGTTAGAGAGGTGGAGGGGTCCATGAATCTTCTGAAATTATTATACTAGGATTATCTACTTACATTTCTGTCTCCTTTGCTATACTCTAAACAACCTGAGGAATTGGAGCAAGATGGAACTGAAAAAAGAAAAGCAGAATGGGGACCAGTAGATGGTGTAATGGCTATGTCACTAGACTGCCACGTAGTTGACCACGGTTCAAGTCCTGGACCTGGCAGCTTAAAACTCATGCTAGGCACATGTGCATGTGTTCCCAATATCCTGAGAGGAGACTGGAGGAGAGGGATTGCAGTGTGGCCTTCCCCCCTAGGGGGTGATTTTTTGCTTTCTGGCTCTCTGTCTCTCTGATGAGTGCACATGCCCTATAACAAAAATCTCTTTTAAAAAAAAAGAAAAAGAAATGAAAAGCAGATCCAGTATTCAGCTATAATTCATTCATTCAGCACTTATTAAGAACTTAAAACATGATTTCAATTAAATACAGTGAAAAGAGAGACTAAAAGAAATGAACAAACAGCAAAATAATATTGGGTCATCAGAAAAGTCGTGACATGTTTTCTGTTTTTTTTTTTTAATGCAAAAATGCATCATGACTTTTCCAACAACCCAATAATTCTTGGTTTAATGTGCTAAGATGGAGAAAATACATAGGAGGGACATCTAATGTAGCCTGGAGAATTGGGGTTATAATCCTGAAGAAGAAACATCAATTGCATCTGGAAGGATACATGGGAGTTGACGGTCCAGAAGGAGGTGAAGAGATGGGTATCCCAGGAACAGAGATGAGAAATAATGTGGTGTATGTGCTAAATGCAAGCTATTTGGGATGATGATGGCAAAGGATACATGTGAGGGCTATAGACAGGGGTCGGTGGTGACAGATATCCTACATCATACCAAGAATTTAGAGTTTATCCCAAGGCCATTGGGGCCATTAGAAAATTGAAAGTAGAGCATGGCATAATTGAATTTCTTCTTTGGAAGAATTATGCTGGCAGCAATGTGAAGGATGTAATAAGAGCGGACAAGATGACAGACAGAAAAATTTTAGAAACTTCTACTATGATCAAGGTTAAAGATCACAGTATCCTGCTGTTGCTTCATACTATTGTTACTGTAATTGGTACTGTTACTCTAACTATGATGGATAGTGTTCCTGTTATTACCTTTCTTACCACAAAGACAACAAAGGGGTTTCAGGGTCATCTAAGACCGTGAGGAGCATAAGGCCATTAAGAGCAGGAGAATGAAGAAAGAAGTGGCCTGGAGACAAGGAGAAGGTGTGAGAAGCTGAAGAAAAGGACAGGATGGTGGCACATTGGTGAAAGGTGAAGCTTTGCATGGCTGTCCTACATGGGAAGGTTCTAGGCTTGCATCTGTACACCTCCCTGAGTACACCAGGCACATGTGTGCCCATCGTCTAGGGATGGTGGAGGCTGAGGGTGGATCATGGCATGAAGACATAGTTGGGTGTGCTGTCTCTCTGTCTCTCTTGGCCATGGAAGAAATAAATCAATAAAATATTAAAAAGAAAGAAGATGAAGAAGCTGAAGAAGAGTCTGTAAGCAGAGTGTGAAAGGACAATCTAAGAGGTTGAAGAAAATCAAGAGACAGGGACCTCCCAGAAGCCAAGGAGATGGTGAAGAACAGTAATGGGCAGAAGTGAAGAAAGAAAGAACTTAGAGTGTGTTACAATGGTGGCAAAGGGGAGTTAGTTCCCCAAGTGCCTCATCAGCATACTGTGATGTGACTAAGTTTCACTGGTGGAAAGCAGAGAGGGGGAAGGGTTAAAGTCTGCTTGAAACTCACTTGTGTTCAAGTGTTTGAGAAACACTTCACCTTCCTAACCCGTGGCAGGGGTCAATGATGGGGGCCTCTTATTGAGCATGGACAGTGGCTTGAGTAAAACTGTTCTCAAGTAAAGCACACACTAAGATATAACTTAGTACACCATGATCAAAAGATGTACTGAGTTGCATCTGATGGTTTCAGATACACTTTTTACTTTCAAGTTAACAAAAATGGGGAAGAAATGATAAAACTTGCCTTTCAGTTCTCATGTATTTTTTTAAATTGTTTCCTCCTTGGTTCATCTGGTGCAGCCCAGCGGTCTCTGTGGTATATGCTCAGTGGCATGTGGTGTGACCCACAGTGATCTCAGCATCTGGAGGGAGTTGAGAATACCTTTCCCCTGCGTTTCTCCACTTGCCACGTGTACCTAGGATGAGACATACCACTTCCCTTATTGGAAGCATCAGAGTGTTTTGGCAAGCAGGTCTTGGTGCTAAAACCTCTCGATGAACTCTGATGAGCTTCAAGGGCAGCTTCAAGGAACTTAGAATGCTGATGAGCAACAACCTCCTGGCCTACTGATTATGACACCTTCTAAAAACCCACAAGCAGAACTATTCTGAGTCATGAGTAAGAAGATCGGGGAAAATTGATTTCCGCTATTTGCCTGTGCTTTGTCAGAAACATGAGAATTTGCATGTATCATTCCTTTCCCACCTCCATCTTCTTCCAGCTCTTCAAATAAAATAGTTTCAATAGAATTTTACCACAGAGAAGTTCCAAGAGGGGAATAGTGACTAAAAACTATCCATAAAATTCAGGTATCTGGGGACCAACAGGTGGCGTGGTGGTTAAGGCACTGGACTCCTGCATGACTGACCATGGTTCAAGTCCTGGACCTGGTGGCTTAAAAATCACACCAGGCATGTGTGCACATGTCCCCAAAATCCAGAAAGGAGAATGGAGGAGATGGGATTATGTTATGGCCATCCCTCTAGGGATTATTTCTCACTTTCCCTCTCTCTGTCTCTCTCCTGCAATCATATATGCCCTATGGCAAAAACGAAGAACAAAAACAAACAAACAAACAACAAAATCAGATACCTGGGCCACCCCTGTGACCTAGTAGTTAAGGGATCCAGATCCTCCATGGACAATTGGCACAATTTGAATCCCAGCCCTGGAGGCTTGAAAAACACATGCATGCATGCCCCAAATCCTGACAGGATGGTGGAGAAGAAATTGTGGTGTGACCACACCTCATTAACGGTATTTTCTCTCTCTTTCTCTTTGTTTCTTTGGCTCTCTCTGGTAAGTACATGCATCTTCTGGCAAATTAAAAAAAAAAAAAAAAAAAAAAAAAAAAAAAGAAAGAAATTCAGTGTCTTTTCCTGTAAAGTTCAGGGACTCGCCTGGCATTTACAAAGACCTAAATAACAAATGTGTTCTCCTCACTTCCTGTAATTGTCATAAAGGAAACACCCCCAGCACAGAGGCATCTTCCTCACTGTCCTCTCAAGAGTCATTTGTCAACAGAGAGTAAGGTACATGCTTGAAGAAGTTTCAAGTAATTCTCGTTTGCACGACTTATCTTTAGTAAATCTGGGGATTGACTGTAGATAAAGCTAGACTGCCCTGGCTGAGCTCCCAGACAGTGCTAGCCACTTGCCAGCCAGGGAGCAAGCCGCCTTAGAGTCTTACAGATGGTCCTCAGGCCCCAAGAGTCACCCCTGCTGACAACTGATGCTGCAGCAGTAGACATGGTAGGTCCCCCGAGCCCTGCCCAAATTGCTGATTTCTGAATTAAATAAATAATTACTGTTTTTAAAAATCAATAAAAAACCATAACGGTATATATTTATCTGATTCCATGTGATATTTGTGTGTGTGTGATATATATATCATATATATATTTCTATACAAATATACATATATATCAATACTTGTTATTAACTGTAGTCACCAAGCTGTTTGATGGATCTCCAGAACCTGTTCTTCTTGTCCAACTTAAATTTAATGCCCTTTGATAAACATCTCACTATCCCCTATCCCAGCCACCACCTAGCAGCCTCAACCTCTGGCAACCACCTCTATTATTTATTTATTTATTTATTTATTTATTTATTTATTTATTTATTTTGGGTGCCAGAGAGCATTTGCATATTCATGAGAAAAAGAGAGAAAGAATGAGAGAGAATGCACCCCCACAGCAGCCTGGTCATACTGCAGTCCCTTTTCCCTCCAGTTCTCTATCCCATCAGGATCCTGGAAACATGCACATGTGCCAGGTATGTTTTTCAACCTGCCAGGGCCAGGATTTGAACTGCGGTCAGCCATGTTGGATCTAGCTCCCTCTATGCAGCACTGAACTGTTGTACTATGGGGCTAGCCCCTAATCTCTTTCTATGAGATTTCCACATATGAGAGAGATCATGTGCTATTTATATTTCTGCACCTGGGTTGTTTCACTTAGTATAATATCCTTCAGGTTCATTCATGTCACTGCAAATTATGATTTCCTTCTTTTTAAAGGTGGAATAATATTCTACTGTGTGCACATGCACATTTTCTTTGTCCTTCTGTTGATGGATACTTGGGCTGAGTCCATGTCTTAGCTATTGTGAATAGAGCCGTGATAAACCTAAGTGTGCAGGTATCTCTGATGTACTGATTTCATCTCCTTTGGATGTGTACCAGTAGTGGGTTTGCTGGATGGTTTTATAGTTTTATATTTCGTTTTTTTCCAGGAACCACCATACTATTTATCATTGCTATTTTTTAAAGCCATGAAGTTTAAGGGGTTTGTTATGCAGCAAAAGACAACTAGAACATTTGATTTCCAAGATACCATGTTCCTGAGGTTCTTCCTGCTTTACGGTCGCTCTCTCTTGGTTTCCTTTGATAGTTCTTCCTGTTAGCTTTGTCTTTGTTATTCACTTTTTATTATGCACAATTTTAGTCATACACAAATAGTCAGCAAAGTGCAATGAAACTCCATGTGCCCGTCACCCAGACTCAGCAGTCATCCACTCAGAGCCCGTCTTGTTTCATCTATGCTCCTTTGTATTTCTTTCTATCCCATCCTATACTATTTTCCAACAAATTCCTCAGACCTTCTTTTCGCTATTATTTTCCCTTGGTGATCTCACTTGGATTTACAACCAAATATTGTTCATATACTGAAGAATCTTAAATTTATTACCTACACTACAGCATTGTGGCCCAAAGCATAAATTCCGGTACTTACATGCCTAGATTCAAATCATGGCTCTTCTATAAACTGCTTTTGTGAACTCAGGCAATTTACTTAACCTCTGTGTCCCTCAGTTTTTCAATGTGTGAAATAAGAGATGATGTTTCCTGCTACCTCATTGTAGCAGGTTGTTGTGAGGATGAAATGAGCCACGAGTGTAAGATGCTCAGAACTGTTCTTGCACATAGATAACTGTTGGATTCATGGTGGTGTCTCTAGGTCAGCTTTTGCCCGAACTCCAGAACTGTATACCCAACTGCTTCCTTAGTGTGCTCACTTACATGTTAAATAGACATCTTAAGTGTATTATTCTAAAACCAGACCACTGATCACCCCACAGACTCTACCTAGCTTCTCCCTGGATCTTCTCAGTTAATTTTTCAGCCCTAAATCCTCGACTTCGCACTTACTCTCATGTCTCACATCAAATCCTGTTGCTCTGCTTTTGAGGTATAACTAGGGCCATTCGCCATCATTACCCTTGTAAAAACCTCCATCATCTCTCGCCTGCAATATTGCAACACCTCCCCGACTGGTCTGCCTGCTTCTCCCCTTCCCTCCCCATCTCCTGCCCTAATAGTCTACTCTCAAGACAGCATAGTGGTCCTTTAGAAAAATTGTCAGATCATGCCACTCTTGTGTTCAAAACTCTCCAGTAGCTTCTCATGTGATTCAAAGTGAACATCAAAGCCCCCACTATCCTCTTTGATCTCAAGTCTGTCTGTACTCACTCATTTTGCTCCAGCCTCACTGGCCTCCTTTTTGTTCCTTGAACGTGCCAGGAGGCCTCTTACCATGGATCTTTACAACTCAGCTGTCCCTCTTCTTGAAATTCTCCTTGCCCAGATCATGGCTAAATGCCTCCCTTATCTTTGCTTCCATGTTACCTTCTCATTTCACGAACATTCTGCTCAATAAGCTTGAGTTCTGGCCAGCCGTCCCACTCTTACCTTCACACTTTCAATCCCCCTTGCTCCACTCTATGTTTCTTTTTCTTTTTTTCCAAGTCTATTTATTTATTTTTTGAGAGACAGAGAGAAAGAGAAAAAAAGCACCTTCAGGGACCAGCAGATAGAGTAATAGTTATGTCGCTGGACTCCCACATAGTCGACTGCAGTTCAACTCCTGGACCCAGAGACTTGAAACTCATGCTGGGTATGTGGGCATGCATGCCCAAAATCCTGAGAGGAGAATGGAGGAGAAGGGTGTGGCCATACCCCCTAGGGAGTGATTTGCTTTCTGTCTCTTCAGTGAGTACACGTGCCCTACAGCAAAAATCTCTTTTAAAAAAAGGGGAAAAAATATACCTTCAACAGGGTCTCATGCTGCGATCCTTCCCTGAGCCTTCTCAGCCAGTCAGGATCATAGGCAAGTGCAAAAGAACTAAACCCCAATTTTCCATATGGCTTCCACCACGGCAGAGCACTGGATTATTGCTGTGCCACTGTGGCTAGGCCTGTTTTCTTTTCCCTGTGGTATTTATCACCTTTTAATATGTGTCCTAATACACTGACTCATTTTGTATATCATTTGTTCTTTGTATCTCTCTACTGAAATGTAAAATTCATGAAATCATCTTTACTTGTTTTGTTCACAGCTAAGTCCCAAACACCTAGGACAATGCCCTGTGCAATGTAAATGATAGATAGATGGTAGGTAGTTAGACAGGTGGGTAAATCTGTATTTTAGAAAGATCATTCCAAGGGACCAGAGGATGGCATGATGGTTATGTTGCTGGACTCTCACATAGTCAACCATGGTTTGAATCCCAGAGGCTTGAAACTCACAGGCGCGTGTACATGCATGCCTAGGATCTGGAGAGCAGAATGGAGGAGAAGGGACTGTGGCATGGTCATCCTCCCTAGAGGGTGATTTCTTACTTTCTGTCTCCCTGTCTCTCTGTCTCTCTGTCTCTCTTTGTCTCTTTGGCAAGTGCACATGCCCTATATTAAAAATATCTCTTAAAAAAAAAAGAAGAAAAAGAAAGAAAGGAAGATTACTCCAAAAGCAATGTAGAGGTTAGTTTGGAGAGAAGAGTGAATGGAAGCTCTTAAAATCTGCACAATAAATCTTGCCAGAAATGATAAAAACTTGAGGTAGAAAAGGAACAATAAGGAAGACAAGTAGGTATTTTTTAGTAGAAGCAATAGAAATGAAGCAGTCTGGTTATGGGGAGGTGAGGGAGAGAGGCCTATGACGACATTCAGGTTCCTGGCTTGGATGAACATGGCAGGTATTACATGAAATAAGTTTTAGGAAAAGTACAAGTTGTTTCTGATGTGTTGAATATGAAGACAGCATGTTGGAAGAGATATATGTTGGATGGATATATAGGCCTGGAATTAGAAATGAATCTTTATAATTAAGCACTTAATTGCATACTTTTAAAAACCAGATTTCAATGATTGTATGTGAATGGTCTTATCTATCCAGATTGCAGCCTTAGTTTTTTGCTTTTTTCTATCCAGAGTGGTAGAAAGATTTTGACAAATAGTGCTGATCGGCTGACAGACTGAAGCATATTAAAAATAATTAAACAAAAGCATCGCTACCTGTCCGCTTCCCCCAGTGTTCACTAGAATTAAGCACAATACTAGATGATCTCCAAATACATTTCCCCCTTCTTCCAGAATAATAGATTTTTTTAACTGGCTACATAGACACTCTGCTAAAAACTATTTTCCAGGCACCCTAGCAGTTAGATGAGACCCTGTCACTGAGGTCAGGCCAAGTGATGACAGTGGAAGTGACGTGTGCCATCTCCAGACCTTGGCCTTGAAACAGCAGGACTGTGTTCCCATTCGGGTCCCTTCCTATGAAAGGAAGCAGGGCTAGTTCATGACTCAGCTCTGACCATACAGATGTAAAACGCACTAGGGGTTGGTAGAGAAATAGGATGGAAAGAACCTGGATACCTAAACGACCTGGTGGAGGCTCAGCCTCAGTGGTGTGCACTGCTAAGATGCTGTGATTCGTGCTGGGACCAGATGATAGGCCTGGGTTTGACTCTCAGTCCAACCTAAAAGACTAGACATATGGTGGCATATGCTTAGAGTCCCAGCTGGGAGGCTGAGACAGGAGGATCGCAACAAGCAGAGTCCCTGTTTCAAGAAGAAAAAACAACAAAACCCCTAAATAGTCTGGTGGAAAATACCTTCCCTGCTAGAATAGGCTTGCCTGGCTGTTATTTGGGAGAGGAATGAATACCTACCTTCTCTAAACCTCAGTATTTTGAAGCCTCTTTATTACAAAAGCTTAGCCTTCATTCTGCCTAATACAATAGGTAAGCTCAATGACGTCTTTTTTCTCTTAATGTCCCCAGTTATTCAAAGAAAAGATGAATGCATTGAATTGAAAAGTTCTTAAAACATTAAAATACCTCCCATTCTGCTCTTTGCATTGGTGAATACTTGTTCTTTAAGTGTGAGAAGCAATCAGAAATCATAAAATGGAAGCAGAGTTAGACCCAGACATGTGGGCAAAATGTGGGCAAATAGGTTAATACTTTAGTATTCATTACAGGCTAGTAATGGGGCATATCAACAAACTGATATTCTTTTTTTTTTTGGTGGCATCCAGTTCTTTTTTATAGCTTAATTCATTCTTCCTTTTAATCTTATTTTATTTTATAGTTTATTCCAGGTTATTTTCCTATCTCCACTATTTGGGGTTGTTAATCCTCCCAATTATTATTGTGTCTGCAGATGTGCTCTGTCTCAAGGTGGATTACTTCTGCATGTGCATTGTGAGCTCACCTTCAATAGGGATGGTTTGTTCTAGAAAGCCTATTCTCTAGAGAATTTGCATTGGCTTCTGCTGCGTGCCAGTCTGGGATCAGTATTGATGCTCATTTCCAGCATCTCTCATTGTAAATTTGGACTCCTTGCTGGACATGACACAGATGAGGGTTTTTAATTTTTTGCCCAAAAACTGGAAAGAGACACATTCCTTTGGTCACTTTCTTGGGTGGATGAGCAGATGTTGTTTTTTCACTGTGGATGTTTAACTCTGAACATACCAGCTTTCCTTGGGAGCACTGCTTTGCCTCCCTGCCTCACATGAGTCCAAGGCCACATCATTTGACACTCAGCAATACTAAAACTCTAGCTCTTAGCAGACTACGCTGTAGAGTTTGTCTGGTCCATTCCCTGGGCCACTGTTACCACTTTAATTTCTGTTTCCTTTTCATTTCTGACACCTGGGAACTCCTTCTCTTGGTCTAAGCCATGTTATATACAGTGTTAGCGATAAAATGCTTCCAAGAGAAAGGGGGTTTCTGCATTAGCTTAGTTGGCCACACTGGGCACATGCAAAGACTTTAAGTATTTTTCAATATTTAATTGATGGAAAAGCTGAGATCTCAATAAAACTAGGTGGGGTGAGGATCTCTTTAAAAAAAAAATGAGGGACCAACAGATGGCATAATAGTTACATTGCTGGCCTACTACATAGTCAACCACTATTTGAGTCCCTGACACAGTGGCTTAAAACTCACACCATACATGTGTGTGTGCATGCCCAAAATCCCTAGAGGAGAATGGAGGAGAAGGGATGGCAGCATGGCCATCACCCCTGGGGGGTGATTTCTCTCTGTTTCTCTGGTGAGCGCATGTGCCCTATTACAAACATTTCTCTAAAAATAAGAATGGTTGGGGTGTTTTTCGTTTGTTTGTCATTTTATCCACTGGTTTATCCCTAGCACCTCAAACAGAATATAGTGTATAGTAATCACTCAAAACATGTGTTGAGTGAATAAATGAATGCTGGGTGGCAGAGCTCAGCTTGTCCTGGGCAATCCAGCTCTGGATCCAGATATGTAGACCTCACCCTACAAGACAAGAACCTTGTAGTCATTCCAACCTCACCACTTTAGATAGAGCACAGCTGAGGGCTCATCAGTGATGACACTATCATACTGCTTGTTAGTGATGATGCTACCATAGCCCTTGTTAGTCTGTTTCTCTCACCCAAGCAATTTATCAAAGCATTCCTCTCCACCACGTGTACTCCTGAGAGGAGGCCTGATAAATATAACTTTCTACATACTGAGGTTATATGTTGTAATGTCTGGTGAAGGCTAGAGTCCCAGGCCCTGCTCATCTGACCTGTTGCTTGTCCTTGTCCCTCTCTGATTAGAAGAGGTTATTGTCTTTCTCTACCTCTGTCCATGCACACCGTTCCAGGAAAAGAGGATTAATGTGTAGTCAGAA
Organism: Tupaia belangeri chinensis; assembly: GCF_000334495.1. Lineage (NCBI taxonomy): Eukaryota > Metazoa > Chordata > Mammalia > Scandentia > Tupaiidae > Tupaia > Tupaia belangeri. The sequence continues at coordinate 9,271,025 of NW_006159859.1, forward strand.
GGTACTGTAGTGCTTTCTGTAGGACTGTGAAAACTGGATCAAAAATCTTCCTATCAGATGATGAGGAACTTTCTGGAAACCCTGAAATGAAAAAGGGATCAGACTGGGCCTCAGAACTTCCTGCAACCTGAGAGTGTTATAATCACCTGTGTGCTGAAGGTGTCAGAGTTCCCTCTCTCCTACCTACAGGAGGGTCTTTTGCCTCTAGTGATCCAAAGCCCTTGGTAAAATACTAAGCAACAGGAACACGTTTAATTGTGCTTCACATGTCATAAAGCATCTGAACCACAAACAGTGAGGCAGACTTGGATTTGTACCTTGGCTTTGCCCCTACCTACCTTTATTCCACAGGCAGGTCACTTGACCTCTTGGGATCTCAGTGTTCTTACTGGAAAGTGAGGATTAAATGGTCATTGAGGGGCTGGCAAGTGATAAGGTAGTTAGGGTGCTGGACTCCCACATGGCCAACCACAGTTTGAGACCTGGCCCTGGCAGTTTGCTTTCTCACCTTCTCTCTCTTTCTCCTTCTCTCTCTCCCTCTCTCATCAAATTAAAAAATAATAATTATTATTTTAAAAATAGTTATTGGGCTGGCAGGTAACGTGGTGGTTAGAGTGCTGGACTCCCACATGGCCAACCACAGTTTGAGACCTGGCCCTGGCAGTTTGCTTTCTCACCTTCTCTCTCTTTCTCCTTCTCTCTCTCCCTCTCTCATCAAATTAAAAAATAATAATTATAAATAAAGTTAAATAAATAATTCTTAAAAAAAGTTCTTAAGTGTAATCATCTATTTAAAATGGTCATAGCGTAAGGCTGGTTATGAAAATAACATAATGGTTGTGAAGCACTTAGCACAGTACCTTGTACAAAATAGACACTCAATACATTTTAGCTCCCTTTTTCCTACTCTCTGACCTATCCAGGAAAAGACTCAATAAAAGGACAAATATTGCATAAATCTTTTATTTATTTATTTATTTATTTTTTTTGAGAGAGACTTTTGCTATAGGGCACATGCACTCACCATAAAGACAGAGAGACAGCGAGAAATTACCCTCTAGGGGGGATGGCCATGCTGCAATCCCTTCTCCTCCATTCTCTTCTTGGGATCTTAGGCATGCGCACACACACGCTTGGCATGAGTTTTAAGCTGCTGGGTCCGGAACTTGAACCATAGGCAACTGAGAGTCCAGTGATGTGACCATTATGCCATCTGCTAGTCCCATAAAACTTTTTTTTTTAAATCTGTGACTCTCACTTATTAAGATCCACAGACATGTTCCTGAAAGTTACCTGTATATCCTGAAGGTTTTTATAAATCAAATTCTGTTTTCAACATACAGAGGAGCTTTTTAAAAGAGTCCTTTCTCCCTAAAAGTCATTGTGGGTTTGGCATCCAGTTCAGCCTGGCCAGGGCCAGGGGAGCTGAACTGTAATGACATGCAGATGTGCCATTGTTCTATGGAAATACTGTCTGGCTCCAGATGGGGTTTAGGGAAAAAGGAGTGAGGATTCCTGTTGAGGAGGATGGGAATTCTGGCCCACTGAACTAACTAGTGAGGAGGGAGAGTGAGAGATGAGGAGTTTATGGGGGGTAGGAAATGTAGGTTAAAAGCAAAGAACTCTGGATAAACTGAAAGCCTACTGGAAGAACATTAAAAATAGACAAGAAGAAAAGGAAATAACAGGCAAAAGAAAAAAGGAGATAGGAAGTCTCCAGGATAATAGCCGTCATCATTAAAACTCCCATTTGTTAGCGCCTGTAATGTGATAAGCTCAGGACTGGATAATTTACCAATGTTTTAACATTTCCTCCCATTTTCTAGGGAATTGGCTGTGGTTGCCCCATTACTCATGGGGAAACTGGAGCTCTAGAACATTATAGTCATTGGACTATTAAGTGGTGAAGCCAGGATTGGGATCCAATGGGATCCAACATCCGTATTCTTTCCATGAGGTGTAGATTCCACAGGGAAGCGTGTGAGTGCCAAGGCCCATGAGAAGGTCTTACCTGACAATGCTGGTGAGGTCAGTGGCTGAGGAAAGAATTTTTTTTTTTTTTTTTTTTTTTTTTAATCCAAGGATGAGGACTAAAGACCCAAGGATGGGGAGAACTACTAACGCAGAAACTTTGTCACTCAGAGTGTAAAGATGGGTGGCCTATTTGCTTCAGGCTGCTAATGTATTCTCAAGTGCAGAGACTGGTAATCAGAGAGAGGAGGCTGGGAAAGCTTTTCTCTTTGCAAAAGTAATAAGCTGTGTGGGGGGTAAGGTGGTGAGGAAAAAATTTTTTTTTTTTTTTTTTTTTTTAATCCAAGGATGAGGACTAAAGACCCAAGGATGGGGAGAACTACTAACGCAGAAACTTTGTCACTCAGAGTGTAAAGATGGGTGGCCTATTTGCTTCAGGCTGCTAATGTATTCTCAAGTGCAGAGACTGGTAATCAGAGAGAGGAGGCTGGGAAAGCTTTTCTCTTTGCAAAAGTAATAAGCTCTTTCCATTGATTCCCCCCCCAAAAAGTTGACAGAGAGAATTACACAAAGCACATAGGAGCAGGAACTGAGCTGGGAGTTGTGGTTCTCTTTCTCGTCACAGAAGTTTGCTAGAAGAAATCCTGTGGTGGGACCAGCAGTCAGCGTAATGGCTGTGTTGCTGGACTCCCATGTAGTCGACTGCGGTTCAATTCCCAGACCCAGTGGCTTAAACTCACACTGGGCATGTGTGCATGTGTGCCCAAGATCCTGAGAGGAGAATGAAGGAGAAGGGATTGCGATGTGGCCATCCCCCCTGGGGGGGTGATTTCTCGCTTTCTGTCTCCCTGTCTCTATCTTTTGGGCAAGCGCACATGCCCTATAACAAAAAACCTCTCCAAAAAAAGAAATCCTGTGGTAAACTCTTTAGAAAATGTAAATAACATCCTCTCTCCGGTTTATCTCTTTTGCAAATATGACTTCTTATGTACTAGGTTTCTTTATAGTAATGGAAACCTTAAAGAATAGATTTCAAAATATTTAGGAAATGGCCCATTATGTGAATGATATTCGGCACCATGTAACTGCAAGGTTGGAAAGGTATTTGGACACCCCATAATGATTTGACTTATATCTGAAAATAAAGCATTCATTCAAAAATTTTTTTTGGTTCATCACTTTTATTTTCAAAACTTGAAATAAATACCACTTGAATTTGGTAGTATTTACTCTGACAGGCCTGGGGACAGAAAAAAAAATCCATGGTATATATATTTGATCACAAAGAATGCTACCCAGTGGTAGCAGTAGTACTGGGGTCATGATTATGTTTTAATTTGGTGCTGAAAGGCATGCCCATTTACAGAGCCGTTCTATAAAACGTGTCATGTACTAGTTACCTCACATTATCAGCAGCCTCCTGAAGGAATAGACAGTGAATTTTATTTTTTTCCAGTTCATGCTGTGCAATCTCTTCTTCATGTGTGTGAACTTTGCAGGATGTCAAATACCCCATTCAAAATGAACTGAGTATTTGAGGGGCTCCTGAAACCTTCCAGTGATCTTCCCCCTTTGAACAAACAGCATTTTATAGTGTAAATTAGAAAAACAACAGAGAGTCTGGCATAAGAGAGGATGGAAAATTGGCATTATGTCAAGAGAGAATCTGAACCTCAATCTTTGATCTCGAGAGACATCCTGAGTATTGCAACAGCATCATTGTTTTGAGTTCCATGGGAACCCTGATGGACCAGAAAATCTTTCAGTGTGTGGAGTTTGGTGCTGAGTTTTATTCTTAAGTGGGATCCAAGTGAAGACCGTTGGACTTACTGTTGGGCCTTATCCCCAGCCTCAGTGGCATTATGATCCCCTGTGGTCAGCAGCAGTGTGGGAAGACCCCTCCTTAACAGCTGCTGTCATCCTCAGTATTATGGATATCACCTCAATATGCTGCGGCCGAGTTTCTTTTCGGTGTCACTCTCCCAGTACCTTAAAAACACACTATCATCAGATAATTTTCCATTTTTGTGTTCATTAATTTTTTTCCCTGAGTCCCTCCCACCTGTCCCGCCATTGCCCACGCTCCTCACACACTGTATTTTATATTCACATTTGTTCTCTATGCTTTTATACCTCCCAGTCTTTCAGTTTCTGCCACAGAATTCAGACATTTGGTATAAACTCTTTTATACTCTGGCTTGCTTTGCTCAGCATTAAGTCTTCCATGTTCATACATTTTCTATCAAATGCCAGGGTCTCATTTTTTTGGGTAATGGCTGAGTAGTATTTCATAGTATATATGTGCCCCACTTCTTTTTCAGTTCATTCATCTGTTCTTGGACATTTGGGTTGATTCCATGTCTTATCAATTGTGAATAATGGTGCAATAAACATGGGTGTGCAAGTGTAAAAAAAAAAAAAAAGTAGAGATTGTTTGTTCACTTTACAAGTTTTCTTAAGACCACTTTTCTAGTTGCCTATGCTGCTGGCAGCCTCAACCTCAACTCCTCAGCTCCTCAGCTCCTGAGTGAATCTGCATCACTGGTCTCCTCCAGCCTTGCTGCAACTGTGTAAGGAGCAAACTGTCAATATAACCACATGAGAAAAAGCAGCGCGATTTATTAAACATCTTCCGATTCTTACCCAGAGTCCACAGAGTGGAGCTACTCTGGGGTGCATTGATTTCCTCGGCTTTCTTGCTGCTTGAAAAATGGCCTCCTTTGATATCGCATGGGTTTTTTGCTAATCTGTTTAAGACTATATCTTACATGTTGGGTGCGTTGTTGTTGTTCTTGCTTTAGACAGCAAGTGATATGGGCAAACAATGTAGCTTTCACGCTGTAAAATGATGAGTTTATTGAAACTATCAACTGACACTTAGCTTTGGATTATTTCTATTCTTCCATAAACTGTTGACAGTGATAATGGGATCAGGACCAGAGGCTGGTACAGGAAGGTGATTGACTCATCTGCTTCTCTTGCCCTTCAAGGGAGTTACAGACAAAGCATTATCTTTATCATGACACGTTCCTTTATATGACACTTGTGCATGACAATTGCAGGAGAGGGGAGCCGTGTACCTCTTTCCTTGGGTCTTGTGTTCAAGTGTGCCTAAATTCTGACCATTAGAAAGGGCAGAATGCCAGGGGTCTGGCACTGGCTCCTTAAGTCCAAGTAAGAGCAAAACACCAGACCTGAAAGTTCATAATAGAAGTAGTTCTGCTTAATCCCCGCCAGACACAACTCATTCAATCACCAGTACTTTCAGTGTATTCTGTCTTCTCCTTTGTTTGTTAGTTTTTTTTCTTAAATTTTTTATATTTAATCACTGAACATCTTTACAATGTACAACATGTTTTTTTTTCCAGCATGAATACAGTGCATATTATTCAAGTCAAAGATATTACCATATGAATTATCATCAACAGCTAACTTTTCATTTTTGTGTCTATTAAATGTTTTGTTTGTTTGTTAGGTTTTGGCTTGACATCTCAGATATTCTGTTTCCCCTCGGTCTCCCTCACCCAACCCCAGGTGACTTACTTTTCCTGACCACTGACTTTTTTCCTGAAAGAGATAACACAATTGGTCTCTGATCCTTCTTGTTTTCCATTCCCCACATCCCTAACCTTGGTCCAGACTACTTGGAATGTGTGGTCCCTTACCAGAAGAGAGGTCTAGAAACAAGCATGATTTCCCCATGGGATCTGAGAAACAGCATTGCATTTGGAGCCCACCTACCCATTACATCTCTGCTCCTCCCATCCACTCGATCCAGAAGTCTCCTCTTGCCAGTTCTGCTTCAGAAAGGAGAGGGCGTTTCAGCCAGGAAATAGAGCCTAAGAAGAGGCATAAAAGTGAGATTAAGAAGATACGTTTGATGAACCGTTTTCACCGGAACTCAGTGAAAAATCCTTGGCAACATTATCGTCGATGGAAAAATAACTGGGAATAAGATGGAGATTCTGGGAAGCCACGATTTCGCAATGCATGAAGTAGGTGCTGCTAGTTGGTAAAAGTACCTTTCCCTTCCTAACCAGAATCTTGTTCCCAAGTTCTCCCTGAACCCCAGGATGAACTTTAAAAAGGGGAAAAAATCCTTTCTAGAATATTTTCTATTATTTTCCTCTTAGCATGGATGAAAGACTTCTGTGATTGAATTGAGGCTCACATCTACCTATTGGGCCATGGCAACAAATATTGAGGATCACTACTGGTTTTCATAGAAAGGATTTAGTGGGGTCTGAGGTTTTAAATCGCCCCCCCACAGTAATATCCGTGTAATCCCCATGGTTATCTCACTAGAGTGATGTAAAATACCTGATTTCTGTAGAAGTCTCTAACCTTTAGAAAGTCCCACCCAGCTTTCTCTCACATGGAGAACTGGTTTTCTCTCTGACAGACTGCTCCTTCCCTTTACTGAACAGCGAGCTAGGGGCCTTTAAATGGAGTCCAGGGAAATGGAAGTGAGGCAGGTAGAATTTGTCATTCTGGGCCCCAGGAGAATGAGGGAATTAGCATTCAATTCTCTGGAATCTAGAGTTTCAAGAGGTCTATTTGAGAGGAAAAGGCTTTCTTTGGTTTTTGTGACCTACTTAAACATTCTGTGTAAGTTGTAATCATTTGAGGTCTTCCAAGAAAAGAAAAAAAGATGTCTAAATATAATCCTAAAAGGCAGCTAACCTGACAACAAAGCATACCCAGTTGCAGAAATGATTTCCCTGGAAATTGGCAAAATAGGCAAAATCTTTCCTGATCATTAACTGGTTCTACCCGCTGCTACACCTTATTGCCTGCTCTTTCTTCCTGGCAACTCTATTGGCCTGCCTCCACACGGGCTTCTCAAACTTCATGCCCAGGGGCACATACGTCCTGCTCCTCCCATCCAGAATGCTCTGCCCGCTTCTTTCCAAGCCCTCTTCCCACCTGCCACTTCACAGAGATTTCCTTAATGCCAGCTCTTCCATTGTGGCCTTAGTTCTTTCTCCCGACATCCTGGAACTCTGAGAACTTATTAGCAGTGTCCCTGATGCAGGGAGAGCGGAGGTTACAGGACCAGGCTCTTTGTCCAGGGCTGGGGTAGGATTCGTGCTGGTCCACCCACATGGTGCCGTTTGGATTGCCTGATGATGAGCTCCTCCTGTGCCAGCAGAGGCACAGGGTGCAAGCCAGCCACGGAACAACACGAAGCTCAGCTCAGCTTAGCTCAGCCGGCCAGATGCGACCTGCAGCAAGTGCTATGTTGTCGCATCCGCTCCTGTCCTTGCTCTTTGTGTACATTTGCATTTCATCTTTTCTCTCTGGTGGCAGGTGTTCCCTAGGCTTCGTGCTTGCATATATTAAGGAATGCTGTATAGTAGAAAGGTAATAGTAAGAGCAGTTAACAGTTATTGAGAACGTACAGTGCCACAGGCACTCTTTTAAACACTTTATGTGTATTAACTCATTTGCTCCCTGTAACAATGCTATGGATAAGGTAGCTATTGCCCTATTTAATGGATGGTGATACTAAAGAACAGAGAGGTTAGGTTATTTTCCTAGGGCCACACAGCTAGTAAAGGCCTATGCCCAAGCCATGGACCCTGAGCCTATACTCACTCAAGGTTTTGGAGTCATGTAAGAGGAACAAGGCTTCGTGAACATTGACTGCATTCATGAGGCAACTCAGTCATCTGATATTTTCATTAAATCTGTTTCAAAGGAGGGACAGAGGGAAAGTTCATAGACCTTAGATATGAACTCGCCATTAGAGATTATGTTGTCAAGGAACCCAAGACCTGAGAGAGGTTAGCAGAGAGTCCTGCGCACCTCATCTCCTGACATGGACCTCACTGTCAAGGTGCCAACAGGAATGAAGGGAGAGGTGCTTAGTTTGTATCTTGTTTTCATAACATTCCAGGTGCTGAATTGAATTCTCATGATGTGACATTTTGCCTCTGTGGGACTTTTTTATACTAGGGCATGACAATGGTTTCAATAGCTTTATTTATTAGACTCATTAGGAAGTAAATATGAATGGGACCAGCAGATGGCATAGTGGTTACATCGCTGGACTTGCACGTAGTCGACCACGGTTTGAGTCTCGGACCTGGTGGCTTAAAACTCATGCCATGCATGTGTGTGCATGACCAAAATCTCGAGAGAAGAACAGAGAAGGAATTGCAGTGTGGCCATCCTCCTGGGGGGTGATTTCTCGCTTTCTGTGTCTGTCTCTCCACTGAGTGTACACACCCTATAGCAAAAATACCTCTAAAAAAAAAAGAAAGTAGATGTATACAGTCATTGAAACCTTTTTAATTTGTATGAAAAGGAAGAGACTTTAAAAACTTAGAATTAAGAGCTAACCTAAGTTTTATTTAGAGCTGCCATATCATCTAACATAGTTTTCTCACAATCCAAATCTGAAAGTTTCAGGATTATTTTACTAAGATCTGAAAAGGTAATTTGACATACTGATCTATAAAAGTGTGAATTACTCTGGGGATTAGAAGGTGGGTTTCTGTAGTAATTAGGTGTGCCAGAAATAATTTCTTCCCTCCCCCATCTCCTTCCATCGCTGGACTTGCACGTAGTCGACCACGGTTTGAGTCTCGGACCTGGTGGCTTAAAACTCATGCCATGCATGTGTGTGCATGACCAAAATCTCGAGAGAAGAACAGAGAAGGAATTGCAGTGTGGCCATCCTCCTGGGGGGTGATTTCTCGCTTTCTGTGTCTGTCTCTCCACTGAGTGTACACACCCTATAGCAAAAATACCTCTAAAAAAAAAAGAAAGTAGATGTATACAGTCATTGAAACCTTTTTAATTTGTATGAAAAGGAAGAGACTTTAAAAACTTAGAATTAAGAGCTAACCTAAGTTTTATTTAGAGCTGCCATATCATCTAACATAGTTTTCTCACAATCCAAATCTGAAAGTTTCAGGATTATTTTACTAAGATCTGAAAAGGTAATTTGACATACTGATCTATAAAAGTGTGAATTACTCTGGGGATTAGAAGGTGGGTTTCTGTAGTAATTAGGTGTGCCAGAAATAATTTCTTCCCTCCCCCATCTCCTTCCCTTCTTTTCTTTAATACATTTATGTGCATTGCTCTTGGTCTCTCATGTCATTCTTTCTGAATTGTCTAATGTAATGAATTTCTCTTCCTCTGCCGTAGGGAGCACCATTATTTTCATGCTCCCATGGAGCTGTGTGTGTGATGTGTTGTCCTCATGATATTTCAAAGAACTGTAAAATCTCAATTATCAGCAAGACCCAGAGAAAGGGGATTTTAATGGAATGGATTTTTCTCTTGAAAAATCAGGACCTTCACTCCTTTTTGACTTTATTGATTACAAATGTTTGCCTAATCCATGAGTGCACTCTCTGGACTTAGATGAAATAAAGGTTATCCGGTGGAAAATACAGATTGAGTAGCAATCATAAGCTCTGTGTTCAAGTCCTCATTCTTCCACCTGCCAGCTCTGTGGTTCTGGGTCTTCACAAGTCATCTGCAGGATGGAGAAAGTAACACTTGTCCTACCCGGCTCACCAGAGATGTTGAATGTATCACAGATGGAGAGAAATGAAATGCTTAGGTTTCTTTCTTTCCTTTTTCTTTCTTTCTTTTTTTTTTTTAGAGAGAGATTTTTGCTATAGGACATGTGTACTCATTGGAGAGACAGAGAAAGACAGTCAGAAAGTGAAAAATCACCCCCTAAGGGATTAACTACATCACAATCCCTTCTCCTCCATTTTTTTCTTGGGATTTTGGGCATGTATGAACATATGCCTGGTGTGAGTCTAAGCCACTGGGTCCGGGACTCGAAATGCAGTCAACTATGTAAGAGTCTAGTGACATCACCATTACACTATCTGCTTGTCCCAGTAGGTTTTACTTTGATGAACAGTGACAACTACTAAGTTTTGAGTGTCCAGGGGTCAGATATTTTATGAATGTTACTGTCCTTTCTGTAATAAGCCCACAATGTAGTTTTTTTTTTCTTTTTCAGTTTATTCATTTATTTCTTTCATAAGCAAGAAAGATATTGAGGAAGGAAGAGACAGATAGTCAACATCCCCAACAGGGTCTCAATACTGTGATCCACCCCCAGGCTCAGCCAGTCCAAGACCAGGAGCAGGTGAATGCCTGGCATGCTCAGGGAGGTCTCCACGTGCAAAGCTGGGACTTTCCTATGTGCATTATGTTTTACTGCTGCTGCTCTGTTCAGCTCATGCATTCCTTTTTTATAGATGAGAAAAAGTGAGTCTTGGGAGATAAGTGAATTGCCCAAGATTATATAAATAGCTAAGTGGAACCAATTTTCTTTATAGCAAATTGCTACCTTGGTTAATCAAAGGCTTTTATTCTGAATACGAGTTCTTGTTGATAAACAGGGTATAGATTGACCAGAAGTATACTGACCTTACGATGCATCATTTTGCAGAATTCTTTTAGTTATAAGGAACAGAGATCTTAGATTTCAGAGGGATTGCAGAGACGATATCCAAGCACAGAAACTAAATTATTTTGGAAGTTGGGACTTAAGGGTTGTCATAAATTAAAGCTACTCCAACCTCCTTCCTCTTCCTCTTCCTCCTTCTCTCTCTCTCTCTCTGGCCATATAGTGAAAACATTTCTTTTGTACGTTGCCTCCACTATCTTCTCTCTATTGCCTGGCTCTCTTGTGACTGTAGCTTTCATGTGGTCCATAACAGGGACTCACACCTCTTCACAACGTGATCCCATTTGATAAGTTCATTTGGCTTTTGTCCCTACTGCTTACTGGAAACTTCCCTTGAGTTTCCTAAGGGCTGAATCTTAATGGCCCAGTCATCATTCTACTGTTCTAGTCAGATGCAGGTGACTGGTTGCTGACTGCCACAGGATTGGCTGCCTATGGGTCAGGTGTTCTCCTCTGGTACCGCTACTTAGCGAACACTGTGGGCAGAGCAGGAAATGAGAGCACTATGGCAGCTGGGTCTATCGTAACCATCACAGATGTTTTTGCCTGATTTTCACACACACGTACAAAAACCCTATATTGAATTGCCTTTTTTTAGCCTTTGTTCCCTTCTTTACTATATAATTTCATCCTTTCTGAAATAATTCTCAGTAACTGGGTCCCATTTGATTCAAATTTTATGATATAGACCCTAAGAAACACAGAATCTTATTTTTAATCCTCCGAATCACCATTACTGCTTTCATTTCTATACTTACATATATTATTATTTTATGTTTTTGATCAAGATAGATAATGTGTCATAAAATTCCAAAAAGTCTTCTTTCTATTAACAGAAGATACTGTTGGGTTTTCAGAAAAGACATGATGTATTTTTCTATGTCTTTATATGCAAAACTGTGTCATGAGTTTTCCCACGACCCAATATATCCTGAGATTATTGCTGGAACACCTGTAATTTAATTTTTAAAAAGACTCAGAATAGGAAATTCAAGGGTTTCTGAGCAGTGCAAGTACTTGAAAGGTGGAAAGAATGGCCCATCTTCTAGAAAGGCCTGC
>NW_006159859.1:9282561-9311468 GCF_000334495.1 Tupaia belangeri chinensis
TGTTTTTCTCTCTGCTGCTAGGTTTTGGTGAAAAGCTATTCTTTTTCGGTTGATCTGAATATCTGTTTTCCTCACAAACTTTTTTCTTTTATCATAGCTGATATTAAGTAGAAATATATATCACTTGGCTCAGCATAAACTGCTGTGGTGTGGGCAATCCTTGAATTAAGTATGAACCAGAAATGGATCTGGGACCTAATTAATATCTATGTTGACCTTGGTTGTTGTAAACAGAATAACATCCATCTAAAACCTCATCATACTGAGTTGGATGGCTGAAACTTCTATACCATTTATGTCTTAAGTTCTGACATTTATATACCTCTTGAAGAGAAAGTATTTATCACTACTGGAAGTTTATTTTACTTTTGAAGTTTGCTGGTTATTTTTTTTTTTTTTTTTTTTTTTTTTTTTTTTTTTTTTTTTTTGTGAGAGGGGAGAACTTTTTTTTTTTTTTTTTTTTATGAGAGAGAGATGGAAAGAGAAAGAGAGAAGCAAGCACCCTCAGCAGGCAATCAGGCTGCAGTTCTTCCCCAGGATTCCCAGCCAGCCAGGACCATGGGCATGTGCACTCCCAGTCTCAGCGAGCTGAGCAGCCCAGATCACCGGCATGCGCACATGTAGAGAGAGGCCTTGGGATGCAATCCCAGAGCCTTCCCTTGTGGGTCTAGTTTCCTTACCACTGAGCCACTGTCTGGCTCCCATGCTGGTTTTTTTCATTTGCACCTCAGAAAAGGAATCATAAAAACACATATTAATGTTTAGATGATATTTTTCTTATAAATGGGGTTTTGTTTTTTGCATATATTAAACCAACATCTTTCATATAAATCACATTTTTTTTTTGCATTTGTCCATTTCCAAGTTTGTGCCATGAGACTTTATGTCCTGGAAAGGAGAAAACAGGAATTAACTCAGACAAAAAAGAAAATTGGCTCTGAATCAGAGTTGACTCTCTTCACCTCTTTAGTGAGGTAATCATTTTGAAAGGCAGGGTTTGTGGGGAGAAAAATTTCTTTTTGTTCTTTTACCTTTTTTCAAATCTATTAAAAAAATCTTTTTACTTAGAAATAATTTTAGACCTACATACAAGTAGCAAAAATAAAACAGATTTCCTGTATACTCTTTACCCAGCTTCCCCTAATATAACCTCTTACATAACCATAATAAAAGTATGAAAACCAGGGAATCAACATGGATGCAGTATTGTTGTCTTATCTATGGATCTTTCTCAAATTTCACCAGAGTTCCTGCTAGTGTTTTTTTCTGTCCAGGGTCCAGCCAGCATCCTACATTGTGTTTGATTTTCCTGTCTTTAGCCTTGTCCAATCTGTGATCCATCTTCAGTCTTTTCAAGGCTGCTGTTGCTCTTTCAGGACCTTCACACTTTTGAAGAGACCTGGCTGACTATCTACAGAATGTCCCTTAATTTGGAACGCTCTTATGTTTTCATGATTACATTAAGACGGTGTCATTTGGGTGAAAACCGCTGGAGTCATGTGGTGCCCATCTTAGTGCATCCTCACAGGGGACACATGATGTGAACATGACTTATTCGTGGTGATGTTAGCCTGTATCTGTTCAGTTAAGATGATACCTGCTGGGCTTCTCAAATGTGAAGCCACTGTTTTCCCCTTAACAACTGCCAGATATCTTCTGGGGATATTAATAGTTGGAGATCATGCAAATATCCCAGTTCTTGGCATACTTTTGCACACTAATTTTAGCAGCCATTGATGACTCTTGCCTGCAACATATATTACTGTGTTGTTTGGCTAGTGGTAATTCTCTTCCCTTCCCTAATTTCTCTTTTAATTAATTGGAAATTCACTGTAAGAAAGACCTATTCCTTCTCCTTCATTTACTTATTTATTTTATTATTTATATGAGTATGGGCTCATGGGTCATAATGATACTATCATTATTTATTTTGTCTCTTTCATTGAACCAGCTCTGGTCTTTGAGAGGTTCTTCAGCTTTCTTCTCTGTTCTTTCAACAGCTCCTACTTGTTTTGTAAGACGGGACTCTGTTGTAATTCTAGCCTCAGCCTGACATATTTATGATGTTGAATTGTCCTGTTCCCAAACAGATGTCTTTCCATTTAAAGTCTTCTCTAATTGTTTGCTCCTGATACTTGGTGTCTTCAAGATTAGACCAGAAGTGTTTCTGGTCTATTCTTGATGCTTTATTCTTCCATGTGCATAAAAATTAACTTGTCAAGTTCTCTTAAAAATCATGATGACTGGGGTCCAGCCATGGTCGAACACGTGGTTGGTTGCTACTGTGGGAGGCTTGGGGTTGTATGAGAGGCCCTATTTTAATTCCCAGATCAACCTAAAGAGGCCAGGTGTGGTGACATGTACCTGTGATCCTAGTTAACTGGGAAGCTGGGGCAGGAGGATTGCTACAGAGAGAGAACCTGTCAGAAATACTGATCTTCTCTGTCTTTCCCCTATCTCAGACACACATACACTCACACACACAATAACAACAACAGACTTTATAGACTGGAATTGCATTAGACTTATAGATTAATTTGAAGATAACTTAGATCTTTATGATTTTACATTTTCTTTCTTTCTTTCTTTTTAAATCACTTCCAAGGGGGATGGCCATGCCACAATCCCATCTCCTCCATTCTCCTCTCAGGATCTTGGGCACACATGCACACGCACCCAACGTGAATCTAAGCCACGGGGTCCGGGATTCAAACCGCGAGTACATGGGAGTCCAGAGACATAGCCATTACGCCAACTGCTGTTCCCTGATTTTGCATTTTCTAATCCACAAGTAAATATGTATCTCCATTTGTTTAGTTTCTCTTTTAGCCCATTGGTATATTTTTACAATTCTTCTTCCTTAAGACTTATACATCTATTGTTAGGTTTATTCCTACTTCTTTATTTGTGTTTATTGTTTCTATCGTAAATGGAATCTATTTTCGAATGATATGTTCCAATATTCTTGGCTGATTTATACGAATGCTATTTATGTACGTGTGTTGATATTTTAATATATCAGCTTTACTGAATTCCTTTACATCATCTACACATACTTACAATTCTTTCTTTCTTCACAATTCTTTACCCCTTTTATTGTATTGTTTAATATCCTCCATAATAAAACTAACCAGAAGTGATGATAATATTCTTTTCTTCACAATTTAAATAGAAGTATTTCTGAATTTCATCATTAAGTGTAATTTTTTCTGCTGTATAATTTTATAATTTTGGTAGGTATCCATTATCAAACTAGGAAAGTTCCTTTCTGGTGTTGTTTTGTTGGTAGCTATCAATATAATCATAAACAGATAAGTAAAGGCCAGCAGGTGACAGCTAAATCCCACATGACCCACTATGCAGTTCCAGTCCCTGGGTAGCTTGAAGGACATGCCCCAAAATCCTTAAAGGAGAAATGGAGAAGGGATTGCGGCACGACCATTCTCCATGGGAAGAAGAGCTTTCTTGCCCAGCCCCCAACACCCAGCAAGCACATGAGCCCTCTGGCAAAAATTTAAAAAGAAAAAATTATTAAATTCCACAAGATATGTTTCATGTGTATTGGAAATATGTATATTTTTCTCTTCAGATATATAATTATGATGAATTTAAAATAATATATTGATATGCTTTAATATATATTTCAATACACTGCAGGAATCCATTTGCCAGTATTTTAATTTGCACTCTTGTTTCTCTGCTTAATAATGTGTTTGACTTTTTCAGTTTTGTGTCTGTTTTATAAGATCAAGATATGAAAGATATGTTTCTGTGTAGTTTTATTTTCCTTCTTATTCTATTTTCTGGAATATTTGCAATGATCTATTCCTTGAAGTACAGTAAAACCTCCAGAAGAAACTTTTGAGCTAGTGTTTTCTATAGGAATATTATAATTACTGAGTCAACTTCTCCAGTTTTTCAATGGCTTGTTCAAATTTTCTACTTCTTTTGAGTCAGTTTTGGTTATACATTTCAAGAAAATTGCTCATTTCAATTTAATTCAAATTAAATTTCAAATTAATTTGTAATATTAAAATAATTTTTATGGTTGTTACACATCAGCTATACTTATAAATGTGTCTTCTTTTATTCACAAGTCTTTTATTTGTACTCTTTCTTTAAAGTTTATTTTTTATTCCATGAGTGAGAGAGAGAGAGAGAAAAAGAGACAGAGATGGCATGCCCAACAAGATCTTGATGTCATGATTGGCTCCCAGCTCAGCTAGCCCTGGACCATGGGCATGCATGTGCCCAGCATACTTGGGAAGATCTCTGGATGAAAACCTGGAATCTTCCTGTGTGCATCGACCTCGCAAAATGGAATGCTTTACCATTGCACCATCATTTAACACCTCTTATTCTCTCTTTTATGAGGAATCTTGCTACATGTTTTTCTGCTTTCCAAGAAACAACTTTGGGTTTGTGATTCCTTTGTTTTGATATTTTTAATTCACTAATTTTCAGTCTTATGTTAATAATTTTCTTCCTTCTATTCAATTTGCCTTTGCTAGGTTCATTTGTTTTGTTTTTCTCTTAATTTCTTGGGTTATATTTAGCTAATTAATTTTCAACCCTCTATGTCAAATGCATATATTTAAGGCAATACATTTTCTTCTGTTCTTTCTTCTTTTTTTATGCTATAGGGCACATGCACATGCGAGAGAGAGGGAGTGAGAGAAAGAGAAAGAGCATTCCCCAACAGGACCTGATCACTATACAATCCTTTTTCCTCGAATTATCCATCCTGTCAGGATACTGGTCATGTGCACAAGCACTTGGTGTGTTGCTGCCAGGGCCAGGATTTAAACTCCATTCAGTCATATGGGGTTCAACTTCCCCTGAACAGCATTTTGTTGTTTTGCTATGGAGCCAGCCCAAAAGCAACACATTTTCTTCTAACTGTAGCTTTAGCTGCACCTCATACATTTTAATGCAGTTTTAGTTGTAACTTAGAATTAAATGTTCACAAATTTCTATTATTATTTATTTCATTTTTGATCCAGGATTTACTTAAAACTGTTTCCAAAAACTCCTGGTTATAAATATATTCAGATGTTCTTCTGGATGGTAAGTTAAAACTAGAAGTTGATTAAGATCTTGCCTAGAGAAAAAGTATTTTTTTAAAGAATTATTTTATTTGATTTCATTCATCATTATCATTTTTAAAAAATTTGACCAGAAAGAGACAGAGAGAGTGAGAGAGAGAGAGAGGGAAAATGAGAAAGCAAGCTGCCAGGCCTGGGACTTGAACCACACTTGGCCATATGGGGGTCTAGTGCCCTAACCACCTTGCCACCTGCCAGTCCCACAAAAATATGTTTTAACACCTCCAAATATGTGGAGTCCTTTTGTTTTTTATTTTCTTTTTATATAATCGATTCATAATTTGTTTTGTGGTCAAGGCATTTGTTGTATATGATATAATTTCTTTGCTTTATGTAGAGATATGCTTTGAGGCCTAAAATATAGTCTATTTTTACAAATGTAAAACTGAAAAAAGAGAATATGACATTAAAGATGTGTTAAAGAGGTCATGATAATTGTTTAAGAGAGTGGAACATTCTGGTATTTTTGTCAGTTCAGTTTTAATTTTTAGAATTAACACATAAGGGGCCAGTAGGTGGTAGCATGGTGGTTGAGATGCTGGACTGCCACATGGTTGACCATAGTTCAAGTCCTGGATCTGGCAGCTTACTTTCTCACTTTCTCTCTCTCTGGTGAGCACATGTGCCTTATAGCAAATCTAAAAAATTAATAATAATAAATAAAATTAAATAAATAATTATTTTAAAAAATTAATGACAAACACACAAAGAAATGGCAACATGAAGTTTGGTCAGTTATGGAGAGGCATATTTCATTATCTCTGAGCAGTAGGCTACTTTACTTTTGGCAGGGGTGGGGGGATGTATTTATTTTACTTTCAGTTTTGAATGAGAATTTAGGTAGTACAACAAACTGAATCATATTCCTCCAGAATTTATATTCTGAAGGAATTCACACTGTGACTATGAGATAGGCCTTTTAAAGAGGTGATTAAGGTTAATTATAATGTAGAAGTGAAAGGAAATCTCCCCCTTCTGTACTCTAGAAAGTTATTAGAATGAATTGATGGTATGTGGACTAATAGGAGAAAGAAGCATACACATTTATTTAATACACGCATATGTACATAGGAGCTGTACCCCCAAAAAAATATTTTTGGAGAGGTTTTTGTTATAGGGCACATGTGCTCGCCAGAAAGACAGTGAGAGACAGAGACAGAAAGCGAGAAATCACCCCCCAGGGGGATGGCCATGCTGCAATCCCTTCTCCTCCATTCTCCTTTTGGGATCTTGGGCACAAACGCGCATGCACCCGGTGTGAGTTTAAGCCACCGTGTCCAGGACTCAAACCGTGGTCAACTACATGGAAGTCCAGTGACATAGCCATTACGCCAACTGCTGGTCCCAGGAGCCATACAAAATATTAATTCAATGGTCGAGGACAAATAACCTCTTCGTAAGGAAGAGTGAGATGGGGAATAAATGGGCCCAAAGCTCAGAGAATGGTTAGTAAATGATTCTCTTTGGGAGCTGGATGGCTATACTAAGTTACAGGGTGAGGAGCAGAATTGCACCAAAATGAAGAGATTGTCTTATTGTGAAAATAAAGTTTTGTAGTTAATCTCTTAGAACTGCCCTCGGAAGATTAGATAGAAAGCCCACATGGGCAGGGTGTTCTGGGTGTGGAGACTTTCAGCCTTCTTTCTTATGATACAATGAACCTTTTTTGGTTTCTTGATGAGATTCCTGGGGAGTGGGGTTGGAGACAATTGCATTCCTTAGTCAGATATGAGAAACTTCAGAGAAAGCCTCTAACTGTGCTTCAGGAGAGAAAAAGACACACAAGCTAGGATAAAATCAGAGAGACCTTGATTCTGAGCCTGCTTTGAAAGACTTTTGATTTCCTTTAGATCAAATTGTTCAGCACACTACAAAACGACATATTTTGGGGGTATCATTTTCTGAGCCCCAACAAAGGTCATAACAGTGGGGGCTAATTGAATATGGTTTGTGTCCTTGTAAGAGGAAGAGATATCAAGGATGTGTGTGAAAAGTCACATGAGGACACAGGGAAAAGGTGGCCATTTGCAAGACAAAGAGGGAGCCCTTAGAAGAAACCAAACCTGCTGATACTTTGATCTTTGATCTAGCCTCCAGAACTGTGGAAAATACATTTCTGTTGTTTAAGATCTCCAATGTGTTATAATTTGTTATGGCAGCCCTAGCAAACTAATGCAGCTGGGTATAGAAGCTGGATAAATTATTATTATTATTATTATTATTATTATTATACTTTGAGATATTGTCTTTGAGTTTTTGAAGTTTCATTATGTTGTGGTTAGTTTTGGGTTTAGTTTTTATTCAAGTCTCATTTATCTCAGAACTTATTATGATTATTGAACTTCAGGATTCTAGTGCTTTTGTCACTTAGGAAAAAATTTCAACCATTATCTTTTCAAATATTGCCCTTTTCTTATTTTTCCTCTTTACTATTCTTAGAACTAAATTTCTTTTAGATCCTCTCATATTATCTTTTATGTCTTTTAACCTTTCATATTTTCCAAATTTTTATGTATATGACCATCTGGACAATTTCCTAAAATTTGCTTTCTAGTTTACAAGTTCTCTTGGTTTATCTAATCTACTATTTTTTCTTCTAGATTTTTGCCATGGCACATGTGTGTTTGCTAGAGAGAGAGAAAGTGGGAAATCACAGCCCAGGGGGAAGCCACACTGCAATCCCTTCTCCTCTATTTTTCTCTTGGGATTTTGGGCACACATGCACATGTGCCTGGCATATTTTTCAAGCTTCTGGGTCCAGGACTCAAATCATGAATTTGGCCATGTGGGATCCTGCTGCCTTTACCACCAGGCTACCTGCTGGCCCCCCAATCTGCTATTTAGCTCATCCATTCATGTTTTAAATTTTCTTGATATCGCGCTATGTGAATGAGTGGATTTTTACCTAGACTACTTTTTCATGTAGAGTAGACCTTTTGTCCTAGCTTCTGTGTAGGGTCTCAGTTCCAATTCCCTGCTCACTCCGGCCCCACACTCTCCTCATGTCCTCACATGAGCATAGGATCCTAGGGCCTTAGATGAATAGAATCAGTAATCTCTCCTCCACCACAGTAGTATGGCTACGTCAGGAGCTAACACTTGGAAACTTTGTTCTATTTCCAATTATCTCTGTTTCTGGTGCCTGAGCATTTCTCTTTCTTTCTTGAGAGTTTAGCTATAAATCCAAAACATTTAAAATTTTATATTTTTCTAGGATCTGTATGTTTTTATAATAGGGTTTGTCTTGATCTGCTTTTTACTATTTACTACAACAGAAAGTCTTAACTAACACTTTAATAATGAGAAGGAGGGAGAGATGGGCTGGCAGGTGGCATGGTGATTAAGGATGCTGGACTCCCACATGGCTACCTGCAGTTGGAGTCCCAGACCTGGTGGCTTGCTTTCTCACTTTCCCTCTCTCTCTCTATCACTCACTCTGTCCTTCTCTGGTCAAATTAAAATAAATAAAGTTAAATAAAATAATTCTTTAAAATAAAAAAATAATAATGATGAGAAAGAGAAGTCCCTCATTATTTTTAGAAAGACAATCCGGATTGTTTTGTGTCCAAGACAAAGTACTAGGAAATTCTCTCTTGAACCTTAAACATCAGAGAAAACTAAGGAGGGTTGGCTATGTCCACATTTTTGGGAATGATGACCAATAGATCCCAACTGTACACTGTATTTGAATCTCAGGGTCGTGCAATCTGCCATCAGAGACTGAGAGATTATATGACAACTGACCAGAAGTGCCAAAATGGTGGCACCCAGACCTGCTGCCAATGAGAGCAGAGCTTTCAGTGGAAATTTTAAACAAGTGGGAACAAGATCTTGAAGCACTTCTTTGAAGAATTCTAGCATGAGATGACACATGGCTTTACCAGTATTATTCCAAAGGCCAAGCACAATCAAAGCAATGGCTACTGAGAGGAGGAAGTGGTCGAATCAAAGCAAAAGCTGACCAGTCAGGAGCAAAGGTCATAGTAACAGATTTTTAAGATGCTCAAAGCATTTTGCTTCTTGACTTTTTGGAGAGCCAAAGGACGATAACATCTACTTAACTATGAGAGTGTTTTGAGAAAGTAGCACAAGCATTAGCAGAAAATACCCAGGAAAGCTTCACCAGAGAGTCCTTTTCCACCACAGTGCTTCTGTTCATTCCTTTCATCAAACAAGGGCAATTTTGTGAGTTTCAATGGAAAATCTTTAGGTATCCAGTCCTGATGTTGTTTCTTCTAACTTCTTTGTGTTTTTTAATCTTAAAAAATCTTTTACGGGACACTCATGTTCTTCGGCTAATAATGCAAAACAAAACAAAACTGCATTGACATGGTTAAATTCCCAGGACACTTAGTTCTTTGGGAACAGACTAAATGACTGATATCATCACTTACAAAACTGTCTTGAACTTATTGGAGCTTATGTTGAGAAACGAAGTTTCTATTTTTGTTATCTTTTGATCCCATTTTTCTGTGAACTTTTTGAAGTCCCCTCATATAATTTAAGTTTGGGTTATTGTTGAGAGACAGAGGACAGTATAATTGAAGTTTGGGTTATTGTTGAGAGACAGAGGACAGTGGCCAATTGACTCTTGGTCATGGGGTTGTAATCAGGAAGTTCTAAAGGTCAGAAATGGGGAAATTGGGATCATAAGATCTTGCCATCGAGACTCATAAATGGATATTTAGGGAGTGCAGCCTCCATGAGTGACTCAATGCCTTGACTGGCCTGGATACACACAGAGACTTACATCCTTTCCAGGGTATCAGAGGCTCAGAGTACTATCTGCAAAATGTTTGCGACAGCCATGGAGCAGCCCTGCGGGATCTGTGGGGTCTTGCCCTTCTCCAACCATTCAATAAATAGCACTCAGTGGAGAGTCTGGCTGAGGATCCTTGTTTTCAAAACAGCAGCCCTGAGCCAACCTCCTTAAGTAGTTCCATATGTTTCTGCAGAGAGTTTATGGATTGTGGCCTTCGGAATTCTTTTGTTTATCACTGGGTATCCAAGTCCTGAAAGCTGCTAACTAACCATGAGGTTTCCTGGTTATACAAGCTGTTGGACCACTTAAGGACTTTGACATAAGGACCACTTTTTGTGGAATAAGAATTAGTGGTTTAAAAAGAGTGCACTTAACAGAATCATGAAAGTATCCGTTTCTGTATGTCATTACTGGATGGGCATTTTTAAAATACTGGACTATTCTGCCTTGTGTGTACACTTAAATGAGGCCCTTGAAGGGAAATTTGAGCAGAGTCTTCAAAGACTTATAATCAGAAGGGTTTTTTTTTTTTTGTTTTTTGATAATGATCAAATACCTTCAGCAGACCTAAAACAAGGCAGAAAGGTGGGTTCTTCCGTCCCTGGGGCCCAAAAACACAGCTCCTTAAGCTACCGGAGGACCCATTCTTCCCCCAGGCCACTATGCTGCTCTGTCTTTGCCACCACCATCAAGATCCAGCTCATGTTATATTCTTCCATCTTTTGTTGATCTAATGCCAAACATATGGAGGACTTGGCCAAACACATGGATTGCCTCATCAGCCTTAATAAGAGCTACTATTTTGTTGAGCATGTTGTGCTTATTTTAATTTTAATATTCTTTTTTTTTTTTTTTTTTTTTTTTTTGAGAGAGAGATTTTAGCTCAGAGGGTGCATGTGCTTGCCGAAGAGACAGAAAGCAGGAAACCATTCCCCAGGGGAGTTAACCACGCCACAATCTCTTCTCCTCTTCTCCTCTCAGAATTCTGGGCATGCATGGCACACACATCCACTGTGTTTCAAGCTGCTAGGTCTAAGACTCGAACTGTGATCAGTTGGAGGGAAGTCCAGTACCTTAACCACTATGCCATCTGCTGACCCCAATACTATATCTCTCTTAATCCTCTCCTCACACTAACCAGTTGGGTGGGTAATATAATTATTCCTCACTTTACAGATAAGGAAACTGAAGCTCAGAGAAACTGAACAATTTTGCTTAAAGTCACTTGAGAGCTACATTAGGCTTCTACCCGTAATTCCACCACCAGAGACAGATGGGACATGAATTCAGGTTGCCTGACTCAGAGCTCCTACCCACCATGCTATGTACTCTCTCCTACTCTCTCATAGGAAACTACTTCCAGCTTGATCTCTAAGCCTCCTTTCTAGCTTGGAAATACTATGATTCTGCCCTCAGGTCAGTTGTGCTGCTGTTCACGCTGTTCTCATATGAAACGATGCAGGAAAGAGGCAGGTCATCTCCCTCCATAAACTAGTCCTCACACAGTTGAAAATCATCCATGGCTGATCCCAGATGCTTCTCCAGAGAGTGAACTGACATGGCTGGTGCCGAAGGGTAATATCCTAGAAAGGCAGATGTGAGACCTTGAAGCTCTGCCCGGGGAGACATTGTTTAGGGCTGACAAGTGAGTCAGCAGAAGGGAACAGACAATACTGTGTTTGGTCTCAACGTGATGATTCAGCCCTGATAGCTGGCCAGGTTTAGTGTAGACCCCTGAAGTTTTAACAGAATATTAATTGGCCTGTTACTTCCTGTTCCACACAGCTGGGTGGGATTGC
Source organism: Tupaia belangeri chinensis (assembly GCF_000334495.1). NCBI lineage: Eukaryota > Metazoa > Chordata > Mammalia > Scandentia > Tupaiidae > Tupaia > Tupaia belangeri. The sequence continues at coordinate 9,294,228 of NW_006159859.1, forward strand.
TACCAGCCACACTGTTGAGAAGTTCCACATTTCAGCCCAGCCCAGAAAGGTTTCCTGTGGAGGGTGAAATGACAACATGCACAGAGGTCGAACTCCAGATGTGGGAATCTGACCTTCTCTCTTCTGGGGGAAAACATTGCCTCATTATAATCTCAGAAGATTTTCAGCATAGGTTTAAGGCCAAAGTCTACTGATAGATCCAAACTCCTCTAATCTGGCGGATGCCAGAGTCTGTTCCATGTAAATTTATTCAAGGCTTTGAAGTCATCTTTTGGAGTCCCGAGCCAAGGGACTAGTGGAAGGCAGAGTGTTTCGGCATTTCTGAATGAGCAGAGCTGGACTAGAAGTTGCTGCTTGCTTCCTTACTTGGAAGGCATTTGGAGATGAGAAGTGTGTTATTTCCAGACTAATACTTTGGCTGGATAGAAATGCCAGAAGGTGATGGGAGGAGTACATAGTGTTACGGTGGGGAGTTTCTCATTCATTCATTCATCTGTTTATTCACTCCACACAAATTCATATTGGCTTTGTAATAAATTCACTCACAATACACTCAGAGATGATAAGAAAATGTAACTTAATTTTTCCTTGTTAACTGATATATTGTTCCTTCTAAGTTTGCACTACTAGACCCGAGATTGGGAATTAAAATTTTAGTCCAATGTGGTAAACTTAGTCCAACATAATAATCTAGGTCAGCACCAGTTTTCTTCCATCTCAGATTTCCTCTCCCCACCTCTGTTCCTTTGCAAGTTGGCAGCTTACCATGGATGGAATCCTTGGATCATAAGTTCTATGGTACCATCACCAGGATGAGGGACTTTAGGATCCTCATTGGTCACTGCAGCAACGTGGTTGGTGCCTTCTCCCCAGATTGAGAACCACTGAAGAACGTGACATTCTTCGATGTTCTGACATTTATCATTGCAGCCCACGGTTCCAGTCATCAGCTCAGGTTTTGAGGTCTGTGCCTATGGTGGGGAGGGGGAGGGGCTGACTTTATCTCAATCCTGGGCCTTGGCTGCTCCATCAGTCCTTTTTGTGAGTGAAATAGAGAAAGAAATTAGCTTTCAGATGGGCAGATGTGTTAATGAACTTTGTACAATAATGCTGTGAAATGAACCACTATTGACCCTTGATGATATATAGTGATAAATATTTATTCAGTTCAGAGGTTGACAATCTTTTTCTACAAAGGACCAGTCAGTAAACATTTTAGGCTTTTCAGGCCATACAGTCTCTGATCTCTGCCCTCATTGCACAAAAGTAGTCATAGACAGTATAGAAATGAATGAGCATGATTGTGTTCCAATAAGAGTTTATTTATGGACACTGAAATTTGAATTTCATATCATTTTCATGTGTTATTAAATATTCTTTTTAAAAAAATTACCAGAAGGTACACATTCCTGCCTGAGAAAGAGAGAAACAGAGAGACAGAAGGAGTGGGGGAAAAGTTTCTCTCCAATGAGGTCTGATCATACCACAATCCCATCTCCTCCATTTCTCGATCCTGTTGGATTTGGGGCACATATGCACACATGCTTTGTGTGTTTTTCAAACTGCTGGAGCCAAGATTTGAACCATAGCTGGCCATGTGGAATCTGGCTCCCTCGCCACTGGGCTCTGGGGCTAGCCATTATGAAATATTATTTTTATTTTTTTCCATCTATGACATTGAATGACCTAGCCCAGAGCAGAGTCATGAAATGTGAGCTAGTCAGCTGTGAGCTAACTAGGCAGTTCTGATTTTGATTGGAGGATGGGTTGTCTGATCTAGGAGAGACTTTGCTGGGATGACTGGAGAGTTGGCTCTGCTACATGATTAGCCAACAGGTCAGCTTGAGCATGTTCCCCTGGCAATGACAGAGGCCCCTGGAAATGTGCAAGCCCTTTCAGGGGCCTCTGCTTAAATTATGTTTGCTAACATCCCACAAGCCGAAACAAGTCACCATGCTGAAGCCAGAGCCAGGGGTGGGCAGAGTGAGAGGGCATTGCTGAGTTGTATGGCAAAAGTGAAATAATGAAGCTGTTAATACAGCCAACCTACCAAAGGGCCTGAATTAGGAAGAACTATAAAAACATTCTACTTGTGACCTCTTTCTTTAGGTGTGATGGTAGGCTGGGGAATAAAATGGAACATATAAATGGGGACACAGGCATGTAAAGTAAATCAGTGTGATAAGAGCAGGAAGAATATGTGCAAAGGCCCAAGGACATAAGAACTTGCTCTTTGGTAAGATAGTGCTAGTTGTAGTGAGTGTAATGGTTGGAAGAGAGCATGGAGAAAAGTGAGAGCGAAGAAAAGTGAGTCTAAAAGTAGACTTCTTAAAACTTGATATTATATTAGATGCATTGGGTGAGGTCATGTTCAATGAAGCAGCCTTTTTAAAAAAAAAAAAAAAAGTATTATTTTATTGAACTTTAGTTATTTATTTTAATTTGACCAGAGAGGGACAGAGTGAGAGAGAGAGAGAGAGAGAAAATGAGAAAGCAAGCCACCAGGTCTGGGACTTGAACCATGGTCAGCCATGTGGGAGCCCAGTGCCTTTAACCACCATGCTACCTGCGGGCCCCAATGAAGTAAGCTTTTAATAGTGAGAGCAGTGAGGCCAGCAGATGGCATGATGGTTAAAGGTGCTGGATTCCCACATGGCCGACCACAGTATGAGTCCCGGGACTGGTGACTTGTTTTCTCCCTCTCCCCCCCTCTCTCTTTTTCTCTCTCTGGTCAAATTAAAAAAATAATAATAACACATGTAAATAAATAAATAATTCTTTTTTTTTTTTTTTAAAGTGAGAGGAGGGGCCAGGAGGTGGCATGGTGGTTAAGGCACTGGACTTCAACATGGCTGACTGTGGTTCTAGTCCCACACCTAGCAATTTGCTTTCTCACTCTCTCTGCCTCTCTCTGGCAAGCACATGTGTCCTATGGCAAATTTTTAAAAATAATAAATAAAGTAAAAATAATTCTTTAAAAAAAAGAGTAAAAGGAAATGATTTTTGTTTAACTCCTTAACAGATGACAGGAAGGCTGTATAAAGCCTTCGCTCTCCTCCTTTTTCTCCTCAATAAAGAAAGATGTGAGGAAAAGATTCAGAGTGCACATATTGATTCTCAATTTAAGATGAAACTTGGGATTTTAGGTTGAGTAGTGATTTTAAAGTGAAGGATCAGGAACTCAGCTATTTTTCTAGTATAAAGTGAGAGGAGTCATATACTTTCTCTGAATTAAGATTACCCTATTCCAGGGAAAAGCTTAGCTTTTGCCCTGACCGCTAAGGGATCATTTTTTTCTTCTCTTCCCCTCCCTTCATCCCCTTCTTCTCTTCCTCTCTCTCTCCTTTTTTTGGGGGTTTACATTTGCAGTAGGTAAGAAGGAAAAATGGGGCTCTATATACTACAAACTCTGACGAGGGCCTTTGGCATTATGGGAAATTCCTTGACTTGTTTCGTGAAGGTTGGCTGCACCCCAGATCCCAGTGTTTCCAAGTAGAATCATGTATGTGGCTCAGGTTTTGTGTTTAGGTCTCTGGGGGATTTTGGTTATGAAACATAATGGGCAGTCTGCCTAGATTCCCAGTGGCAAAATAGAAGACTAGATCTATTTGTTATAGAACATTAAGGTTCAATTTTCTTCTCCTAATTACAGGTGTACTTTTGAAGCTTATTACAGCAAACACAATGACACCTTACAATTTAAAATGAAAATCAAGTATATTTGGTATGAAGCATCACAGGTTTCAAAATGGAATATTTTAAAAGTATGAAAAACAAAAGGTTCTGTGTTTATGTTACCTAAATGTTAATGACTTTCTCTTTTCCTTACCCCCTAAATCCTGCTGTCTGAGATCCCTTGATTTTTTTATTAGAGTCAATGATGTTATTAACAAGGAATGTGTGGGGGCTCCTTCGGACCACTACCCCTAGCATTTCACATGCTGTTAACTTCACTAGGAAAACAGACTTATAACCAAATTAAGGAAGAATTGTTATTTGAATTTTGCTTTTATATTTTGTGACTTTTCCCTTTAGATCATGTAGTTTAAAAAGAAATTTTTATCATCCTTAACATTTCAAATTGATCAGGTATTTTGTCTCCATAATTTCCCATAATTCACTTTCATGACATCAATGAGAAAAACAAAAATAGTTTGAAAGAAATCAGGATTTTAATTACTGGGATGCTGGAAAGCAATGCATTAGCCCTAGAGCTGGTCAGCTGTGTGGAAGATGCTATTGATGGTTAATCTGCCTAGTAGACTGAATTATGGGGATAAAGCTTCTGTCTCAAAGAACAACTGATTGCCAGGTTAGCGTATGGCTTGAAAAAGAATACATTCACCAATTTAGAATCACTTTCCTGTCCTAAAGAATCAACTTCCTTTCCCTATAAAAATGACCAAAATGAACAGAGATGTCCACTTGACCCTACCCTTCGAGGCTGTCAAGCTAGGGAATAGAAATGTCAGTGTGGTGGAGTCCTCCGAGGTCACAGACAGGACATTACAGAGCCCAGACTCCCCAGCACTCCATTTCCACGTGCGCAGGTCATGATTACACCGCCCTACCCCACTCCCACCCTCTCCATGGAACTTCACCGCCAGGCAAGTTAAGTGTGATTTCAAGGGCAGAGGGAAGATCTGGAATTTAGGGCAAATTAGAAGTGTATTCCCAGACGGGCAGCTCCTCATGAGAATGCCTCTTGATGTTTTAAGTATTGAGACAGAGCAGACTGAGGATGGAAGGAGGGGCAAGTTTCTTTCCTTACTCTGAGCCTTTAAACTTGCTGCTGCCATAACCAGACATATTTGTCATGTCACAGTCACTTGCACACAGAAGGCGTTTGTGTCCAAGGCCCAGGAACAACACTCTCCCATTTCACTGCTGGGACTGACACAGGCATTCTCCTAAGTATTCTGGACCTTAGGCTTCAGATACTGGTGTCTCAGGGCCAGCAGTTGGCGTGGTGGTTGAGGTGCTAGACTCCTATATGACTGACTGCAGTTTGAGTCCCAGACCTTGTGGCTTGCTTTCTCACTTTCTCTCTCTCTCTCATCTCTCTCTCATGTCCTAGAATAAATTAAAAAATAATAATGATAATAAAATTAAGTAAATAATTTAAAGAAAGATACTGGTGTCTTCTAGAAGGTTCTTTAAGCTTTAATTTGCTAGGCTACCTCTGAATAGTCCATTATAAATACATCAAAAGAACAAGATGAGCATATCTACATTGGCTTTAGTTTTAGAAGGATTCATTATTTACACCTGGAGATGCTAATTTCCTGAAATTTGTTGTGTTTTTGTTGTTGTCGTTGCTGTTGTTTGGAACTGCTGAAATGTCTCATATAGTCTAAATTTGGTCACTTATTTATTTATTTAGTTAGTTTCTTTGCTATAGGGCACATGCCCTCACCAGAGAGAGAAAGTGAGAAATCACCTCTTCCCGGGTGGGGCTGATGTCCATACTGCGATCCTTTCCCCTTCATTCTTCTCAGAATTTGGGACACACGTGCACACATGCCCAACATGATTTTCAAGCTACTGGGTCTGGCACTTGAGCCATGTAGCCAGCTACGTGGAACCCAACTGCCTTAACCTTCACGCTACCTGCTGGCCCTTACTTTATTCATCTTTATAGCCATAGGATACTCACCAGAGAGAGGGAAAAAAAACACCCACCCACAACAGGGTGAAATCACATTGAAACCCTTTCTCCTCCTTCTCCTTGCCGTGAAGATTTGGGCACACAAATGCACACGTACCATGCATGTTTTCAAGTTTCCGGAGCTGGGATTCAAACTACAGTCAGCTATGCGGGACCTGGCTCCCAATGCACAGCTTTTAACCATTGAGCTACAGAGCCAGCCCCATTCACTTTATTAAGTGCCTACGGATTTAGTTTTATGAGTTATTTTTAGATCAGCAATGTATAATTTTGGTTAGATGTATATCCATGTCAGTCTCCTTTCCTCTTTGTAGATGTTTAGGGTCTCTTTCAAGTCTAAACATTTAGTGATTGCAAATTGGTGCCTTTGGATTTGTTCCCACCATCTTTAATCTGTGGAAATCCTGAGGAATAACAATGGCTCGTTTCTTTGTTTATCTTTAAGACGGGTTGTTTCCTGAGTGTTTTTCCACCTCCTAAGGAGGGATAATTGGGTTATCTGTATGTTATTTAAGGCTGTTCATCTTAAGGGTACTCTCTTCTGTAGGTGATTACTCCAAATCTGTCAACTGTCACCAGCACATAAATAAACTCTTGCACTTGACTTCAGAGTCGGGGTGTGCTCGATTGCTTCTTGTCAAAGTTTTTAACAACTGAGTTGTCTTTTTTTTTTTTCTTCAGTTATTTCTTAAGCTTACAAATCCTAGTTTTATTTAATCAAAGGAACTTCATGGGAAAACAGCAGTATATGAAATATTAATTCACAGCAGAGATACTGTGATTGAGCAATAGCAGCAGCTGCCCTAAGTCCATGGCTGTGAGAACACAATTAAACTTTTAACAAGTTTTGCAAAACACTCTTTTCTGTAGAGCTCAGTTTTCAAAATAATGGAGAAATGTTATATGGCGCTTAAGTATAAACTTCTACTTGAAGCCCTGTTGTAAGTTTAATGATGAAAAAAAAAATCTCTGTTCTTTGACTAATTCGAACATACTGAGCTTATGGATTTTGATGGCTGCTAAAATTTCTGGGATTATCCTTACAGTAAACCTTTAGAATATCAAATGCAAAGATTCTCAAAATAAATTGTTATGCAAAGAGTCAACCGGTAAGCTTGTCAAAAATGCAAATTTGGATCATTTGTTGATGGACTTTCAGAAAGTGCCAAGTTTTAGGTATTATGAATACATTTTCTGTGAACATTTTACTGTGAGTCTTTTTGGTGAATATATGTATGAATTTCTGTTGGGTACCAAGGAGTCGAATTTCTGCATGTAAGGTAGCCATACATCTGATGCAAATAAATATTGCTCCAACTTGTATTCCCAAGTGATTGTACTGAGGCCAGCAGGTGGGGTAGTGGCTAAGGTGCTGGACCCCCACATGGCCGACCATGGTTAGAATCCCAGACCTGGCAGCTTGAAACTCACACCAGTTACGAGTGCATGTGTGCCCAAAATCCTGAGAGGGTAATGGAGAAGGGACTGTGGGGTGGCCATCCACCCCAGTGGGTGATTTCTCACTTTCTTTCTGTCTCTCTGGTGAGTGCACATAGAAGAACAAAAAAAAAGACTCTCTAAAATGAAACAAAAAACAAAGTGATTGTACTACTTACAACCCCATTGTTAGTGTTTGAGTTTCAATTGTCCCATATTCTCACCAACACTTGGTATTTTCTGTTTTTTTTTTTTTTAATTAGGGTTTTGTCATAGGGCACGTGTGCGCACAAGAGAGAGACAGAGAGGGAAAATGAAAATCATCCCCAGTGGGGACAGCTATGCTGCAATCCTTTCTCTTCCATTCTCTTCTCGAGATTTTAGGCACACATGTGTATATGCCTGTGTGCATATGGTCTGTGTGCATATGCCTGTGTGCATGAGGTCTGGGACTCGAACTACAGTCAACCATGTGAGAGTCCAGCACCTCAACCACCATGCCACCTGCTGGCCTGATATTGTCTGTTAATTTTAGCCATCCTACTAGTTATTTTTTTTTTTTTTATTTTTGGAGAGGTTTTTGCTATAGCGTGTGTGTACTCGACAGAGAGACAGAAAGTGAGAAATCACCCCCCAGGGGGAATGGCCACACCGCAATCCCTTCTCCTCCATTCTCCTCTCGGGATCTTGGGCACGCACACGCATGCGCCCAGCATGAGTTTAAGCCACCGGATCCGGGACTCAAACCGCAGTCTCCTACCAGTGACCTAGCCATTACACTAACTGCTGGTCCCCCTACTAGTTTTGTTTTTAATGATAGCATAAGCATGTGCATGAGAGAGAGAAAAAGAGAGAAAAAAAAACCTTTACTAGGTCCCATCATATTGTGATTCCCCTTTCCCCAGCCCTCCAGTTCTTTAGGATCCTGGTGCACATGTGCCATGTTTTCAAGATCACCTGGGAATCCAAACCCATGGCCAATCATATGGCCTCCAGGCTTGTAGGGCCCTTGCATTACCATTGGGCCACAGTAGTTTGACTCATTCTGGTGGTTTTATATATAAGTATTTCATTATAATGTAGATTTAAATATAGTCGGCAAATATTGGGTTGTTGGAAAAGTCATGACACATTTTTGCATAGAAAAACATAGAAAATATGTGATACCTTTTCCAATGACATAATCACTTTTGGTATAACCACACAATGAAATATCATCCAGCTGAAAAGAATGGAAAATCTATAATGACATGCAACAATGTGGATAAATCTCACAAATATAATCGATAGAGCAAGTCAGACACAAAAGACTGTCGACTGTGGGCTGACTCCATAGCCTGGTGGTTGAGGCACTAGGATCCCACATGCAAACCATGCAGTTCAAACCCCAGACCTGACAGCTTGAAAAACATGCTGGGCACATGGAGAAATGAAGGAAAAGAGATTGTGGCATGACCATTCCCCATGGGGGTGCTTTCTCCTCTCCCTCTCTGTCTGTCTCTCTGTTGCTGTGAGTGCATATGCCCTCTAACAAAAATAAATAAGAATACAGATTGCATAAGAACATTTATAGACAGTACCAAAAAAAAAAAAAAAACCCAAAAAGCAAATGAAACTAAGCAGTGGTGTTTGAGGTTAAGATAATGGTTTAGTTTGAACGGTGAGTAGATTGTAGTAAGGAGCAGAGGGGGCTTCTGGGATGTTGGTGATATTCTTGTTCTGGATCTGAGTGCTGGCTTTACAGATGGGTTTCATGAAATTTCAGCAAGTTATCCACTATGGTACATGCACTTTTATGCATATATGTTATACGTCATTAATATTTTTAGGTACAGGTTTCCAGGCCCTTACCATAGGCCCTTACCTGGAACCTGGAACTTGGCATGTTGAGCAAGCACACAGGAGATTGGAATGTTGGTGGCCTCAAAGCGCGCTTTGAGAAGCATTGGTAATGGCATTCGGCATAGAGATTTTAAACCATTCATCAGCTCTCCAAAATAATTTAATCAGCTGCTTTATACACTGCAGCTATTTTCAGTCACTTCAGAGGTGGTTTAAGATTCCCCTCCCCACATTTTCCTTCTGAGAATGAGTCAATTCCGGAAAATATAAACATTGAGTGAGCTGCACATCGGAAAGAACCAGGCTTACACTCAATGTGGAAAGGCCAATCAAGTGAAAAATAAATCCATTAGCTGGGAAGGAAAAAAATCCCATCAAGTACAGGAATCATAGAAACCCTCTCTGGGAGGGAGACTGATTTTTTTTTTTTTTTTTTTTCCTGATGATGTGCATATGGTCTGTGTGCATATGCCTGTGTGCATGAGGTCTGGGACTCGAACTACAGTCAACCATGTGAGAGTCCAGCACCTCAACCACCATGCCACCTGCTGGCCTGATATTGTCTGTTAATTTTAGCCATCCTACTAGTTATTTTTTTTTTTTTTATTTTTGGAGAGGTTTTTGCTATAGCGTGTGTGTACTCGACAGAGAGACAGAAAGTGAGAAATCACCCCCCAGGGGGAATGGCCACACCGCAATCCCTTCTCCTCCATTCTCCTCTCGGGATCTTGGGCACGCACACGCATGCGCCCAGCATGAGTTTAAGCCACCGGATCCGGGACTCAAACCGCAGTCTCCTACCAGTGACCTAGCCATTACACTAACTGCTGGTCCCCCTACTAGTTTTGTTTTTAATGATAGCATAAGCATGTGCATGAGAGAGAGAAAAAGAGAGAAAAAAAAACCTTTACTAGGTCCCATCATATTGTGATTCCCCTTTCCCCAGCCCTCCAGTTCTTTAGGATCCTGGTGCACATGTGCCATGTTTTCAAGATCACCTGGGAATCCAAACCCATGGCCAATCATATGGCCTCCAGGCTTGTAGGGCCCTTGCATTACCATTGGGCCACAGTAGTTTGACTCATTCTGGTGGTTTTATATATAAGTATTTCATTATAATGTAGATTTAAATATAGTCGGCAAATATTGGGTTGTTGGAAAAGTCATGACACATTTTTGCATAGAAAAACATAGAAAATATGTGATACCTTTTCCAATGACATAATCACTTTTGGTATAACCACACAATGAAATATCATCCAGCTGAAAAGAATGGAAAATCTATAATGACATGCAACAATGTGGATAAATCTCACAAATATAATCGATAGAGCAAGTCAGACACAAAAGACTGTCGACTGTGGGCTGACTCCATAGCCTGGTGGTTGAGGCACTAGGATCCCACATGCAAACCATGCAGTTCAAACCCCAGACCTGACAGCTTGAAAAACATGCTGGGCACATGGAGAAATGAAGGAAAAGAGATTGTGGCATGACCATTCCCCATGGGGGTGCTTTCTCCTCTCCCTCTCTGTCTGTCTCTCTGTTGCTGTGAGTGCATATGCCCTCTAACAAAAATAAATAAGAATACAGATTGCATAAGAACATTTATAGACAGTACAAAAAAAAAAAAAAAACCCAAAAAGCAAATGAAACTAAGCAGTGGTGTTTGAGGTTAAGATAATGGTTTAGTTTGAACGGTGAGTAGATTGTAGTAAGGAGCAGAGGGGGCTTCTGGGATGTTGGTGATATTCTTGTTCTGGATCTGAGTGCTGGCTTTACAGATGGGTTTCATGAAATTTCAGCAAGTTATCCACTATGGTACATGCACTTTTATGCATATATGTTATACGTCATTAATATTTTTAGGTACAGGTTTCCAGGCCCTTACCATAGGCCCTTACCTGGAACCTGGAACTTGGCATGTTGAGCAAGCACACAGGAGATTGGAATGTTGGTGGCCTCAAAGCGCGCTTTGAGAAGCATTGGTAATGGCATTCGGCATAGAGATTTTAAACCATTCATCAGCTCTCCAAAATAATTTAATCAGCTGCTTTATACACTGCAGCTATTTTCAGTCACTTCAGAGGTGGTTTAAGATTCCCCTCCCCACATTTTCCTTCTGAGAATGAGTCAATTCCGGAAAATATAAACATTGAGTGAGCTGCACATCGGAAAGAACCAGGCTTACACTCAATGTGGAAAGGCCAATCAAGTGAAAAATAAATCCATTAGCTGGGAAGGAAAAAAATCCCATCAAGTACAGGAATCATAGAAACCCTCTCTGGGAGGGAGACTGATTTTTTTTTTTTTTTTTTTTCCTGATGAAAGTCCATTTCATTTATTTAGCCACGACTGACAGAGTGGGTCTGGGTCTCCGGCATTAGGTGGAGACTCTGTAAAAACTAGGTTAAGGGGGATCAGCAGTTAGTGTAATGACTATGTCACTGGACTCCCACGTAGTTGACCGCGGTTCGAGTCCCGGACCCGGTGGCTTAAACTCACACTGGGTGCGTGTGCGTGCGTGTCCAAGATCCCAAGAGGAGAATGGAGGAGAAGGGATTGCGGCATGGCCATTCCCCCTGGGGGATGATTTCTCGCTTTCTATCTCTCTGTCTCTCTCTGTCTGTCTGGCGAGCTCATGTGCCCTATAGCAAAAACCTCTCTAAAAAAAAAAAAAAAACTAGGATAAGGACTGAGTCAAACTCTTCCAATTACGTGAAAGAGGAAACTGAGGATGCAAATAACTGAAAGCAATTCCTCCTTGTGACTAAAAGGCCCCCATTCAGTAAGGCCTAATCAGCCTTCATGTCATTACTAGGGGAAGAACAGAGCTACCCAACACAAGTACACAGACAAGTTTTCAAGAAAATAAAAAGAGGGACCAGCAGTTAGTGTAATGGCTATGTCGCTGGACTCCCACGTAGTCAACCGCAGTTCGAATCACGAACCTGGTGGCTTAAACTCACGCCGGGCGCATGTGCGTGCGTGCCCAAGATCCCGAGAGGAGAATGGAGGAGAAGAGATTGCGGTGTGGCCATCACCCCTGGGGGGTAATTTCTTGCTTTCTGTCTCTCTGGCTCTCTCTGTCTGGCGAGTGCATGCACCTTATAGCAAAAACCTCTCCAAAAAAAAAAAAAAAGAAAGAAAGAAAAAAAAGAAAAAGAATGTGGGAAAAAATCACTCGATGCTTCTTTAGAGCTTGTTCTATCTACCCAAGTGCTGAAAGAAAAAATGTTCTCAAATGTCAAGAGGGAAAGGGTCTTTGGCTAAGAAAAACTCTCAGCTTTGAAAGGGGCAGTTATTGTCCTTGGAGACACAGGGATGTATACTGTATTACTGATTTCCCTAGAGGCGGGCTGATATTTCGTTGATACTCACTGGTATGACTACCAATTGTCCAGAAATTTAAAGTAGATGAACCAGATGGTGGCACGGAAGTAATGCAACATTCTTTGAACCTGACCCACATGGAAAGGTCCTGAGTTCACATCCAGAGGCCTCCCTGAATATATCGAGTGCACTTACATGTCCATGATCCAGGGTTGGCTGAAGCTGCAGATGGATTGTGGTATGATGACTCTGTTGTGTGTGTGTGGACTCTCTTTCTCTTGCTTATGGATGAAAAATTTTAATAAACTTTATATGAAGATTAAAATGATACTGTACCTGTTGGAAAACAGGCACAGCTCAGGTCTCCTTGAGAGCACCCCTCCACTCTCCACACTGCCCTGCCCCTCCTTTGAGATCCCTCAGAACTCCCAACAGTGCAGCAGCTAACCAATGACTGTCTGACCAGTTGAAGAACTGCCAACCCTCTCCAGGCTCAATCTCCCTTAGAGGTCATAGCTCTGTGGTCACACCTGTGAAGGGGGAGAAATGACCTTGTTTGGGTGGGATGAGGAGCCCTATCCATGTTCCTCTCCTTTATAGCTTTCATGACCACCCAGACACCTGCCCCGGTTCTGCTTTCCTGGTCATTTCTCATTCCTTGGCAATTTCTCATTCAAGACATATTCTTAAGCAATGAAGGGTTAGTAATTAAATGTAGATGTTTTGTCATTAGACTAACCTTCGGGTCTGTCAGTCCTAAATATCCAAGGGCTTACAGTTGCTCTGATTCACCAGCTCCCTCCCTCTCTCCCTCATTCAGCAAACATCCTTGGAATGCCTGCTACAGGCCAGCACTGTGCTTAGACTTTGTCCTCTTCAGTCTACAAGAAAGCTCACAGTCCAGGGGGAAGGGGTTGATCAACCCATAAATAAACCACAGCTGTACAATCATAAAACTATGCAAGAATAGGATGAGAGGGGCCAGCAGGTGGCATGGTGGTTGAAGTGCTGGACTCCCACATGGCCAACCATGGTTCAAGTCCCAGATCTGGTGGCTTGTTTTCTCACTTCCCCTTTCTCTCTCTCTCTGGTCAAAATTAAATAATAATAATAATGATAATGATAATGATAATGAATAAAACTAAGTGAATAGATAATTCTTTAAAAATAAAAAGAATAGAATAAGAACACAGAGGGCTGGCTAAGGTAGCCCATGGCAGATCAGGGAAGACTTTCTGGAAAGGTAGTCTGAGCTTCTTAACGGGAGAAAAAAAGTTAGACAGGGGGAACTGAAGAGCCGAGGAAATCTGGAATATGAACAAGGCAAGAGAGCATGGTAGGTGTGGCAAGAGAGAGCAGCAAAGTGCGAGGCCTGTGGGGAAGGCAGGCTCCAGAAGGCTGTTAAGGATATGAGATTTGATTCTGTAAGTCAGAGCCTTTCAACCCAGGAGTCCTGCCTCACTGGGGTGCAGCCAACTAATGTGTTACTAATAATAAAGTGTTCGGTTTGTAATGGCTTTAGTCCTTAGAAGATCTAAATGAGAGCAGACTCAAGGTTATCCCTATAATTGGTGGCTCTCCCCCACTGGCATCCCATATGCTTTCTGGAGAGAGGGAGGGATAGAGCGAGGGCTTGAAGCCAGAACTTGAGAATAGCTCTCTGCTCACCTTATCCAAGCAGCAAGTCCCAGCTACAGCGTGAACAAATTGCTTCTGTGCTTTACTCCCTTTCCGAGTTTTAGGTTTCACCAAATCTGAGTCCACCCAGGACAGAGTGCACTCCTGTGGAAGTGCTTCACCCATCTTGCTGGCCTTAAGAGGGCTGCAGTTGGGTAAGATGGGAGCCATGGAAAGGTCCCCACGTGAGGACCCATGTACATTTTATGGTGGCCCTTCTAGATTCACAGAGCGGTGCTCGACCATCCCGTGGGTGAGGAAATCTCGGTACAGACTCCCAGTGTAGTTAAAATTCAGATAAATTACATGTTTATTGCTGCACTAGTATATTGTATCCATTTCCAAACACACTCCAAAATAGAGTAAAAGGATCAGATGAAAATGAGGTGAACACATTTAGAATAACCTTTATTTACTTCTACTGAACAAAGCCTCCTGATTGAATATGACTAATTATTTTTTTCAAACTTTGGTTTGATACTCGTGATACTATGATTTGCAGGTCTTGTTCTAAGTTAATGACTGACATAGCTGGAAAAGGCTCTATAAAGTGGAGCTCCGACTGGAAGCACCCTTACTAAATCGTGAGACTCACTTCTCAGTTCTATCCAGTAAATATGCAAGTGTTTTTGATGAAATTCAAGTTAGTAAATACCTTTTATCCCTGATATCAGCTGTCCTTGTAAGCTAACTGGAAGGGGGACGTACTTTTCATAATGTTAACAAGGTAGTAGCTACTGAAACTTTGTGTAAAGTATTTTTAAATAGGCTAGTAAATTCTGTCAAGTTTTTAAAGTATTCTGATACAAATGTTTGTACATGTGACCCCCTTCCATAATCTTTGGCAATAAAATCACAAAATGATAGAGATATTTCCAAGTGTCTCACAAAATGATGGAAGTATTTCCAAGTGTCTATTTTTGAATTTCTCTTCAGTGGAACTATCTTTGGAAAAGTGGTTATTTTCTCACTTGTTAAACTATTTACTTTGAAGGGACTAAGTATATTTATTTTTTCAAACAACTGCAAGATAGCATAGTGATACATTCGGCAAAGAAAAGAGTAGCATACATAGGATATTTCTCTCTCTTTTCTGTGATTTCTTTTCATTTAACTTTATTTATTTATTTATTTATTTTAATTTGACCAGGGAGGGACACAGACAGAGAGACAGAGACAGAGAAAGAGAGAAAGAAAGCCACCAGGTACGGGACTGAACCATGGTTAGCCATGGGGGAGTCCAGCACCCTTAACCACCACGCCACCTGCTGGCCCCTCTTTTCTGTAATTTTTAATTGCAGAGGGTGCACTGTTCAAACAGAAATGGAGAAACAGAGGGACAGAAACAGGGGGGCTAGGGAAAGAAGCCCCCAGTGGGGCATGGTCATGCACAATCCCTTCACCTCCATTTCTCCATTTAGAGAAAAGATGGTGGGGGGAAAAAAATGTTGAGTTTCCTAGTTACTGAGTTTAAATGCCTTTAGAACTTCATGCCCAATATCTTAAAAATCAAACTCATCCTTGGCTTTCTGTCCCAAATTTACTTTTCCCCTCTGCTCTTTCTCTGACTATGGCAACGTCAGTCCTCGGTCACTGAGGAGCCATATATGACTCATCCTTTCATTTCTCTCTCTCGCTGATGAGTGACTAAGACCTTTCCACTCTGATTTGTTCATCCTACAGACATAGTTGATATTCTCCTTGACTTAGATGGGATTACATTCCAATAAACCCATCGTGAGAAGAAAATACTGTAAATTGAAAAAGCATGTAATACACTTAACCTACCCAGCTTCACGTTTAGCCTAGCCTTCCTTAAACGTGCACAGAACACTGACATTAGCCCATGGTTGAGCAAAATCACCTAACATAAAACCTATTTAATAATACAGTGTTGAGTACCTCATGTAATTTATGGAGAACTGCATTGAAGTATGATTTCTAAAGAATGTATATTTCTTTAGAACCGTTGTAAATTCAAGCCATTTTAAGTAGAGGATGTCTGTGTATTTCTCGAACACCTCCTGTGTGCAAATTACTGATCCTTATACCCTGAGGATATAAGGGTGAAGGAGATAGACAGGTCCTTGTCCTCATAGAGCTTATATTCTGGCTGGGAAAGATAGGTAACAAATGCACCAGAAAATGATCAGATATTAATAAGTATTAAGAAGAAACTAAAGCAAGTGATATAATACTGCCTGGGGCCTACCCTACATGGGTTGGCAGAGAAAGGCTCTTTGAAGAGGTGCCACTTAAGCTGAGTTCTGAAAAGTCACACACAATCAGGGGAAAGATCTTTGCAGCAGAAGGCCCACGCCCTTGATGAGCTTGCTG
The DNA here is from genome assembly GCF_000334495.1 of Tupaia belangeri chinensis. Taxonomy (NCBI): domain Eukaryota; kingdom Metazoa; phylum Chordata; class Mammalia; order Scandentia; family Tupaiidae; genus Tupaia; species Tupaia belangeri. The sequence continues at coordinate 9,310,522 of NW_006159859.1, forward strand.
CATTATAGGAACAGAGGGAAGACCAATACGGTTAAGGTGTGAAGGTGGTAGGGAAGTGACCCTGATAGTAATGACTATTCTTTTTTTTAAGTTTTTATTTGCTTTATTCATGATAGAGAGCACATGCACAAAAGAGACAGCCCTCAAGAAAGTCTCATCATGAATGATCCCCTTTACCCAGCCCCTCAGCTTGTCAAGATTTTGGGTGCACATGCATGCCAGCATGTTTTAGGTCAACTGGGCCAGGGATTTGAACCCGTGGTTGGCCCTGTGGCTTTCAGCATAGAAGTTCAATACACTACCAACTCTTACCGTTTTGAAGGTCAGAAATCTGAAATGGGCCTTACCAAGGTTAAAATCACTAAGTTTGCAGGATCGTGTCCCTTTTAGGAGGTTTATGGGAAAAATCTGTCTCTCCCCCCCTCCCCATTTTTTTGGAGAGGTTTTCACTATAGGGCGCGTGCACTCGCCAGACACAGAGAGCCAGAGAGACAGAAAGTGAGAAATCACACCCCAGAGGGGATGGGCATGCTGCAATCCCTTCTCCTCCATTCTCCTCTCGGGATCTTGGGCATGCATGCACACATGCCCGGCATGAGTTTAAGCCACCAGGTCCAGGACTCAAACCATGGTTGGTTACATGGGAGTCCAGTGACATAGCCATTATGCCAACTGCTGGTCCTCTGTTTCTTTACCTTTTTCCAGCTTAAGTTGTCCACCCTTTTTAGCTCATGGTAGTCCCTCTATCTTCAAAGCCAGTGGGGCAGCCTCTTCTAATCTCTCTCAGACCTGACCCGCACTCTCTTATTTCCCATCTTCATTTATAAGTTCCCTTGGGATTATGTTGGGCTTATTACTTGGGTCATCAAGGATAGGAAAATCTCCCCAACAAAAGTTAATTTTTTAGTAACCTTATTTTTTATATATATATATATATACATATATAT
>NW_006159859.1:9311635-9314345 GCF_000334495.1 Tupaia belangeri chinensis
ATTATATATATATATAAAATGTAGTAATATGATGTATTCACAGGTTTTGGGGATTGGGACATGAACATTTTTTAGGGGTTCATTTTTCTGCCTATCATATTCTGCGAGACACTCTGAGCAATGTTGTCTTAGGAATGTATAAAATTGGAGAATTTGAATTAATTCGTTGCTTTTTAATACTACTTCAATCCCAAACCTTTCTTTCTCTAAGCATCTGAGGGCCTCAATGTCTGGGCCTGCAGTTCTTACTTTGACATCTTCCATGTGATGAAAACCTAATCAGGAGGACCAGCGGATGGCATAATGATTACATTGCTGGACTCCCATGTAGTCAACTGTGGTTTGAGTCCTGGATCCGGTGGCTTAAAACTCATACTGGGTGCATGTGCATGCATGCCCAAAATCCTAAGAGGAGAGTGGATTGTGGCACGGCCATTGCTCTTGGGGGTGATTTCTTACTTTCTGTCTCTCTGACTCTCTCTGTCTCCAGCAAGTGCACACACCCTATAGAAAATATCTCTCTAAAAAACAAAAATAAAAACAAACAAAAAAACCCCACCTAATCAGTCACTCTAGTCTGTCCCATCCCAGAAAATTATTCACCATCCTCCTAAACTAAACCTAAGCTAGCATCATCTGCAAATCTTTTTTTCTCCTCAAATCCTATTCATCAGCAAATTCTGGTTATCCTATCTTACAATACATCTTGAATTGGGCTCTTCTGTTGTCTTAGTCTGTCTGGGCTATTGTAACAAAAGACCACAGACTGGGTATCTTAAAAATAACAAACAATTATTTCTTATAGTTCTGGAGGCTGGAGATCTAAGATTTGATTTCTCTGGTTCATAGGTGGAACTTTCCTGCTGCTTCCTCACACAGTAGAAAGGCCACAAAAGCTCTCTTGGACCTCTTTTATAAGAATACTAATCCACTCATGAGGACTCTGCTTCATGACCTAGTCATCTGTTAAAGGTCTGCTGGGGCCCAGCCTCTACGGGGGTGGGTTGACTCGTTGGAGGTGGTGCAGGAAAGGAAGATTAAGGCCTCAGTGCCTTTTTCATGCACGTCCTCAGTTGGACACTCCCCAGATATTGCTCTCTGTAGAGTGACAACTGCCAGGAATTATTGTGCCTTTTTATTAAAAATGTGATACATGCAAGTAAATGGGTGAGGGGGCTATGTGTTCTAATTATCAGTTCCATAAGGATCATAGGTTTCATTCAGGGTTGGATTAAGGATGGGTCTATTGCAGTTCCACAATTGTTCATTTGATATAGGCGGGTCTTCATGGAATGCAGTTTTGGAAAAGCAGCTCCAGCAAGCAGAGGTAATTATCAGCTGATGCGGCGGCAGCCACCTTGTGATTACTGAGCACGATGCTGAGAAAAGAAAATCTCAAGTATAGATATTAGCTCTTATGGATCTCAATAAAGAATGATACTTATATAGTTTTATAGGGATCTAAAACTTAATTTAAGGAATCTTAATATATTTATCTATTTCACTTGGTGAGGGTGGGGGTGTCCTGGGCCAGTTTCATCCTAATCCTATTTTATGTAAAGAAAAGATTATTTTTAAGCTTATGTTAAATATATCTTGAAGGGCCTTCCGAAGGTCAAGATTTCTGCCTAGATAGAACTTTAGCACACCCTCTATTGTGACTACAGGGATGAAGCATTGTAATTAACAGTAGGTGATCAGTGCAAAGGGGACTTTTGGGAAATCTTATCACATACTCAAGAGAGCTATGTAATTCTTTTATAGTAGTATATCAGGGAGTCAGAGGGGGGTTGCTTCCCAACAAGGCTACCACAGTCTCTGGAGCATACAACAAGCGGCCTTGCCAACATGCTGAGTAAACCCAAGATTTGCTCATAGGTTGGGGGGTGTACAGCAGCGGCCTTGCCAACATGCTGAATCGACAAAAGCTGTGCTCAAAGGTCAAAGGCTCAGAACAGATCCTGGGGTCCCACCAGGTCGGACTCCTTCAAAGGTCCCATCTGTTAATACTATCACATTGAGTATCAAAATTCAACATATGAATGTGTGTGGGGAGGGTACACACATTTGGACCATAACATCTGTCCACCCCAATAACTGCCACCCTCCCAAAGGTTCATCTGCTCTCTCTCTCTTCTGAACTACTATAACTACTTCTTAACCTCCCTCCTTGGTTCCACTTCCATCTGCTTACATATTATCCTACCCCAAAGTCATCTTTTAAAAATATAAATCAGATCCTGTCTTTCTCTCATCTGTTTGATCTCCATTGACATATTCCTAATGCTCTCAGACTAAAATTCACAAATACCTGAAGGAACTGGATCTTGTGCACTTTTCTATACTCACACTGTATCCCTTAAGTATTTTCCTGCCTCAAGGTCTACGTTCCCTCAGCTGGAACCATCTCCTTCTTTAGATGTTGACATTAATTCTTCAAAGAGACCTCAAGCAACGATTCTTCCTTATGCACCTCTCAAACACTCTCACATCATTCTTTCAATTTTTTAATGTAGCATTAAAATCTATTATTATATTTCAAGGTAGTTATTTATTTTCTTGTCTCTTGCACTGGAAGACTGGATTTCATGGGTCTGAATCCTAGAATCTAGCACAGTGCCTGACAAATTATATGTTCATTAAATACCTGTTAAATACATGACAGACTGCATCATAATGATTTTTAAAATGATCACTGTGCTGAAGCAGC
>NW_006159859.1:9315337-9414960 GCF_000334495.1 Tupaia belangeri chinensis
GGGCTCATGCCCCGGCGTTCAGCTGCCTCTCCAGGGCCGGCGTGTGGCCTGTGGATCAGCAGGCTGAAGCGGAAAACAAGGTCTGAGAACTTGCAACTTGAGAAGATGATGGTTACCAGCCCTGCATTGCCTCAGGGAAGAACAGGAACTACTCTACCATTCTTGAAGTGAAGGTACTTAATGAGAATAGGACAGTGTGGATTGGGGTAAGTGAAGAGAAGAGGATAGAGAAAGATAGCAAGTGAACAATAGAGAGACAGGACGTTAGTGAGAAACAGATAGGGCTTATTAACTGTTGATGATGACATGTATAGAATTCTCAACTGGATTGGTCTGAGAAGTGTTTCATGACGGGCAAAGTATTTTTACAAGCAAAACGAGAAATAGCTATTGACTGTTTTATAAAAATAATTAGAATAATAAAGATAATGATTGGGGAAAACAGAAAAGATATGGAAGGTTGAAGTGGGGAGATTAATGTCTCTGTACTGACTGACGTGCATGGCATTCCCTTTTGAAGAAACAATGTAATACACTGTAAAGTTATATGTAATCCAATGTAATATGAAGAAGATATGATGATAAAAAAATGATCACTGTGTTCTAAAGTACAGGTGTACATATTGGACACACTTTGAAAGTCCTGCATAACCTGAAATAACCCTCTTAACTGGGCTCCCCACAGAGGATGTGGCCCCTAGGAACACTGGGCTTCAGTTGGCCCCCAACTCTGTCTACAGTGGATTGAACAGCTGACCCAAGCTCAGTCAGTTGAAATTTCAACATGGAAATTTGAATCTGGGCCTAGAGAGTAGTATGGTTGGACTATACTGTGTATCCTCAGGAGGCCTTGACAGTGATGAGTTCTGCTTTGTAGACTGCAATCAAAGAAGGCTGGTGAGCAGAGAAAAAGAAGCGAGACTGAGCAGATGTGCGGAGAGAAATGTGCTATCAGACATGGGGACTTTCCAGTCCCTGATTCCAGGATCTTCTTGCTGCCCAGATGGCCTCCTACTGTTGGGTTCATGAAAATAACAGCTGCCTACCCTACAAATGGCATCCTGGGATGAAGCCAATGTGGCAAGGACACGGCAGTCAGTCCAACATGTTGTGAAAACAGTTTGACCATGAACACTTTGGTTCTGCTTTAGCACGTACTACTCTATGCCACCTTCACCTCATGTGAGAATAGATGACTTGCTCTTCAGTTCAAGACTGTGTGGAAGTGACAAGGTTTCTAGAAGAAGAAAATAGGGGGAAGAAGTGAGAGCCTAGTGTCTCTGTGGCATGCCTATGAGAAAGGGCCACGAGTGATGAAAAAGCAAGCATAGTAAGCAGGTGAGCTGAGGACTGGAGCCTTGCAGATATAAAATGTCTGGTTGCAAGCTATGAGCTTAGAAGCAGCAGAGTGAATCTCCTCAGGTGATGGATCGTTATGCTGAAATCAATCTTCACAATGGAAGACAAAGTTAGCAAAAATGAAGTATTCCCTCTGAACCAGGGGTTTAAAGTACAGTAGGCTGCTCCACGGCTAGTGACAATCAATATCAACTCAGTTTAAGACCGTACAATCTCCTCTTAGCCTGACCTCATTAAACTTAATACTAATGAGAGACTAAAGTCCAATGGCCATGGATGGGAGTTTAATATTGCTACAATCACTTTGATTCAAAAGCCTTTTATCAGAAAACGCATGGGGGAGAAATATGTTGGCTTCTCAGCAATGCAACCAGCTGTAAAGTCTCTCTCAACGAGTCCACCAAGGTGTGAACATCAAAAGCCCAGCAGGAGCTATTTATATTTGAAGATTATTAGGCATTAGCTGCACAGAGGAATTGCCTCAGTAAAGGCTGCCCCGACTAGATACTTTTATGATAAAACCCCAAACACTGAGCTCTCCAGAGTAGCATTCATTCTTAAGAGAATCTGCGTCTCTGCTTGAAGTGTCATCCCCTCTGCCATGTGTGTCTGGACACAGGGCAGGGGAAGTGGACCCCAAGGATATGGGAGAGTTGAATTCAGTTACGTCCGTGCACATCAACAGATCACCTGCTACTTCCACAACAAGCTCTTCTCACACCTGGGGTGCGGTAGGTCTACACAGTTCACATGTGCTTATGAAGATGTGTAGAGCTGTCCTGGGGAAGCTTGACAGCAGGAAAAGCTATGCATCTGCTCTGGCATCCTGGCCCTGCTGAAATAATGGCTATGGTTTTGGCTGTGACGAGGCTCTTTGCCAAAAGAGAGAGGTTATAAGGCTTCGAGCAGTGTTTCCCAAGCTGAACTCAACGGGGTATGTGTAAGGAGATAAGAGGATTACATGGGCAATGTTTGCGAGATACTGAGCAAAACGTGTTAAATTAAAAATTTAAGTGTGCGCATGTAATATTTATGCATACAAAAATATTTATATACACACATATATAATGTATAAAGAATAATAAAAATCCAGCTTAATAAGTATGTTATCAACCCCAGCCAGCCCCTCCCCCCCCGCCAGTTGCCTCTTTCTGAGTGTATCCTCTTCTTTTCCCCAGGTAACCAGTATTTTGAATTTTGTGTTTGAGTTTTGCTTCTCATATGGTTTCTACTGTATATGTATATATCCTTAAATGATACAGTTTAAATTTTTATATGCTTCCAAATTAGCTTTATATAAATAGCAAACTGTGGGTATTCTTCGGAGACTTGTTCTTCATTCAGTGCTATGTTTCTGGGCTTCATCCATGTTGATCCACATAGCTGTAGTCATTTTCATTGCTATTATCCATTCTACTGCTATACCACAATTCACTTACCATTCAGCTGTCTGATGGATATACGCTGCTTACAGTGTCTTGCTATTACAGCCACGGGGCTATGAACTTTCCTGTGTGTTAGAGCACATGCACAATACTTTCTCTAGGCTATCTAAGACTAGAATTACTGGATGTGAGGGGAGGCACATCTTCAACATCACAGGACTAACCAAGTTTTGTTCCAAAGTAATGCTTCCAATTTTTATATGTATTTATTTCTTCCATGAGTGACAGAGAGATAGGAAGAGGAGAGAGAGGGAGAGTGAACCATCAACAGGGTCTCCATGCTGAGATCCACTTCTAGCCTTCAGTTAGCCTCAAATCATGGGCCAAGTGTGTACCCAGTGCACTTAGGAAGATAGCCAGAGTTTAACTGGGAGCTTTCTCATAGGGATTGTCACGTACAGCATCATGTTTTACCATTGTTTCACTGTCTGGCCCCAGATGGTTCCAGTTATTATTCACTCGAGTGGCATTTAAGAGTTCATTGCTCATACCTCCAACACTTGGTAATGTCAGACATTTTTTGCCCATCTCATTGTGATTTTCTTTCTATTTGTTTTATTCCTAGTGAGCCCCAAACCAGTTGGGGCCCAGCCTAGTGGTATAGTTGGTAGCAAACTGAAATATAGTTTTGGAAGCCAATAGCAGGTTTGGATTGCCAGGTGCATGAATATTTTTATATATTTATTGGTCATTTGAACTTTCTGTTCTGTAAATGCTGTCCATGTTCTTGACCAACTTCTAATGAGATTGTTTATCTTTTCCTTATTGATTTTTTTGGAGTTCTTTATACATCCTTCATTGTAATGCTTAAGTTATGCATGTGCAAAATTTCTTCTCCCAATATGTGATTCGTATTTTCACTTTCCTAATGATATTCTTTCATTAAGAGAAACTTTACATTTCAATGTAAATAATTTGATCAGTCTTTTATGTTACAGTTACAGTTATTGAGTCTGATTTAAGAAATACTTCTACCAGCATTTATGAAGATATTATTTAAAATTTTGCTTTTCAGATTTAAGTCTCTCATCTTTATTTTTGTAAATAGATTTCTTTACCTTGGGACTTTTTTCAGTTGCTAATTTGCATTGTGGACCTCCCCAAAGGCAAACAGATGCAGCTCAGCCTTGGCTTTCTTCTTTAGAGGCACCTATAGGGATACATGGGTATGCACTTTGAAAACCACTGTTCTATAAAATGGGCAAAACAACAAGCTCCCTTTCTACCATTTTTGACCAATTCTAGAATTCTGGATCAATTGCTGGCTTACTTCTTCATGATTTCTTTCACTTATTTTGAAAATAAAGATCTTATTACCTATGCTAAAATACAAAAGACAATATAATAGTGAATATGTATAGAGAACACTAGCTAGGGTGAAAATATAAGTGTGTGGAAAAGGATACAAATTATTAACATATAAATGGTCTCCATTTTCTCTCTTTATTCCATGCCACTCCTGTGGGGATGGGATCTTATATTTGCCTGCTGGATTTGCCCCTCGGCTTTGCTGTTAGAGGATGTGGGTCATAGCTGTGTGAAAGGAAGGCAGAAAGGGAAAAATTATATACATAAAAAAAAGCTTGATGGCAAGGGAACCAGCAGTTAGCATAATGGCTATGTCGCTGGACTCCCACGTAGTCAACCGCGGTTCGCATCCCAGACCCGGCGGCTTAAAACTCATGCCTGGCGTGCGTGCGTGCGTGCCCAGGATCCCGAGAGGAGAATGGAGGAGAAGGGATTGCGGCATGACCTGTGGGGTGATTTCTTGATTTCTGTCTCTATGTCTCTCTCTGTCTGTCTGGCGAGCGCATGTGCCCTATAGCGAAAACCAAAAAAAAAAAAAAAAAGAATTGTTTTATTTTACTCATAATCATCATTATTTTTTAATCATTAATTTAATTTAATTTATTTACTCATTTATTTTAATTTCACCAGAGAAAGACACAGAGAGAGAAGGAAAGTGAGAAAGCAAGCCACTAGGTCCAGGACTTGAACTGTGGTCGATCACATGGGAGTGTCTAGCACCTTAACCACCTGTTGGTCCCCAAAATATTTAGGTTTTTTTTTTTTTTTTGAGGTTTTTGCTATAGGGTGTGTGTGTTCACTAGAAAGACAGAGAGACAGAAAGTGAGAAATCACCCATTGGGGGGGGGCCATGCTGCAATCCCTTCTCCTCCATTCTCCTTGGGATCTTGGGCACGCACGCACATGCACTCAGCATGAGTTTAAGCCACCAGGTCTGGGACTCAAACCACGGTCGACTACATGGAGTCCACTGACATAGCCATTATGCCATCTGCTGGTCCCCAAATGGTTATTTTTTAAAAAAATTATTTGAATCTAATCACAACTTCTTAAGAAATGCTATTCAAAAATTACTAGAAAGTACCTACATTTTATTTAACTCAACTTTTCTTAGGTTTAGCTTAGATAATGCTGACTAGACTTTTTAAATAGGAGCCTGCTACAGGTAAAATATATGCCCCAGAGATTCACATATTGGGACTTGATGGTGCTGACTGTATTATAAAGGTATTAAGTGAAAACTTGATCTCTTCATGGTGTCCCAGGAGGCGACTTCCTGGGTTCATGGTGATTGTATCATGGAACCAACAGTCCTGTAAATAGATTAATAATATTTCACAAGACCCAGTGAGTGATAAGTCTCTTGAGAAGAGGTTAGTTCTCACGAGAGCTTGTTGCTATAACAAAGAGCCCAAATTAGTTATCTGTCCCTCTGTACTCACCTATCCTCTGTGCTTCCGTCAGCCATACTGCAGGCCTAGGCCTTTGGATTTTCCAACCACCAGAATTATGAGCTTGTAAATAATCCTCTATCTTCTTTATAAAACCACCCAGGCTCAGGCATTTCTGTTTGCAATGTAAATATGAACAGAGATGGGTGCCTTCCATCAATAGCAAGAGAAATTTATGCATAAACTTATAAATATGTAGCTCAAATTTGTCTATATATTCCTAAGAAAATAATGGCAGAATGGTCATGGACATGGCAACTTGAAACTTGTATTCAAAAAGATGAAAAAGTTAACTATCCCTTGGCAACTAAGCCTCCTAACAATTCAATAAATTAGGACCAGAAGCCTTTATTATCTAAGGAATACTTAATAATATGGCTGAGTGGGTTTCGTTTTTCCATTTCACAAAATATGTCTGTATATTAATGTATACTTCCATGTGGCCAAAAGGGTCCATCTTAAAATGGAAATTAACATAACTTCATTTCCTACTATCACAGGATGCTGACAAACTAGTTCAGGAGCAGGAAAGGTATGAGGTGATTATTGTTATTTCAGGAGCAATATCTCTTCTACTTAAATTTTTTTTTTTTTTTTTTTTTTTAGGTTTTGCCATAAGGTGCATACACTTCCCAGAGAGAGACAGAGAGAGGGAAATGAGAAATCGCACCCCCCCAGGGGGGATGACCACTCCACAATCCCTTCTCCTCCATTCTCCCCTCAGAGTTTTGGGCATGCACACATGCACCTAGCATGATTTTCAAGCTGCCGGGTCTGGGACTTGAACCATGGTCAGTCATGTGGGAGTCCAGCGCTGGCCCATATTCTCTTCTACTTCTAACAATGATAAGTTTCCAGCACTTCCTACTGAAGTTATAACTCCTTCCTCCTGTCTCCTCTCCCCTTTGGTTTTCTTCAACAGTATACTTCCCTGGGTGTATTTTGTTTTGTTTTGTTTTCTTCAGTGAAATACTGGGAGTCCATTTGCTATAGTTACATTATCTTGGCTGCAGTGCGAGGTCATTCTGCAAGCTCAAAGGAGTTCTTAATCCAAACCTTTTTTCTTAATAGCATTGCTGTCAGGAGCTCTATCATTTCCTCTAATGAATGGAGTAAACCTGTGAGCATGCACACCACTCCAAAATATATAAAGTCAGATCTGTGGTCCCAATATAATAGCAACGGAGGTGATTAATAGTTTGTTTTAATGAGGTAACTGGCATTTAATAAGTTATTGATTTTTCTTAGCATCTTACAAAAATGCTTTAGAATGTGGAAAAAAATCCTCCACTTATATAAGGCAGTATTGATTAAGTATGAATTCATACATGGGGATTCTGGATGCTTTGTTATCTCAGGGCCAGTGCATATTACCTGATTAGTATTGATTGCTCTGTGGCCATCAGTGAATTCTCAGGGCATCGCTTTTAGTCAAGGAAGAATGAATTGTTTAGTGTGACCCTGAAATCACTTTGTAGCAGATCCAGAGAAAGTTGGCTTGCTGGTGAGTCAGATCCAGTGGCTGTGGATTTAATTCATTGAACTGGATTTAATTTGTCCCAATGCTTTCAATATGACTGTTATGCTCAAGAGATATTCTCTGTTGATTTTATTTATTTTTTTTCTTCTAGAGAGATTTTTGCTATAAGGTGCATGCACTCGCTGGAGATACAGAGAGAGACAGATAGAAAGCAAGAAATCAGCTCCCAGGGGAGATGACCATGCTGCAATACCTTCTTTTCCATTCTCTTCTTGAGATTTTGGGCATGCATGCACATGCACCTGATGTGAATTTTAAGCTGCCAGGTCTGAGACTTGAACCATGGTTGACCATGTGGAGTCCAGTGACATCATCATTATGTCATCTGCTGGCCTCTCTGTTAATATTCTTTTTCATCATTTTTCTTATGTATCTTTCTCTGCCTGGTATATTCTTTCTCTTCTGCATGGCAAACACCTACACAACTCAAAAGTCATCTCCTATATGGCCTCATTCCCGATTCCCTTGGGACTATTTCTTCTCCCTGGATCTTATCACACCCTTTGTTTTGCATAGGTCTTCAATACAGAGTAATACATGCCAGTAATTATGTTTGTTTGTTTGTTTATTTATTTATAATTTTATTTTACTTTATTTACTTTAAGTTGACTAGATAGAGGGAGAGAGAGAGAGCGATGGAAAGTGAGAAGCAAGCCACCAGGTCTGGGACTTGAACCATGGTCAGCCATGTGGGAACCTGGTACCTTTAACCACCATGACGCCACCTGCCAATCCCAGTAATTATTATTTTTTTTATCTGCTCCCTGCTAAACATTGAACTTTGTTTGCACACAGTTGTATATTGTCTCTTATGACTTGCTTGCTCTTGATAACATCCACTACCCGAGAAGGAACATGCCTGGTAATGTGCAAATGCTTGGGGTTGTTACATGGTGGGTGGATGTCTCTGGTCAATTCCCAGAATCTGAAACTTCTGGTCCCAAAAGATCTAAATGGCTTATACTGCCTTGGAGTAGGGAGTTACAGGGACCAGTGTACAAAGTACCTCTATTACTCCCCTCCCTGTCACTATTTATAAGGTACTTAAATGGGTCACACTCTGTTCTCAACACCTTAAATACAAAATCTCATTAATTTCTCACTGTGGAGCAAGACTGTTATTATTTTCTCCATTTTACATTTACGAAAAGTGAGACTATATAATTTTCCCAAGGTCTCATCAATGAAGGGCAAATCAGGAATTTAGACCCAGGTCTTTCTGACTCACAGCCCATGTCTATATAGCGTGATATAAGACTCTCTGAGAAAGGTCAGTCCAAACCAGAAACCTAAAACTTTCCCCATTGAGATTAATTTTGGGTGGTCTTGAAGGCACTACAGGGCCGGTCAGGGTGGGAGGGCAGAAGGTTTATAAAACATATCTCAATGGAGTCAGTATTCTAATATAGTAGAAAGAGTTGGTGAACCATAATTCTTTAAGTTATTACCAATTCCTTAGCATGGAACAGTTGAAAGTTAGAAAAAGTTTTCTCTTTAGAAATATTAGGTTGTCAGAAAAATCATGCTTTAATTTTTCTATGCAAATATGCATCATGACTTTTCTGACAACCCAGTAGTTCACATGGTGGGGGATGGGAGGAAGCTTTGGTTAATTTGCCTGGATTGCACATAGCTGGCCATACAGTTTAAATACCAGACCCAGAAGCTTGAAAAACTTGCCAGGTATGGGACCAGCAGGTGACATGATTATTGGAGTGCTGGACTCCCACATGACCAACCACAGTTGGAGTCCTGGACCTGGTGGCTTGCTTTCTCACTTTCCTTCTCTCCCTCTGGTAAAAATAAAAAAAAGTGAAAATAAATAAAAATAAATAATTTTTAAAAAGAAAAAAAAAACACACCACGTATGTGTTTGTGCATGCCTAAAATCCCAAAAGCAGGGAAAAATGGAAGAGAAAGGATTATGGTATGACCACGCCCTATCGGGGGGTACTTTCTTGCTTTCCCCATCTCTGTCTCTCTCTGATGAACAAACATGCCCTCTGGCAAATTTTAAAAAAGAGAGAAATAGTTCACATGAGAAAGAGACAGAGGAGGTGTATAACAATGAACCACAAGGGAAGAAGGGTATCTGAAAGGAGAGTAGAAGATGCTAAAGACCAAGTAAGGGGTGGGAATGGTGGGAGCAGGTCATCCCAGAACAGGCCATCAAGCATGCGCTGTCTATAGAGAATCTTACAGACAGCAAAACTAGGCCAGCTCTGTAATGTGGTAGTTAAATGCCGCACAGAGGAAGTTGATCCCACATGGCTAATCAGGGTTTGAGTCCTGGCCCTAGCCAGCATGTGTGCATATGCCCAGGATCCTGATGGGACAGAGAATGGGAGGAAAAAGGATTGTATTCTGCCTGTGTCTGAGGGCAAAGAGGTAGGGTACCCTGAGGGAAAGGGCTATGGATTGAGAAAGGACAGACAAGTAAGAGCTCAGGTCAGGTGGACCTGGCACCTCTGCTGGAGAATGCTGTGGCCCTGACTTGTGCCCATTCTTTTATAAGGGAGGCAAAGCCACATGTTTTCTACAGTGACTGCAGCTGTGAAGCATCCAAACAAGTCTCTCCTGGCCTTCTCTGGCCCACACTCAGCTTTCTTCTATCTGTAAAGCCCAGCAGTAGATTATGTCTTTGTTTAGAGCTTTCACATACCCTGCAGAAATAGCGCAAAAAAGCGTATCTACTTTAAGGTGCTTCCAGCAGTATTCTTTTTTGACGCTCTAGAGAAGAAGCCATGTCCTTACCTTTTCCAGATTTTAGAGGCCATCTGTACTCCTTAGCTTGTGACTCCTTCCATTTTTAAGGCCCACAGCATGGCATCGCCTAGTCTCTCTTTGACCCTGGCCCTCATTTTCCTGCTCCCTCTTTTACGTCAAAGGACCCTGTGACTACGCTGGGCCACTTGGATAACAAGGTAATCGCTCTGTCTCAAAATCCTCCACTTTCATGAATTTCAGTATTCCTTTTGGAGGCGATGATATGTTCTGGAATTACACAGGGTGTTGGTTGTACATTTTGAATGTACTAAAAGCCATTTTACTGAAAAATGTAGTGGTTAAAATGGCGAGTTTCGTGTTATGTGAATTTTAACTCAAAAAATTCTGAGTAAAAAAACCCTTCATCATGTCTGCAAAGTGTCCTGTGCCATGTAAGGTGCTGTATTTACAAGATCTGGGAGTCAGGGTGTAGAGATCTTTGGGATGCATTATTCTGCCTACCATAAGTTAGTGGAGTGGAAAGGAGAGATCAGGAGATTGAGTTCCAAGGCTGAGGCAGCGATTGAGGAGCGACGTGCTTTGGGGCGGTTTCAACCTCTCCTGACCATTTGCTTCTTTGAGGTCCTTCTGTAGACCTTGCTAGGATATTCTCTTTGAGAAGTGGTGCCTCTGTCTGAACACATGGTGACAATGGCTCCCACTAATTAAAAGCCAGACCTGTTTTACACACCTGCAAACGACTCCGTAGCATTTACTTAAGGCCACGCTGAACATGTCATTAGTCCTTCTAATGGTGTTTCTGTGGCTCTCAGCTGATTTCTGCTTACCATTCTCCATTTCCTTACCCCTTGCCTACAGAGCATGTAAGTTTTCAATTTCTCTTTTTAAATAAGGGGCTCCAATTCTGTAGTGTGGCTGATGCATTAAATATCTACAGCCAAATTGCTTAACGCCCAGGTTTTTTATCCCCTTCAAATTAAAGCTTTTAAAACACCCAGACTCCATGCTGGCTGAATGACACACACAGACTTTCTGCCGGCTCTGGGGGGCAGGCGATACTGGCTCCTGTCAAGTTCTAAATCTGGATGCTTTTTTATAGTGGAACAACTAAAAGGAATTGCTGCCTTATGATATATAACTACTACTTATTATAGATTGATCCTTTTTGCAGCAGGGCGGTGGAAGGCAGGGAACTGTAGGAAGAGCAAGAACCAATCTTCGACCTGAGAGAAAGTAACCTTCTAATTGCCTTTTCCATGACAGCATCATAAGCTTCTTTATGGCAGCTTTATTTCACAGTGACCTGCCACACTGCTGTAATTTTCCTGGTGTCACTCATGCAGGTTTAAAAAATGATTGGTTTTATGGCTTTTATTTGGGAATTTGTCAAGGTTTCACATTTGTGGAAGCCTTGAAGCAGTGGCCTAATAGTCCATAATTTGGTGTTTAAAGGGATATTGGTGGGTAGCCTGCTAGGGCCCACAGGTGCCCGTAGTGATCACATCCCTATGCCTGGCGGGGAAATCTCCATAATTTCTTTTCCACTACAGTAAGCCTTCACTGTCAGAAAGCTCCATTCCAGGTTCCCGAGGACTCCTGGCATCCTGAGATGCGAGAAAAGCCTTTCAGGCTTCATGATCGGGTTGATATTTCAACCTAATTCCCATGAAATGTACTTCAGGTGTTAGTAAACCCAGACTCGGGTCAGCTATTCTGGCGATCAGGATTTACACACTCCTTTTATGACTCACAGTCTGGAAATGAAAAGTACTAGACTCAGTGTTCACTCTCCCTCTCTCCCTTTCTCTCTCTCTCCCCTTAGGATCTCCAAGCCCCTAACAGATGTTTTTAAAAGCCTCAGTTTTGAGGACGGTTTTGGCCTCCTGCCACCGCGTGTACTCTTAGGTTTAATGAAAATTGGTGCCTTCCAGCTCTCTTCCCGAGGTGGGGGGAGCAAGCCCTCTTGCGGGGCCATTGCGCTTTCCCGCTCAGCCAGCTCACACGGGGCCGCTATCTTGTGTGTAAACACATGCACACACACACACACACACCTGCTTCGTCCCCAGCTCCTTGCTCTCCTAGGGCCCAGGGCTGGCCTCAGATTGGTGCATGCCTGCTGGTGTTATCACGGTGGGCGTCCCCCACTTCGGGGCGCCCAAGCAGAGCCGGTGCTTATTTGAGCAGCGGGCGATTTTTCTGAAGTGACCTCCGCCGAGCGGGAGATTTATGGTGGCGTTTGCTTTCATTATGTGTCGAGGCTGCCTCGTGAGCTCACTGCGTGGCTGTCAGAGGAAGAGCAGAAGCTTCCCAGAATAAGCCTCCGGTATTATCTTTGAACATATGTTCTTGATTAAATGAGAAGAGGAAAGTCTCTTCGTTTTTCCCATTTGGAGGTTAAAGTGGAGGGTTTGTCTAAAAACAGATTGCCGTAAATTGTGGGTTTATTTGAACAGTATGTCAACATTATTTACTCATGGAAAAAAAAAATCTCAAATTGATAGGTTTCTTTTTAATTACCTCATCCTGAAAGCTGCTCTCAACAAACAGCAAATATTTCAGAAGCCATTTGGATAAGTCTGGAAATGTTGAATTACTGGAAACCTGCCGAGAATAATACCTTTGAAAATGTTTCCATAGTTCTGAGTATAAGAAAGCTTGATTAGGAAACAGCTTGTCTCTGAGCAAACTGGGTATTGCCTTCTGTGATCTTGCTGGCCTCCGTGTAAAAGCTGGCTTGCGAGGTTCTTGCATAACACCGATCACACCACCCTGCAAACAGGTACCTTTCTGGGGCTAGGATTACTGTCTGCCACTTGGATCAGTGTGACTTTGTTTAACCCCTCTGCAGTGTTGTCTTCCTGTTGGTTCTGTCCCAGAAGCACAAAAGCTGAATGAAAGAAGATTCAGAAATAGAGTGAACTTGAGGCAAGTCCAAAGAACTCTCCCGTCACGTCCAGGCCAAAGTGCATTTTACCAGATAGCGTCCTTTGACTTTGTCACTTGGTCTTGACTAGACAGAAAGATCTACTGGACTCAACCATTCATTCCTTGGGCCCAACCCTGTTTGGTGGGGAGGGAAGAAGACAGAGAGACTCATCGATAGGCCAAGGACCTTTGTACGCATTTACCTCTGCCTCATGTTCTTTTGTGACTTCCTTTTCAAAACTACTTGTGGTGTTCTCTCTCTCTCTCTCTCTCTCTCTCTCTCTGTGTGTGTGTGTGTGTGTGTGTGTATGCTTTGAAGGGATGGATGGAAAGATGACAAAGAAGGGTCGCAGGGCCTGTATGTAAATGAGTGTTGGTGTTGGATTTAGGGCCTGCACTGTATAATTCACTCTGGGCCTCAAGTCCTTTGGGCACATCCACCCTGGAGTAGCATTTTAGAAAGCACCATATTGTGTATTGAGTTTATTTCTTGGGAAGATTAGATACTGAGTTTCTCATTTTGAGTATTTTATCTGAAATAGGCATACGCAGGACTGATTTCAGGACTGCCGTATGAGCTGCTAAAGTTGTTAAATATTGAAATCTCTACCAATTGCTAAGTCATTGCCTGAAGCCTCCCGCCATTCCAGGAGCACCGTGGCTTTCACTTCTAAGACGCCCTCCCTGATTTCCTCCAAATCTAGCAGCTGAAGACTTAGCACCTAGTGCTGCCGGGACTTCCAGGACCTGATGGGGCATGAGGGTGGGTCCTTAAGCCTCCCCCGCAGTCAGTAATTCTGAATCCCAGCCCTGGGTATACACACAGTGGCCAGTGTGTGCAAGAGCCTCAGAGAATCTCTCTTGGTGCCTGCCCAGACGTTGACCCTCTGGGCAGCCAGAGTTCCTAGCTCCCTTGGCCACAGTTTGGGTTGATGTGAAGGAGGTCAGACAACAGAGACTTACCAGAGCAGTGCTCCCAGACATGCGACAAAAATCACTTTTTAGAAGAATTTCTGAGCCATTTGGAAGATCAAAGTTTCTTTCTTTCTACCCTTGCGCCTCTTTCCTTTTGCATACCAGTGTGAAGTCCAGAAGCCTTTGCCGTGGAGACCAGCACGGGAATGGAAGATGTAATTCTAGTCCCAGCTCCAGCACTTAATAACTCCATGACCTTGGGCAGGGGACGTAACCTCTCTACACTGCAGTTTTCTCCTCTGTAGAGTATTGATGTTGGACTCTATTCCTTCCAGCTGTAACAACAAATGATTTTTAGCCCTTCGGTTTCTGTTTACTAACTTATGCACACACCCTATCAATGGATATGCCATTAGTGTTTCAAGAAGAAATAAAAATATCATCTGCAAACAAATGTTTGAACACAAGTTAAGGTAAGAATGTAGCCAAGTGTCCGATGTGGTCTGGAAATGGGTGTTGAGAGACACAGGTGAGGCCGACCTGCTCCACCCCTGCACACCACATTGGTCAACACAGGTGAATTCTAGCTGCACTCAGGTAATAAAGCTTTGTGCTAATGGAGCCATGACCACTGATTCAATTCCTCCTCATTTAAAAGTGAGTTTATTATTTTTTTAAATTTGCCAAAGGATGTGTGTGCTCTCCAGAGAGAGCGAGGGAGAAAGAGAGGGAGGAGGAAGAGAGAAAGTGAAAAAGCACTTTCCCTTGGGATGGTCATGCACAATCCCTTTTCCATATCCCTCCTTTCCTTTTAATATTTTAGCATGCAGGTACATGTGCCTAGCATTTTTTTTCCAAGCTGCTGGGTCCAGGACTTGAACCGCATAGTTAACCATTTTGTGGGCTCTAGCTGCTTTAACTACCATGCCACTGGCTGACCCTGGTTTTTAAATTTGCAAACCCGTGTTGTGGCTCGTCAGAGCCCTCTAAAAAGTACGTTGAGATTATTTTCCTATTCCTAGTTATAATTTATACATTAAAGAAGTCTTGGTCCCCCAAATGATAATTTTTGTAAACCTTATAGATAATTTTAGGGCGGAGAAGGGGAAGGAAAGTCTCTACAATAGGTAGCAGCTATTACTCAAGAGCTAATATACAGAAATGCATTTTATAGATTTTTATTATTAACCTATTCCCTACATGGATAGTTATATAACACTACATGCATCAAGGATGATATGAACTATTGGGGTGTAGGAAAAGTCATGGCACATTTTTTCTGGTTTTCTATGCAAAAATGCATGATGACTTTTTCGACAACACAATAAAATACAGTGACATGGTTGTGTGTTATTGGGAGTGTTGTTTTAGATTTGTCAAAGGCAAAATCATTTAAAGATCTATGTATGAGTGTGGTTTTCTGAGATGTTTGAGTTCTGATCTGACCTATATGGCTAAGTGATTCAGGGACATGGTCTTGATAGACAAGTGGTCGTGGTAGGTCTTTGGGTCACCCTCGTTGGTTTTCAAGAAAGTGCACTTTAAATCTGGATTCTCATCTCATTTCTCTACTTCATTTTGGCTTTCTCTCTTATTCCCATAAACAAAAATCCTACTAGGCTTGAACTCTAGCTCAATTTTAGAAATCACAGCCAGCTTTTTTTCCACAAGCAACACCGCTGACACTTAATAAAAGAAGTTAAGCTGAGAAATCTAATACTCTTGATTAGGAAATCCTAGGATTTGTCCCTATTAAATATCCACCTTAATTTAAGAGCTAAAAATTGATAAATGTCACTTGCAGATGCATGCTTGAATTGAAGTACAATGTGAATAAATTAATGTTTCTTCAGCTATTTAACCTCTGTCAGGTCTCCCGTTGAGGGATTGTCAATCATTATTGTGATAGCATTTTAGGTTTGGTCTGGATTTTCCTATAATGCCGAATTTACCGGCTCACCCTCTCTTCCTTCATATGTACATAAAAGAACCTGCAAGACTCCTTGGTAAAACCAAAGCCTGATCCATTCAGGCTCAGCAATGCAGGAATACTGCACCTGGGAGGGATGGCCAGGGGTCACGCCAACACTTGTTCCCAGGACTCCTGCTCCTCTTGGGGATTTCTTACTTTCTGTGCTGCCGTCACTATGTTAATCCCTGTGGGATACTCCTTCAACAATACTCAGGCCCAAGGGCGGACTCAGCTGTCTTCTTAATTCTTCAAAGCCAAAAGCATGTGACCAAACTAAAACTTTTCAGCACAAATTTTAGGCACAAAAACTTTGGAATACAAAAGGAAAATAAATGCTAAGGAGAACATAAAAACAGATAATTTGATTTGCAAGCTTCAATCCTTTTCTCCCATTTTTATCTCCACTGGAGGAAATCTTGGAGGTGGCTTCAAGCCAAGTCCCAGAGAGTGACTACTCTTCCTTTCCCACCTATCTCAGGTTCTCTTTTTCCAGCAAGGATACTTTTTCCTTGGACAGCAGATGTTGGGAATATCTATCCCTTCAGTAAACATTTAACTCCTAACCCCTGCAACACCTTACGGTGACCTCCACAGGATCAGAAGCACCTGGGTTGGCTCAGCAGCCCATGAGACATACAGGTAAGGGGTGTTGATGTTGGGCACCCTAGGAAAGTCAAGAAAATCCAGGAATGTTGTGTTTTTTGGTTTTTTTTTTCTCCTAACAACAATTCTCACCCCTTTTTTGTGTTTAGAACATAGTTGCAAATGTTAGGATTTTTATCAACAACAATTACAGAACAATCATTTCTATGCTGTAACTTTGGGTGCTAGTTGTATTCTATCACTTTGCTACTCTTGAATAGAACAACGCATCAATCTGATTTATTGTCTTCAGGCCTCTAAGGTTGAGTTCTATGTTGTTCAGGAAACACTTTTTTTTTTTTTTTTTGATTTGATGTTACCACCACCTCACATCCACCTCCCAGCCAGTTGTCCCTTTGTTCCACATCATATGGCTCTGCCCGCTGAGCTCTGTGGTCCATCCAGTAGACATTGGAGTAAGAGCATTCATAGGGTCAGCAGGTGGCATGGTGGTTAAGGTGCTGGATTCCCACATAACTGAGTATGGTTTGAATCCTGGACCCGGAAGCTTGAAAATCACAAGTGCATGTGTGCAAATGTGCCTAAAAATCTCAAAAGGAGAATGGAGGAAAAGGGAATGTAGTGTGGCTAACCTCCCTGGGGGGTGATTTCTCATTTTTCCCTCCATCTCTCTCTTTCTCCAGTGAGCACGTGAACTCTAGAGCAAAATAAATAAATAAATAGCCTTTATACTAGTATGTCACCAATATGTTTTTCACATTGTTTAAAATATGTTAGCACAGGGGTTGGCAGGTAGCATGGTGGTTAAGGTGCTGGATGACCAAGGTTCAAGTTGTGGATCTGGTGGCTTGCTTTCTCACTTTCCTTCTCTCTCTCTGGTCAAATTAAAAAGTAATAAATGAAATTAAATGATTCTTTTAAAAATATGTTAGCACACTTATGAAGCTTTCTCTGACATACCAAGGTACATAGGACCCTGCTTGATAATCATTGTACTGCATTATTAGGGTAACTTGAGCAAGATCAGAATTTTTATACTGCATAATTTTCAGAGATCTTATTATATAAACTTGCTTTCAGTATACATATATAGGTATGTGAAAGATATTTGCATTTAAATTTTCTGCAAGTATGCACATTTAGGTGTATGAACTTAGGGGTGTGTGCACTTGTATGTTTTAAATAAAGAGGATGGCAAGGAATGTTGGCTAAAATACAAAGATCTATATATCGGATTGGGCCCTTGGGTGTTGTGGTGTTGTGACTACCTCAAAACAAAAGGAAATGATTTGCTATGAATTTCCTGTTCCTGGAAAACTACATGGTTGAAAAAAAAAAAAAAAATCTTTTCTCTTGAGAACTCTCCATGGGCCAAAGTAAGAAGAAACCCCTGGAAGGATTACTCAGGCTTCCCCTCAGATCTCTTTACCCCTAATGTCTAATAATTCTAAGAAAGAAGCAACGGAAGAGCACTTGTCACTAAACTTCTTAGCACTTTAAAATAGCCAGATGCATCACATGCAACTATGTCAAATTTGGACTCACACCAGCCATGAAAATACTCTGTCTTTTTTTAGGAAGTAAATTGCATACACATAACAAAGAGTATTCTAAAAAGTGGCTTTCTTTCTGCTTTGCCTGAACCATTTGCACGTCAGCCTTAACCATGCCCGGAGCCCAGAAACGTTCCCCTCAGCCTGCCGGCTTTCTCAACCTCTGCTCAGTTGGCAGAGAGGCGCCATTGTATCAGCTGGTTACTAGGAGGGCAAGATTGCTGAATCTTAGGCTTGGAAGGGATATTGAGATGGCTTATATAATGCCCTTATTTCGCTAAAGAGGAGACTGAAGCTGAGAGAGATTGAGTGGCTTGTAGGGTGCCACAAGCCAGCCTATGATAGACTAAGAGCCTATTATTTTGACTGCTCAGTTGATCCCAGGATGTAACGACTGCACCATTAGAGCTGCCCCTTGGACACTACCAGGTGCTTTGTAAGTGGAGGTACCTGTGGAAGGCCGCAGCCGCAGACAGTCTGCTTTTAAAGAAGTTTCAGGACAAAAGGCTTTGTTTTCCTCCAGCCAGCTTCTTCCTGTCTCTTGTTTCTGTCAAGGCTGAGAAAATACAAGCACTCTTTAGTCTCATTATTTAAAACCTTAAGAATATAAAGTCTGTGCTTTGGACATGAACACATAATTCTTTCAGAATAATCATTTCAAAATGAGAGCTAGTGGATGATGTGGTGGCTAAGGTGCTGCATCCCGCATGGCTGGGCGCCTTTGCATGCGTGTCCAAAATCCTGAGAAAAGGAGGGAGAAGGGATTGTGGTGTGGCCATTTCCCCAGGGGATGACTCCTCACTTTCTCTCTCTCTCTCTCTCTCTCTCTCTCTCTCCAGCAAGCATATACACCCTGCAACAAAGAACTTGAAAGAAAGAAAAGAAAGAAAAGGAAAGAGAAAAGAATAAACAAAAACAGTTGTTTTCAAAATGGACTTGGTAGTATTGATATTGTATAAAGGGATGTGAACGGGAAAATGTCAAGGCTGAGAAAATACAAGCACTCTTTAGTCTCATTATTTAAAACCTTAAGAATATAAAGTCTGTGCTTTGGACATGAACACATAATTCTTTCAGAATAATCATTTCAAAATGAGAGCTAGTGGATGATGTGGTGGCTAAGGTGCTGCATCCCGCATGGCTGGGCACCTTTGCATGCGTGTCCAAAATCCTGAGAAAAGGAGGGAGAAGGGATTGTGGTGTGGCCATTTCCCCAGGGGATGACTCCTCACTTTCTCTCTCTCTCTCTCTCTCTCTCTCTCTCTCCAGCAAGCATATACACCCTGCAACAAAGAACTTGAAAGAAAGAAAAGAAAGAAAAGGAAAGAGAAAAGAATAAACAAAAACAGTTGTTTTCAAAATGGACTTGGTAGTATTGATATTGTATAAAGGGATGTGAACGGGAAAAGCTCAAGGAAAGTCAGGATAGTGGTGATGGTGGCAAAGCTGCTGGTCTCCCACGGTTTAGTCACATTCCCAGTCAGAGATTTCCCAAAGGTAGCAGGAGAACCTTAGAAAGACTTTGAGCAGCTTCCAAACACACTGACCTAAATCATCGATGCCTGACTACTAATCGAGTGTGATCGAGCCCTAAACATTTTTGAGCTCTGGTAAGTTTTTCAAACACATCTCTGAGGGGAAAACTGGAGTGTCTGTTATCTTATCCTAATTTTCTGAGTATTCCTCTCCATTCCAGCCTTATTTTTATGCTATGCAGTGCTCTGGCCATAATTGATTGGATTGAGGTGGACATCATGACTCCCGGGCTCGATCTTTCAAGAATTCATAATTGGCACTGAGAAATAGTCTATACTTGTGGCTGAAATTTAAATGATATAAACTCAGGAATTGTGCATGGAAAAGCATAAAAGAGGAGGAAAAGAGGGATACTTCCTTGTCTCTTGAGGGTTTTCCAGTTCCCAGAGGACTATGCAGCTCTTAGTATCCTCATAATGAATTTTCCTTTCAGGCTAAAGATCGTTCAAATTGATATTTCTTATTTAAAACCAAAATAGCTTTGACTAAAGGTACCCTTCAGTTTTATAGTATTTTTTAATAATTTACATGAATTCTGTAAACTTGCTTGTACTATAGTTTATGTTGTGACAGGTGGGAGAAGAGTGGTAATGAAGAGAGTGTTACTGAATTGGTTAGGTTTCTGAGTTGCAGACAACAGACTCCACTGGAGTCCATGTAAGCAGAAAAGGATATGTTAAAGAGTATTAGATAGTTCACAGAATCTCTGAACAGAGGTAGTTAGAGGCTACGTGACTGAGAACAGATCAGCTAAATACAATATATTCAGAATTGCCAAACTTTATTATGGGATTGATCTTAGAGATCCCTGTGGTAGGGACTGGATGACAGACATACTTCCATGCTACTTCAGGAAGAGCCAAATGCTGCTTCCATCCTGTTTATTGGAAGAGCTTATCTCTGAGGGTTCAACTACTGCCTCAGATTATTCACTTCTACCTCCAAGTCTCATTGGAGTGGGGTGAGAGTAGGGGATAGAATTTAAGTCATGGGACCAGCGGTTAGCGTAATTGCTATGCCACTGAACTCTCATGTAGCCGACTGTGGTTCGAGTCCTGGACTCGGTGGCTTAAACTCATGCCGGTCACGTGTGCATGTGTGCCCAAGATCCCGAGAGGAGAATGGAGGAGAAGGGATTGTGGTGTGGCCATCCCCTCTGCACGGTTATTTCTTGCTTTGTATCTCTCTGCCTCTCTCTGTCTTTCTGGCGAGTGCATGCCAAAACCTCTCCAAAAAAAATTAAATAATAATTTAAGTCACATGCAAAATCCTAACCACAAGAAAGTATGGGGTCGACAGAAAAATAACTAACTGTAAAAGTTAATAATTAATAATTAGAGGCATATGCCTCTTCTCAGGGTGATCACGTTCAGGGGTTCCTTTTATTTGTTTTTGAGATTGACAGACAAAATTCAGTGAAGAGATTTTTCCATTGGTCTGGCCTAAGAAGGCAGAACATGTGGGAGCAGGGGCTTGTAGGTTATACGTGGATTCCACAATTCTTAGATTGGTGATTGGAATGGAAGATCTGTGTCTTGGAAAGAGATTAGTTAAAGAAAAGCTTAAGCTTAATCTACATTTCAAGGAAAAGGGAAGGTTTGTGTCTTAGGAAGAGAGAAGCACAAGAATATACTGTAATTGGTTGAAATATATATTTCAAAGATACTATGCCAGGGACAGGATGTAGGAAGAATCCTGTTAATGAGAAATAAATGGTCTGTTAATGTTTGTGGGCATGACTTCCCCAGTCCCTTTTGAAAAGATTTTGGAAAATAGGAAAAGTAGTCAGACTTTTTTGTCCTCAATGGGAAATGCAGCTTCTTTGCCTTCCCACCTGTAGTAGTGTAGGAAGGCAAACTAGGAGCAGGGAAGAATGGATAGCAAATGAATTAATGCATGGCATCTTCCCCAATTTTCATCACGGAGCTGTGGAGGAAGAAAAGTGGAATTCTCAAGCTAACCCCATAGCACAGCAGTAAAACACTGTGCAAAAGAAGCTGGATTCCATATGGCTAACCAGTGGTCAAGACCTGCCCAGTGGCAACAGGCTGGGTATGCACATGTGTGCCCATGACTCCAATGGGATGGAGAAATTGGAGGAAAAATTATTGTGATATGACTAGACCCCATGGGGGGAGAGGAGATTTCTCTCTCTCTCTCACCTGCACATACCCTCTGTCATTAAAAAAAACAAAGTGGAATTTTCCAAATATCTACTGGACCACTAGAACTATATACAGCAGCAAGAATTCAGAGCGACAGAGTGTAAACTGTGTATACTTCTATAAATTTGTAATGCTAATAATGTCATTTTTTAATACATTAATTTTTATTTTTTGCACTCCCTTCTGTGTGAACTTCCTCATTCAGTTAGAGATGTCAAAGTATCTGTGGTGTCAGGAATGATAAGGATCCTTAGAGCATAAAGGAGAAGAAAGTGCCAATGTTTACTTTTTACTTCCCAAATAGGATTTAAAAGAAAAACAATAGCGTTGAAAGCTAGCCTTTCCTGGGAGATAGAGTTCTTTTTCATTTTCAGACCTTTCACACACCATACCAAAAACCAATTTGGATTAGAGTTTTACTTTCAGAATAATATGGAGAAGACAGAAGATATATAAAAAAAGATTTCTACTACATGGGAAGAATAAATAGAAGGCCTTCCTCTGCGAGAAAAAGCAGAGAGATTTAGGCAGAATTTAGTCAGGGTGAGGATGCTGTTGGGTCCCTGGAAAGGTATACATCACCTCCATCCCCCAAGAATCACACAAAGGGTGAATAAGATGAGGATGAATGAAACCACAGACAGCTGTGGGGTGAGAGTCCAAGACTGTCCAGGCTGGTGGAGATGTCCAAGTGGACGGGCAGGAGACGATGCCTGGTAACAAAGCTTCTGTCTTTGACCACATTTCTCTGAGCCCTCTCCTTGACTAGCTTAACCTTGGTCCTCATCCTGCCCAGCCTAGTCTTAGCAAAGAATCTTGCTAAATCATCCCCTACTCAAATATCTGATGAAATTCCTCATCCCCAACCTTTGATGTGTAAACATTTGGCCTGCCTTTAGCAAGAACCTTGTTAGGCCAGTTTAGCAAGAGTCCCCTTGCCCTTGATGCCTCTTAATACTTTTCCATCCACTTACTCTAACTTCACTCTGCTTGTTGGCTTTAAATCTCCAGTTGTCTTTGCTGTAGTCAGAGTTGAGTCCCCTCTCTCTCCTATTGTAACTGACATAACCTGTTTCGCAATAGTGTTGAATAAAGTCTTCCTTACTATTTTAACAAATATAAGAATAATTTTTCTTTAAAACTCCTCCTAGTACTTCTTTTTTTAAAAAAGGAATTACTTACTTTTATTCTTTATTATTATTATTATTTTTAATTTGACCAGTGAGAGAGAGAAAACGAGAAAGCAAGTTGCCAGGACCAGGTCTCGAACTGCAGTTGACCACTTAGAAGTGCAGTCGGTCCCCTTAACACTTCTAAGTGGTATGTGGGAGAACCCACGGTTTCACATGAACCTGAAAGGTGTACTACAGTTTTGATTAAAAAGTTCATCTGCAGGGGAAAATCTTAGGCTCTAGCGTCTTGGGAGAAGTAACAGTTATTCAGTATGTTTCCACTGGCCGAGGAAAACAAGCACGTGGCCCGAATGTTGCTCAGCACTGGCACCTGTCCAAGATGTATCTTCAGATTCTGCGGTGTGGATGTTCATGCACCTTACCAACTTCCATACAAGATGAAGAAACTGAGGCACAGCGAGGTTAAGCAACCTGCCCAAAGTTACACAGCTATTAAGTGAGCAAGCTAGGATTTGAACAATCTGTCTGAATCCAAAGCCTAGGATTTGGAACTAGAAGACATGGATTTGAATCCCAGTTCTACCACTTTCCATCTTCACTTTACTCCTCTGTAAATGGGAATGATAACATCCACCTCACAGAAATTTAAGGGACAATATCTA
Organism: Tupaia belangeri chinensis; assembly: GCF_000334495.1. Classification (NCBI taxonomy): domain Eukaryota; kingdom Metazoa; phylum Chordata; class Mammalia; order Scandentia; family Tupaiidae; genus Tupaia; species Tupaia belangeri. The sequence continues at coordinate 9,338,632 of NW_006159859.1, forward strand.
ATAAAGTATGTAAAAACACTTTGAAAACTGGAAATGGTACATATGATATGATAATATATATGTTTATATTTATACACAAGTGAGTATAAAGTAATTGTTTTGTATAACTTCCTCACATATCCTTTCAGTCACATTATAGTCTATTCTACACATATGTTGTAAGGTTTAAAATATATATTATATAAGGAAAGTGAGTATTATCAACTTCTTTGTATCATTTTATATAAATAAATGTATAAAAATATTTGAAGACAGCTTTTTGGAAATGTTTTTAAATTTTGATGTGTTCATATAACTATATGTACACATATATATATGGAGTTATACTGATGTTATAGGTCTTAAGTAATAATATGCATAATTATTTGTGTGGGTCATAATATACCTCTGTCTATATGTATGTATATTTCTCTGTTAAAATAGGAGAGCTGATGTCTTAATAAAATGAATTAAATTTGAAAAAAAAAAGTTCATCTGCAGAGACCAGCGGTTGGCGTAATGGCTATGTCACTGGACTCCCATGTAGTCGACCATGGTTCAAGTCCTGGATCCGGAGGCTTAAACTCACGCTGGGCACACGTGTGTGTGTGTCCAAGATCCAGAAAGGAGAATGGAGGAGAAGGGATTGTGGCATGGCCATCCCCCTTGGGGGGTGACTTCTTGCCGTCTCTCTGTCTGTCTTTGTCTGTCTGGTGAGTGCACGTGCCCTATAGCAAAAAACCTCTCCAAAAATAAATAAATAAGAGGAAAAAAAAAAACAATTAAAAAAAGAAGTTCATCTGCAGAGGCCTAGGAACAAGACAAGGGTGGAGAGCTCATACCTGGAGGCAATGGCAGGAACCCAAGTTGTGTGTTCCAGCATAAACCCCGGAAGACCAAGCAGGATTAGCTATGCCTTGGCACATACGAGAAAAAGGCACTCAGAGACCAGATCAGACCAACAAAGACCTGTTAGTTGGAAAACCAGAATTCCCACTCCCAACCTTCCTCACTCCATAGAAGCCATCTTGGGCAAGCAGGAAAAAAGAGCCCTCTTGAGGAATTTGGAAAAACCAGCACTGAGTTGAATTGAATGACTATTTACCCCTAAGAATAAGTTAAAATGAAAGAGACTTTCCTAAGTACAGAAGAGACTGAGGTTTGAAGTTTAATTCTCTCTGCTGCTGAGTGTGAATGGGGCCCCATGGCAAGTTGAGATGCATAATGGAAAATAAGAGAGAGCAACATTTTTTGCACATCTGAGTTGAAATGTTTACATTTCAAACTCCCTGTGTGCAGACTGAGGAAACTGTAAGCTCCTTTGGAGCAGCATCTGGTGGTGGTTTGGAAATGACTTGGTAGCATGATGAGATTCTGGAAAGGATGATGAGAGTTGGGAAAGGACAAAGGTAGTACTTTTCTGGGAGTTGAAATTGATTTGCAAGGATTTCTAAGTCTCTGGTGGGCCTAGAGAAGGCCAAAAGTCTGCTCTGCTGGTTGAAGAGATTCCGTGCTAAAACGGAGAAGGTGATTGGTTAGGGTGAGCCATGGAGACACTTCCGTAGGATCTTCAATGCCATGAGGCTGTGGAAGGGACACCCTGCTAGACACTCGTGACCATTCCCTCATCGCATGAGCGAGCTCTCCACAAGATGCTGCCAGTGCCAGAGATGAGCCGGGTAAGAGACCAACAGAGACATGACCACAGAGCTTCCCAGCTACACTCAGCATGGATGCCCACCAGATGCCCGGGGCTGACTTGGCCACCAGAGGTCTGTCTTCTATGGACACAAGGACTTTGCTGAGCATTTACCCAAAGTAAATAGACTTCTGAAAGAGACTGCTTAAATCTGAGATGAGTAGAGAATTTCTTTATTTATTCATTCACTTATTTATGTATTTGTCAGAGGGTATATGTACTTACCAGAGAGAGAGAAAGCAAGAAAGCACCCCCATGGGGTGATGGTCATGCCACAATCCCTTCTCCTCCATTTCTCCGTCTTGTCGGGATTTGGGTATGCATGCACACGAGTCAAGCATGTTTCTCAAGCTGCTAGGTCTAGGACTTAAACCATGTGGTCAGCCATGTGGGATCCAGCCACATTAACCATCAGGCCACAGGCTGACCCTATTTTATTTTGTAATTTTTTTCTTCCATGAGTGAGAAAGACAGTAATGACATCCTCAACAGGGTCTGTTGTCGTGATCCATCTCCAGCTTCAGATAGCCCCAGATGGCGGTACACTCAGGAAGGTCTCTGGATGTGAGCACAGAACCTTCCCATGTGGGTTAACCTCACAGAATGTGGCGTTTTGTTGCTGTGCTACCATCCAGCTTCGGGTAGATCGTTGTAATTGGCAAGGTTAATCTTATTCCTCACTATTTGGCACAAAGGCAAAGAGCATGAACTCCGGAGTTAAAGGATCTGAGTTTGAAGTGGTGTCATTTTACTAGCTATGTGGCCTTGAGCAAACTAAAATCTGTCACTGCTCGCTCACCTGATAAATGGGGACCCTGATAGTACTCCTGCGAGAATGAAATGAGCTAATGGATCCCAAGTGTTTCAAGGAGTGCCTGGCCCGCAAAACAGTCACCATGTATAGGTTTGCTATTTTCATTGCCCCGTAGGATAATGATTCATAAGGAAGTGGAAATCTGTTGTAGAAAGTTTTAAAAAATGCTTCGCATGTGTGCTCCATCTCATCTGTGGTGAGTAAACTTTGGATACCACCCAACAGACAAACACTAGGTCTAACAGTGTCACACCTAATAGCCCTGGGTGCAACACATTACAATAATCCTCAGAGCCTACTAGTTGAGGGAGCTGGATCCCACATTGCTGACCGCGGTTTGAATCCCAGTCCTGGAGACTTGAGAAATACACTGGGCATGTGTATGTGCCTCAGATGCTGACAAGTTGCAAAAATGGGGGAGAAGGGATTGCAGCATGGCCATGCCCACCAAGGGGGCTTTCTCCTTCTCTGTCTTTCTCTGTCTTTTTCTGGTGAAGACACACATCCTCCAGGGAAAAAAAAGGTCCTTCATTCAGGAGGCTAAGCTCAGAAACGGGCTTTAAAAGTCTCTGTCTTAAAAAAATAAAATAAGAATTACTTAACTTTATTCATTTATTCATTTTTATTTCTTTTAATTTGACCAGAGAGGGACAGAGCGAGAGAGAGAAAGCTGCCAGGTTGGGGACTTGAACCATGTGGAGAGTCCAAAGCCCTTAACCACCACACCACCTGCCGGCCCCTAGAAGTCTCTTAATATACACTCCCACACCTCTTTTTAGAGTGGCTTCTTGTAGCATTCAGGGTCATTTTCTACCCAGAGACAGCCCCCACTTCGGTCTGACTGACTGCTTTAGTTGCTGTTCTTTTATCTTCCATAACTGGGTGAAGTTGCTCTCTGAATCTTTATAGCACTTCAGGATGAGGCAGGCTTTTGTTAGAAGAAAAGCCTTTGCGTATATTGTTCATGCCTTTGAAGAGAGACTTGTTGGTGTTATTTTAAAAGTCTAAACCACTGGGGCAGTGAGCATGTTAGCACAACGAGCTCTTCGATGCATAATGAGACTGAACTGGAGCCATTATGAAGTGGGAGAACCCCAGTGTCAATTGCCTGTGGTAGAGCGTGGTGGTCACCAAAGTAAAATCAGACTCGTCTCTTAGCATGGACTCAGGCTCACTATCCTCCCTACCTCCTGGTGACAGACAGACTCTCAGGTGGCCACCACTGGATTCATACAGGTATTTATTACAGAGGAGCTAGCGAGGACAGGCGGGGAACCGCCATGTAGATTCTATTTACTGAGCATTTACCACATGTGGGTATCCTGTGAAGCACTCTGCATTAAATCCTGCATTTCCTAGGGTTGTGAGAGCGAACTACCGCAAACTTAGTGACCTCAACTAATAGAATGTATTCTCAGACGCCTCTAGAGAACGGAAGTCTGAAATGGAGGTGTCAGTAGGGTGCTCCCTCCAAGGACTGTAGGAAAAGATCCCTCCCTGCTCCCCCCCTCCCCAGTTTTGGGGGCTCTAGACCTTTCTGGTTTGTAGCTGCAATAATTCATATCCGCTCGTGTGGTCACACGGCCTTCTCGTCTTCTGTGGGGCTTCTTCCTTTCCATCTCTCAGAGGGACACTTACCAGATGGCAGGCCCACCCAGATAATCCAGGATGATCCCATCTCAGATCCTTAACTTAATTGCATCTGCAAAAACCCTTTTTCGAGATAAGGTTGTGTTCCCAGGTACTGGGTTTAGAACATGGAATATTTTGGGGGAAGAGGGTCACCCTTCCACCTATTGCATATACCTCTGAAATTCTCATGATCACAGTCTGAAAGTCTCATTATTTCAAAATTCACCTTCAAAAAGTTTTAAGTTGCTGAGGGCTATACTTCTTGGAAGTGACAGAACTGATTTAAATGCAGGCTTGTCTGGTTTCAAAACTTGTTTTTTTCTGCTACATCATGCTGAAAATAAAAATAATAAATAGTCATAGCTGACATTTATTAAATACTACTATTTGTCAGGCACTATCTAGTATTAGAAGTGTTATTTCTCTCTCTCTCTTTTTTATTTAGAGAGGTTTTTTTGCTATAAGGCATGTGCGGTTGCCAGAAAGACAAAGAAAGAAAGCACAAAATCACCCCCTGGGGGAGTGGTCACACTGCAATCCCTTCTCCTCATTGTCCTCTTGGGACTTTGGGCACACATGTACACACGCCCAGCATGTTTTAAGCTGCCGGGTCTGGGACTCAAACAGTGGTTGACTAAGTGGGAGTCCAGCGACATAACCATTACACCATCTGCTGGTCCTAGTTCTTTCTAAAGTTTACAATAGGGTCTTCTTATTCACAATTTATAGATGAGGAGGCTGAGATGAATTAAATAGGCTCAAGGTCACACATTAAGTGGTCAAGTAGGAATTTGTAATAAAGATAAGCCATGTTAAATAACTTACAGACAGTAAGTTCGCAGCATGACTTTTGGGAGCTGAAGGATAGGCTAAGTTCCTTAGAAGGGTTTAACGATTTCTGAAATATTTAGGATCAAGGTAACCAAAACTGCCTTAGTGTGGTTTGGGTATTTTCCACACTGTGAGTGAGGCTGAGACTTGAGGTGTTTTCGTCTTTTTCCAGCACTCCAGCCTATCTGTGCTGGCAGGTCCTGCCCTTGACTTTGCCCAGCTGCAGAGGATTCTCTGACACTCCAGAAAGCACATTCTACTTCAAAAAGCACTTGGGCATTTTCCGAGCTCTATCTCATTTCTTTCTTAGAATAGTTCTTTCCCTGAGGTTGGCGGGGCAAGCATCATTATCCTCATTTGACAGTCCAGGAGACTGAGTTTCCAAGTGAGCTGTTTCTATTTGCTTCACACAGAGGCTGCAGCAACTTGAAGCCTGACTATCTTCCTGTAATTCTAATTCTTTTTCCAGTGCACCATATATGTTTTAGGTTAAGAAAGAAAGAAAAAGAAAAAACTCCAAGGAATAAAGAGATAAATATGGCTAGCTTTTACTAGCCAAAAACACACTTGCACACATATACACAGACAAATGGAGAAAAGGTCTCCTTTCCCTTTTCAGTCTGGAGGATAAACTATTTGCTTTTCAGCACTGGTACTCAAAAGAGATTTGCAATTGAGAAGTCTTTCTTAAGGGCAGAGGGCTCTTTTGTGTGACCTGATTTCCTTGCAGTTTGAAACAAATGGGCTAAGCGTGCTCTATTATGTCCAGACTGGTGTTTATGGTTCCGTCTTTGGATGATAGATGTTACTTAGTAATGCTGAACCTGCTATTACACAGTTCTGAGCCCCTCTTCCAAAGACTGGGCTGCACATGCCAAAACTTCATGATGACAAGTCATAGAATCGGAATGAAAGAAATGTGATACTCAAACTCTACTAAGTCAAATAATACACAGAAATATCTCCAGGCCAATAGTTTTCAGTCTTCCTGCTTGAGAGGGAAGCTATTTTCTAAATACTGTTGCAGAGAAAAGAATTTAACTCCAGATGCATGGTTGCCCACCAAAAGAATTACTCCCTAACTGTGCTATGCATGCCCCTCCTTGGCTCTTGAATCCTTATCTCTAACACAAAGTGTATGCTTCTCCTTAGGTCCACACCCACTTCTAGGATCTTCAACTACTCACAGTTTTATTTTTTATTTATTTATTTAGTTAGTTAGTTAGTTTGCTATAGGATGTGTGCTCTTATCAGAGAGAGAGAGATATGTAGAGAGAAAGTGAGAAAGCACCCCCGCCCAGGGCTACACCTCAATCTTTCTCCTCCATTTTCCTCTAGAAATTTTGTGCATGTGCATATATGCGCCCAGCATGATTTTCAAGCCACCAGGTCTGGGACAAACTGTGCAGTCAGTCATGTGGGATTCAACTGCCTTAACCTCCATGTCACCTGCTGGCCCTTATTCACTCATCTTAACTCCCTACCCATCAACTACACTCACACACATGATGCCAAGCCCTCTGGCACTCTCCTAGAGTTTTTGGCTCTTCCCTTTACTCGTAGACTTGGATGAAACACCACACATGAGGTGATGGAGTTTGGCATCCGTAAGGGTTAGAATGGTCACATGATGTGTCTTGAAAATGTGAGGGAGTTAATTCCTAATGGGCGGTGTTTTGACCAACAAGAAATAGGCAATGAGAGTTAGGTGAGAAGGTAAACTCTTTCTTCTTGATTCTTCCCAGAGAGTTCTAGAGACATGGTTTCTCCTTGCACCCCATTCCAAGATGTCCCAAGGGAATCGATCTGCGAGCCACTCCCTTCACATCCTTGTGGCGCATCACCAGGTGGAATCACATGGAATTGCTTCACATTCCTCCTTCCCTTTTTTCCTTTTTCTGTATTCTCACTGGCCTGGGTTTGTCTTCTCAAGTAAAATAACAGCACTTTCATCCTTGTTTCAGGTTTTTGTTTTGGGGACCTTGTAGAACATGCCCAACAGATTGGTGTTCTCCCTTCCAGACACTCACCTTTCCGACTTAGTCCACCTCAGCCCTGAAACACAAGTTGAATGTGGCGTTCCCCTCCAGTCACCCCCACTGTCTGTTTGATACAGCCCATCGCATGGCAGCAACAGCCCTGTAGATGTGCTCTCACGTTAATGTTCCAATTCTACTTTCCATGACTTTTCACTCATACACCTTCTTCTCTGGCTAAATGGCACTACTTGAAACTTTTTTTTTTTAACTACCCTGTATTTTCTGACCTCCATGCCCTTAATCATTACGGTTCCTCAGTCTGAGATGTCTACACACACATCTCCTCTCCACATGTTTAAATTCCGCCTGTCAAAGGCAAGTTGAAATGTCATCGCCTTCTCAGCTTAATCACCAATTCTCTCCTCTCTGTTGCCAGCCCACAAAATTCAATAATCGTTCTTCTCCAAACCCCCAAATCATCATGTCTATACGTCTGTCGTGATATTTCTTACTTTTTATCCCAAGTAGACCGTAAGCTCCTTGAGGACATATCTGACTGATACATCTGTTTCCTGAGGTTTGGTGTGGTAACTTAGTTGGTGCTTAGGAAGAATTTATAAAATAGACAGTTGGTTTATTATATGAAAGACCAGAATTATGACTAAAACTGAATTAAATTATTGTTTTTTATCTCAAGCCCTCTGTCCTTACTTTTTCAGCAATATACAGGGGAGAAAGATGGCCCAAGGATGTTTCTATTTGTAAGTCGAAAGGTCAGGAGATATTAATAGTGAGACTGCTATGGCTTTCTGCCTGGGGCCATCCAACAGAACATGCCCTAGCATTTAGTTGACCTTGAGTACTTGGCTAAGACACAGCACTAAATGATCTAGCTTCTTAAGAAATGACTAATCCACAAGGCTTCTGAATAATTGCTTCTTCCTGAAAATGGAGGAAATTTTTGATTAAAAACTTTCCAGGCTGAGGGTATTGTTATAGTTTTAACAGCATCATAAAGTCTAAACCCTGCAGCAAAAAAAAAAAAAAAAGAAAAGAAAAGAAAATGTATAAACTATTCTATTTAGACTTATGCTATTTATAGTTACTCAATATTAATCATTTCTAAGATAAATGAAATCTTCATGAAAACAGTAGGAACATTGGCTGAGCATTTCTCTTGTAGAAAATGCTAAACTATGAAATTCAAGCATAGTTGGAAAATCCAATCATATATTTATTTGTTAATAGTAATTAATGGACCTACATAGAAACTCATATATAACCTAATTATAATTAATATATCATTCAAAGGGTAAATAAACAGCACTAATTAACTTTATTCTTTTCCCATATACATTAAAACTATGATGTTTATATGACTAACAGCTGTTGGATAGTATTTATAATTAAGAAAAATTATTTTATTAAAATACAGAGAAATTCTACTTAATAAATCAGTGTGAATTTTTTTTTAGAGATTTTTGCTATAGGGTGTGTGCACTCACCAGAGACAGAGAGACAGAGATACAGAGAGAGAGAAAGTGAGAAATCACTCCCCAGGGGGGATGGCCACGCCACAATCCCTTCTCCTCCATTCTTCTCTCAGGATCCTGGGCACGCATGTACACGCACCTGGCATGAGTTTAAGTCACTGGGTCCGGGACTTGAACCATGGTCAACTACATGGGAGTTCAGCGACATGGCCATTATGCTAACTGCTGGTCCCAACGTTTTTTTTTTGTTTTTTTTTTTTTTTAAAGAGGCTATTCCATGAGCAGTCTCATGGTGCAGTGGTTGGATACTATGCATTGGGGGTCAGCCCATGTGATGGCTGACCAGGTTTTGGATCTGAGCCCCAGCAGCTTGAGGAGCAGCTGGGCATGTATGTATGTATGTATGTGTGTGTGTGTGTATACATATATATATGTGTATACAGACACACACATAGGACTGATGGGATGGCAAGGTGGGGGTAAAAGAATTATGGCATGATCACACCCCAATGGAGAGTGCTTTCTTTCTATTCTCTCTCTCACTTTTTTTCTGTACTGAGCACACCGCCAGTATAGTGGCAATTAAAAAACAAAAGAAGCTATTCTATTCATTATAGCCAAGTACTAAGCTAGTTTCCCCACCACTGTGTTTTTCCCCAGAAACTCAGAGAAACCACAATATGCAAAACGATTTTGGTGCATCCTTGAAAGGCTCTTTCTACATCCCCAACTGTGGCTTTATTTCTTATGTTCTTTGTGGTGTTTACCGTACCACAAGTATGGTAAACAAGTATGCTTTGTGTGAGATCCGAGCAGAGACGAATTCGCTGAGGACACAGAGAGTACAAAATAAGGTACAATTTCCTTCTACCCGTACGAACAAAAACTAGGATCTTCATACTCTGGGGCTCTTTTAAGATTCCTAAATATTTATTATGTATTAAATAGGGACAATGTGATACTCAAAGCTGGATTAAAGATCAAGAATTCTAAGTAAATCCAAAATAAAGATGATAAATTGTTGATTGAAAAGAGATAAAGAATTGTTGGAATTGTTGGGCTGCAGCCAGACAATTTTGGTGAATTTCCAGGGACTAGAATCTTTTTGTTATTTTATCTTTCATAGAAAAAAAAATTGAGTCAAAAGGTACAATCCACAAACACAACCTTCAGCATAATATGTTCTCATTATTCTCAGAACAGTGAGATTGTTCGAGAGCAATTCCACTTGACCAATTTAAAACTAGTAGTCACGTTATTGAAAAAGTATATTCTAAGAATGTTTCATGTGGTGACTTTTTTATTATGTCTATGAGGTGTTTTTATTATGTATGTACTTTGGTTCAGGATTCAAGGAGTCAGTGAATGTCTAAATCCACATTCTCTATAATCTGGTTCCCTAGAGAAGAGTAAGAATTAAATATTAAGCAATAGTAATAATGCTATTCTCAATAACGAGTATCTAAAGCTGAATGTTCAATTCTTACTGTGCTCCAGAGTGTCTGACACCAAATACCGGTCTAATAATGGGTTAACAGGTGACCCCACACTTAGCGACTTCTGTTCTTGTAATACCTTCCAAGTGCACCCGTACAACCCTTGGAGAAATGCTTTCATTGAAATAATTTCCTTTACGCTTCACAACAACCCTGTGTGTTATGTATTATTGTCATTATATTTCCACCAGTGAGGTCTAAGAGATTAGGTGGCTTACTTATGGTTAAGAAAGTATCAGAACTGAGACTTGAACTTAAGACTCCAAGTCTCAACACTTGCTAGGGCCTCAATGGCCTCCTCTGTGATTATTTTAAAGAGAAAGTCTCAAGGACCACCCCTTTAGTGCAGTGCTTAAGCACTGTGTGTAGACAGAGTCCTCGGAGCCAGCAGGTGGTACAATGGGTAAAGTGCTAGACTCCCATGTGGCTGACTGCAGTTCAAGTCCTGAACTGCAGTTAAAGTCTGGTGACTTGAAAACTCATGCCGGGCACATGTGTGTACATGCCTAAAATCCTAAGAGGAGTATGAAGGAGGAGGGATTGCAGCATGGACATCCCCCCCGGGGGGTGACTTCTCACTTTTTCTTCTCTGTCTCTCCAGCAAGTATATACACCCTATAGCAAAAATCTCTCTTTAAAAAAAAAAAAAGAAGAAAAGAAAAGAAACAGAAAGCAAATCTCACACGGCTGACAGCAGTTCAAATCCCAGCCCCTACAGCTTGAAAAACATGCGAGGCACATATGTGTGCATGCTCCAGATCCTGAAGGAATGTAAAACTAGAGGAAAAAAGATTATAATGTGACAATCAGCTCTCTTTCTCTTCCCTTCTCTCTGTCTCTGAGAGTTTATAACCTCTAGCAAAAAAAGAAAAAAAAATAGGATACATTCTGAAAAGAACAAGTTAAAAAAAGTCTTAAAGGTGTATTTATTCTCAAAAATAAGAGGCACTTTGGTACCTAAGACAGGTCAATAGTTGTTTGATGCAAAATGCTCTAAAATTTAATGATGTAATGGTCTACCTGATTAGAAAGGACACTGAGAAGACAAAGGAGAGGGAGTATAACCAGGAAAAGATCAAATTGTTTTTATTACTCAGCTTTATTTTAAAGTGCTAAATATTTGGGACCAGCAGATAGTGTAATGGTTACATTGCCAGACTCCCAAATAGTCAAACAAGTTCAAGTCCCAGACCTGACAGCTTAAAACTCACACTGGACGCATGTGCACACATGCCCAAAATCCCAAGACGAGACTGAAGAAGAAGGGACTGCAGCATTGCCATCCCCCTGGGGGTTAATTTCTCACTTTCTGTCTCTCTGTCTCCCTGGAAAGCACATGTGTCTCATAGCAAAAATATCTCTTAAGAAAAAACTAAATACTTAAAGTCATTTTGAAGCTGTACCATAGCTTCAAAAGAGGTCTTTTAGGCCAGGCTGCAGGGGTGCAGTGGGAGTACAACACTCTGCAGTGCTGAAAAACATAGGGAAGATCACAAGTTTCATTCCTGTACGTGCTAGATGCGCATACATGCCTACGATCCTGGCTGGCTGGAAGGCTGAGATGGGATCATGGTATGAGACCCTGTTGAGGGTGTCCCTTTTCTTTCTCTCTCTCCAGAAACAAAAACAAATAAACAAAAACCCAATGGATCCAGCAGGTGGCATGGTGGTTAAGGCACTAGACTTCAACATGGCCAACTATGTTTGGGTCCCAGACCTGGCAGCTTAAAAGTCACACCAAGCATGTGTGCGTGGATGCTCAAAATTCTAGGAGAAGGGATTGCATGCAGCAAGCCGTCCCCCCATGGGGTGATTTCTCACTTTACCTCTCACTGTCTCTCACTGTCTCTCTCTGGCAGTACACATGCCCTATGGCAAAAATCTTAAAAATTAAAAAAAAAAAAAGAATTGTAAACAACTGAAGAAAGAGGCTTTTAGAGTTGTGCAAGTCATCAGAAATATTGACCTATTTTCACCAGCAGGAGGCAGTAGGCGTTTCCTATGTGTTGTGGCTACACCTAGCTCCCTACCACCACGATCCCAGTTGAGGACTCTGAGCATAACAGGGTAGAGTGTGCCGACTTCGTAATATAGTGTGAACATGTCTCTGAAAGTGTATGTATTGGAAATGTGATTCCCAATGTGGCAATGTTTGGACGTGGGACCTTTAAGAGGTGTTTAAGTCACCCTCTGAATGGAATAATGCCCTTATTATGGGAATAGATTTCTTTTCACAGGAGTGGGATCCTTAGAAACACCCTTCTTTTGGGAGCAGCAGATGGTGTAGTGGTTATGTCGTTGGACTACCACATGGGTGGCCTCAGTTCAAGTCCTGGACCCAGAAGCTTGAAACTCATGCTGGGCATGTGTGCATGCATGCCCAGAGTCCGAGAGGATAATGGAGGAGATGGGGTTGTGGCATGGCCTTCCCCCCTGGGGAGTGATTTCTCGCTTTCTGTCTCTCTGTCTCTTCATTTTTGGTATGTACCCTATAGCAAAAATCCCCCTTTCTCTAAAAGAAAAAAAAAGAAAGAAAGAAAGAAAAAAGAAATAGCATTCTTCTCTCTCTCTCTCACCCTCTTTCTTTTCTGTTATGGAATAATATAGCAAGAAGGCCCTTGCCAGATGCTGGCAGCTCCATAATGAACTTCCCAGTCTCTAGAATTGTCAGCCAATAAATTTCTATTGGTTATAAATGAGCCGGTCCGTGATATTGTGTGATAGCAGCATAAAATAAACGAAGACATTTAGCTTACTATTTAAAAGTACTCTTGAAAGTCTTGAGCACTAACACTCTAATAGAATGCATTGTGATATTGGGTTTTTCTACCCAGTTTTGATAAATTAGAGGAATTGGGAAGGAAAAAATTCAAGAGTGTACAATTAACTTTTGTTATATAAGATCAGAATAAGCTGCTTAAATATTTTTCATTATTGGAAGGCCAGTTTGTACTTACCTGAAATGGACAAGAAACACCAGGGACTGCCAGGGACATGGAGAGTAATAGTCTGCTCACATTCTAGAAAGCCTCCTTTTCCAGAAAGGCTCCTTTTCCCTCCACCCCACAAAAAGTGCTGAACAGAGAAAAGCACAAATTTATAGCAGCCCGGGCAGCTGAGTTACAAGTCAGGCTGTGAAGGCTAGTAAAGTGGCCGAATGCCTGGATAGTCCTGTTATTATGAATAGCGGTGAAGCATGAGAGATGTAAGGAACAGAGATGGCCTCAAAAGAGAGGTAATGTGCACGAAAAAGCCCCACTGCCCCCATGAGAATAACCTCCAGTGGATCTTTCTTTTAAAGTTTACTGTTTCTTTCATGAGAATAACAGACAGAGGCAGAGACAGAGCGAGAGACAAGCATCCTCAGCAGGGTCCCATGCCATCATCCCCCACACCCTGGCCTTCTCAGCCAGTCTCATGCGCACAAGCGTCAACACATACAGGTCACCTAGGAACCGAAGCCATGATCTTCCCTATGGCTCTGGCTTTGATTGAGCAGCACGTTACCACTGCACCACTAAGCCAGTGCTTGCCCGTAAATCTTGACCCTTCCTCCCATCTTCAATGGCTAACCCTTCATTTTCCACACCTCCCAGATACAACCACGTAGGGAGTAAAACCACACCTGTCAGAAAGCACTGATGAGTTTTAAGCTCATAAGAGAATTTCAAGGAGATAGAGATTAATATTACAGGGTCCTTGGTTCCCGGGCCTATGAGCTAATCCTGAGGCCAAAACCTTGTAACGCCCCTAGGTCAACCTATGTTCTCTCCTAGGTTCAATAGCTGTAACTATGAAATAAATTGACAATAGGGAGATTAACAGGAGAAAAGATATCAGGTCACTGGGAAAGTCATGATGCATTTTTGCATAGAAAAAAATGTCATGACTTTCCCGACAACCTAATATATAGATTTATTCATTGTTTAAAGAGAGATTTTTGCTATAGGGCACATGTGCTCACTGGAGAGACAGACACAGAGAGGAAGAAAGCAAGAAATCACTTCCCCCAGGGGGAATGGCTATGTTGGAATCCCCTCTCTTCCATTCTCCTCTTGGGATTTTGGACACGCATACACACGTACCTGGCATGAGTTTTAAGCTGCCAGGTCTGAGACTTAAACCGCAGTGGAGTACGTGAGAGTCCAGCGACATAACCATTACATCATCTGGTGGTCACAGTTTATTAATTTTTAATAATATATGCCTAGAGGTATTGCAGGTAAAAAAAAAAAGTGAATATCCAAGACAAAACTGTGAGATTTGAGAGCTTATATATGATCATAATAGGAGAAGGGGTGGGAGAATGTAGGTCACTTAGGAGCGAGTAAATGATGTTTAGGAAAGATAGATAGGTCCTTCGAAGAATAGATGGAAGATATAATAGTTTGTAACAAAGTTTGTCTGGGTAGGATGTTGGCTTGTAGTCTCCTCCCCTGCGTTAAGAATCAATCTTCCCTGGTTGATGAAACTCCCAGGGAGGGGACTTAGGACAACTGAGAACCTTTCAAAGGATCTGTTTTTAAGACAGATAAGGAGAGTTCAGAGGAAGCCTTTCCTTGCACTTACTGTTTTTCAAGTGCCTTCAGGTCTAGATAATTAAGCAGCATACTTTGGGATGCCCTGTCCTGAACTCCTTCCCCCTAATTCACAGAGAGATTTCAGCTGCTGTCACAGTAGCATTTTAAATTGGAATGTGGAAGTGCCTGAAGCTCTGTCCCCGTATCAGTCAGCCTGTGCAGCCATAACAAAATGCCACAGACTGCACGGCTCAAATGTATTTCGCACCGTTCTGGAGGCTAGGCAGTTCAAGGTCAAGAAACCAGCAGGACAGGTTTTATTCTCAGGCCTTTCCTCTTGGCTCGTAGAGGGCCACCTTCATACTGTGTGTTCAAAGACTTCCTCTTTGTGCAAGAAGAGAGCCAAGGCTCTGGTGTCCCTTTGCAGAAGGACATTTATCCTATCTTATCAGAACCTACACTATGACCTCACTTAACCTTCATTACCTTCTTACAAGTCCTATCCCTAAATGCAGTCGTGTTTGGATAAGGGCCTTCAACATAGGAATTTGGGGCTAAAGACACAATTCAGTCCATAGCAGTCCCTTTCCCCATTCTTTGGGGACAAGACTTCCCAGCCCCAGAGCCATTTCCCTGTTACCTTTTAGCAAACTGATCTAAAAGCATGAGGGAAATAAGAAGTAGAACTTCCTCCCCAGGAAGGTCACAGGTTCTGGAGTGAATGCTGACGAGGAGACTGCATGGCCTTGGACTTGCGGGCTGTATAAAAGGCCAGAATTATTGCAGGGTGGAGATTCAAAAGTGGATCTTAAAAAACAGCAAATGCGGACCAGCCCATAGCCTGGTGGTTAAGGGAAACTGAATCTGATTATGTTCAAATCATGACTCTGTGACATGGGAGGAAAAAAAAAAAAAAGCCAGGGACATGTATGTGTGGGCTCAAACCCCAATAGGATGGGAAAATCAGAAGTCATTATGATGTGACCATGCCCCATTGCAAGGTGATTTTTTCCTTTCTCTCTCTCTGTCTCTGTAACTCTTTCTCTGGTGAACACATACACACTCTGATTAAAATAAAAACAAACAGCAACTTTATCCCATTCAGGGGGTAATATTAAAGTCTAGGCAGGCATTGGTACTATACATTAGACATAATTTGAAATAAAATCTCTCTAATATACCACATTTGGCATCTCATATTATTCTGTCTCTGGAAACTAGATCCCAAGTTTTGCAGATCCTCTGCAAAGTCTATGCCTCTGGCTACCCTGGTGGGACACTAGCTGTCCCCTGTCAGGATACGTCAGCATCACCGTAAGACTGTCCTGGCGTCTAAACCATTCTGGGCAAAGAAGTCCTCAGAAATCAGCTCCTCACTGCGGGAGAAACAATTGAAGTCATTAACTTGTTTTCTTCCAGCACAGAAAAGGGCATTTCCTTTGTCCCGAATTGACCAAGAAAACACTTTTAAACACTCACATGGAAGCAGTTTGCAAATCCTAGAGCGCTGGGGTGGCTATCAGTTTGATGCCTGTCCGTTTCCACGTGGGAGAAGCCGGCGCGTGCAGTCCTGACACTGCCCCTCTGAAGGTGCACTGCTGCAGAGGTGTTGACGGAGTGGAGGAGGAGAGGTGTGACCTGCTTTCACCAGGATGCCTCAGATCCTTTCCCTTTGTCTCTGCGCCCCTTAGAGAGATTTTGATCCAATCCACTGTGGTGAGAAGAATCTCTCCACATTACAAGAAGCACAAAAATCCCAAACTTTTATTTTCCTCGTAAGAAATGAGATTTTATTTCTGGATGGCAAGGGCTTTGGAAGGCCATGGTGGGGTAGCTGAGTGATCCTTTCACAGCCGCTGAACATCAGTAGACCGCACATCGAAAGTACAGAGGCAGCTCCGAAAATACTCCGAAGGAGGCATTGAGAGAGAGTGGAATGTCTTTAAGAATCTCTCGGAATGTTATTGAATCTTTCCAATAAGGGCGTAACCTCTGTGACAGAGTGCAATCTTCATGAGCTGTATTTATAAGCTACTGAGTTCCTGCAGACAGCGCAGGGCTATCTGCAGACGTAGGGCCCTTTGGTAACCATTTATCCATGGTTAGAGTGATTATTATTGCCCTCCACAGGTTATCTTCCCTTTCTGCACTCATAGGACATTCAGCAGAGAAGCTTGCAGAATGTCTGTAACTTAATCTCCTGCTGACATCCCCAAGGAGTTCAGGAGTCCAGTGACAAGAGGTTAACTGAGCTCTTGAAGAAAGGTGCTGTGGACACAGAGGTACAAGTCGGAGGAGTGACACTTCCCTGGATGATGGAAGGAAGAAAGTTGAACCCCAAGGTGCTTTCTGACATTTGCCACTCACATAAATTGATGAATGAGTTCGTTATTCAGGGCCTTTCTGTTTAATTAGAGATTAAACCAAAAGACTCTGGCATCATAATTTATTCTGCAAAATTATGTGACCCCGAGGTTCCAGCCATAGCCACAGAGGAATTGGAGGTGGGTAAATGACTCTCCAAATCAAAACTTCAAAGGCATCAGAGGGGCAGAGGGAAGAAACGTATCATTAATAAACAGGGTGAGGCAAGTGGGCAAACATTCAGCTATGATGTCACCTGCCTCTGTAGGATGAAATATTACACAGCTAAGTTTCCAAATGCTGTGTATCACAGGATCCCATTTTTCTTTACTTCAGCAATGTGAGAAACTAAATAAATGTCACTTGAAAAAAAAAATAAGCTAAACCAAAGCTAGGTTCTGCCCATTGTGAGCCATGGATGAGTGAAGTGCGTGGTACGGATGGATATGCCATGGTTTCCTCAAGTACTCCCCTATGGACAGGCACGGGCGTTGGTCCCACTTCCGGAAACAACACTGCAACGCACATCCTTGGCCATGGAATCTTCCTTGTTGAGCCTCCTTTCTTTTTAAGTTATAGATATTCCAAATATGCAGAAAAGAACAGATGATTCAAAAACATAGAACAAACAAACAAAACAGCAACTTTATCCCATTCAAGGGGTAATGTAAAAGCACATGTTATGTTATAAAACAATAAACATTTTGCTGTACAATTTACTCTGGTTTTTTTTTTTTTTTTTAAATAAGGTTAGAATTGTAGTTAGGACATCTCTATTTCTCTTTTATTCCATTTCTCCCCCTCCCTAGCCACTATCTTAAGTCTGCTACTTTTCCTCTGATGAACACATACATGTTCTGGTGATTTAAAAACAAAAAAAAAAGTTCAAGGGACCAGCAGATGGTGTAATGGCTACATTGCTGGACTCCCATGTAGTCGACCACAGTTCAAGTCCTGGATCCAGTGGCTTAAACTCACACCGGGCGCGTGTATGTGTGTGCCCAAGATCCCAAGAGGAGAATGGAGAAGGGATTGTGGCGTGGCCATCCCCTCTAACGGGTGATTTCTCATTTTCTGTCTCTCTGTCTTTTTCTGTCTTTCTGGTGAGCACATGTGCTCCATAGCAAAATCCTCTCAAAAAGAAAAAAAGTTTAATTTTGCAGTTTACCATGTATATAAGTTCTGTGTAAGTATTTTTAAAGAATTTTTTAATGTAACTTTGACTTTGTTTATTTATTTTAATTTGATCAGAGAGAGAGGGAAATTGAGAAAGCAAGCCACCAGGTCCATGAGTTGAACTGTGGTTGCCCAGGTGGGAGTCCAGCACCCTTAATCACCATGCCACCTGCCAATCCCAAGTTCTATGTACTTTTAAAACATACATAACTAGGCTCATACTGAAGATATCCTTCTACAATTTTTTTGTTCAACATTTTATTTTAAGACTTGTGTACCTTGACATACATAGAGTCAATTCTTTTTGACAAATGTATGAATCCGCCTCCATTCATTAACATTTACCTATATGTTATTCATATTGTTTTCTAATTATTCTTTTTTTCCTAATTATTTTTTATGAATGATAGACAAAGACTGTTTTTTTTTTTTTTAAAGAGGTTTTTGCCTTAGGGCATGTGTGCTCTCCAGGGAGAGAAAGAGAGACCATGAGAGGGAAAGTGAGAAGTCATTCCCCACTCCCCTAGGGGGATGGCCATGACGTGAGCCCTTCTCCATCATTCTTCTCCTAGGATTTTGGGCATGTACACACACATGCCCAGTGTGAATTTTAAGCCACCTAGTTCAGGACTGGAACCGCAGTCAGCCATGTGGAAATCCAGTGATGTAATCACTATACCATCTTCTGGCCCCAGAGATAGGTATTTTTGATGAGGGCTCCCTGTTTTGTGATTCTCCTGCCCTAGATTTCTAATTAGCCACAATTACAGGTGTGCACAACCACACTCAGCATGTTCAGGTTGGCCTAGAAACCAAACCCTGCTTCTCCCTGTGGCTTCCAGCCTCCCAAGCAGTGAGCACCACTGCAGATGGGCCCAGTTATTCACTTCCATAAACAATACTTTATGACTCCCTGAGGTTCTCTTTAGAGTATGTGGTCAGCAATCAAGTTGGAGGGTTGAATAATGTGTTCATCAGCAACTTCACACGCTATTGTCAAATTTGTACCAATTTGTGCTCCTGGGCTGTTCAGGAATTCCATTCTCCCCAATTTTTACCCATGCTTTTTAATTTTGGCCAATCATGTGATTCTATTTCCTAGTTTTTACTTTGTTTCCCGGGTCTCTCCAAGTTAAGCATATCTTTAAGCATGTGTTGGCCATTTGGTTTTCTCATCTGTGAATTTAAATCCTTTGTCCATTTCTTTCTCTTGGATTATTTGTCTTTTTATTATTTATCTAGAAGAATTCTTTGAATTAGGTTGAGTCACATGAAATTGATATTTTTGGAGGTTAGAAAATGTTGAATATTGACAATTTCATATAGATAAAACAAGTATTTCTGGATAGTAATCTTTTGATCATATTCTGAGAGGCAGCTATCTTCTGCCATTTAGAAATACATTTCATTTAAATGTATTTATTGACATATTTTGGCACATAGAAACTCATATTAATATAGCAAATTTATCAGCATTTTCCTTTGTGATTATATTTTTCTGCATCTTAAGAGATCTTTCTCTACCCCTCCGCCATGAAGAGATGCCTCTTATATTTCTGTAGTATATATTTATCAGAAGTAGGACTTCTGAGTTAGAGGATATAGTGTATATTTAAATTTTACTTAAAATTCGAATACCAGTGTGTGAGAGTATCTCTTATTTAAAAAAAAAAAAAGAGATGCTCTCATGAGTAAGGAGGAATATATCATTGTTATTTTAATTTACATTTCCCTGACAGCTAGTTAAATAGAGCATCTTTTTATGGGTTTAATTATCATTTGGATTTGCTCATCTGTGAATTTTTTATTCATATTATTTTCTCTTATGTTGGTTGCATTGTTTACCTATTTCTTACTAATTTGTGGGAGTTATTTGCATTTTACTGATATTAACCCCTTATCTGACATATCTATGGCAGTTTCTTCTTAATCCACCACTTTATTTTATCTTCAACAATTGTATGTTTTTCTATACCAAAATCTTTCTGTTTTTATATATTAAATATAAACATCTTTTATCACTTCCAAGTTTCTCATTTTGATGTAAAGTATATAAGCATCTCTCTGATTCCTAGTATATACATATATTTCCTTAAAATATCTTCTGGGATTCTATTTATTTGCTTACTTTTAAGAATCTACTTTCCCTTGGGGCCAGCAGGTGGCATGGTAGTTAAGGTGCTGGACACTCGCACATGGCTGACCACGGTTCAAATCCTGGACCTGGTAGCTTGCTTTCTCACTTTCCCTCTCTGTCTCTCTCTCTTTGTCTCTCTCTCTCTCTCTGGTCAAATTAAAATAAATGAATGAATAAATAAAATTAAATAAAATAAATCTTTAAAAAAAAAGAAATGTACACTGTAAAGAGATTTGTGATTAAATGTAAATAAATAAAAAAATTCTGATTATTAAAAAAAAAAGAATTTACTTTCCCTTGAATAAGTTTTCATATTTAGTATGAGGTAGTTGTTTAAATACAAAGAAATAACTTTTGCATCCCTGGGTACCCTGATATGTTAATAAAATCATATCACCTCACATCAGATTTTACATGTTTGATTTGTTCCACAGCTCATAGGTCAGAAAGCAATCACATGCTTTGCTTTTTTTTGGGGGGGGGGGGAGGTTTTTGCTATAGGGCACGTGTGCTCACCAGAAAGACAGAAAGAGACATAGAGACAGAAAGAAAGAAATCAACCCTCAGGAGGGATGGGCGTGCTGCAATCCCTTCTCCTCCATTCACCTCTAGGGATCTTGGGCACACATGCACACACACCCAGCGTGAGTTTAAGCCACTGCGTTCAGGACTCGAACTGCAGTCGACTATGTGGAAGTCTGGCAACATAGCCATTACGCCAACTGCTGGTCCCCACATGCTTTTATTTTTCTAAATCCATTTTAATGAGACATAGTCCTCTCCATCAGATTTTCTAAGTTCCATTGGTTGATGTTTCCCCAAAATTCATGTGTCAAGACTTGGTTGTGATAGGGATTAAGAGGGTGAAAACTTAATCTGACAGTGTTGAAAGGTGAGGCCTTTGGGAGAAGATTGGGATTAAGGTTATCAGGGAAAGACCACATGATTAACTCGGGGGGGGGGGCGATTAAAAGGAGAGAGAATGAGACAGAGACACGTGGACACAGGCGCACACCCTCTTGGCCTCTGTCATGTTGTAATGCAGTGAGACAACCCTCACCAGATGCCAGAGCCTTGCTCTCAGCCTCCCAAACCATGAGTTAAATAAAATTCTATTCACTTAAATTATCCACTCAGTTATTTCTATTATCAACAGAACAGATGAAAAAGCTTGGACAGCTAATCTTTCATTTTTTTTTTTCAGGGTGCTTCTTTTACCATGTGGAGTTCTGTAGGACCTCTAGGACCTACTGGTCAAAGATAGTGGAGATAAAGTTTCTGGTTATTGGTCAGTACCCAGGCAAACATCACTATCTGAGCTCCAACCAGCTCCAGGGCTGTTGGTATGTGTACCACCCCCATCCTACCACTTTCTGGGTAAGAAATCTCACCCTGTAGATCTTCAGTAGTCATCTCCCATCCATCAAGAATGAATAGCATGCTTCCTCTGAAAGAGCAAAATAATTAATAAATTACCAGCATTTCAGGCATCATAACAGATAGATGATAGATCTCGAAGAGTGTACACCAAATCTTTAATGTGGCTATCTCCAAAGTTTAGGGATTATAAGAACCTCTATTTTTTTAATTTCTATACCTTTTGAGTTCTTTTTCTTTTTTTAAAAGAATTATTTATTAAATTTTACTTATTATTATTATTTAAATTTTGCTATAGAACACACCTGCTCGAGAGAGGGAAAGGGGGAGAGGGGGAGAAAGCAAGCTGCCAGGTCTGGAACTCAAACTGCCTTACCCACCATACCACCTGCTGGCTCCAGTCTGTTGTTTTAAGTTGCCAGAGGGTATGTGCGCTTCCCAGAGAAGAAAAAGAGAGAGAAAGCAGCCCCTATGGGGTGGTCATGCTGCAGTCCTTTGCCCTTCACCATTTCTTCCCATCAGGATTTTAGGCACATACGTGCACACACACACCGGGTATATTTTTCAAGCCACTGAGCCGAGATGTGAACCATGCTTGGCCATGTGAGATCCAGCTCCAAATACTCAGTGCTTAGCCACTGGGTTATAGGGTCAGCTCCCTCAAGCAACTTATACTGTGAACTCCCTGTTCAAGTCATGGCTACAGCCAGATTGCCCTTGGATAAGCCCTTTCTGCTGATACTCTGGCTCTCTCTTGTTCCTCTCTTCCTCTGGTGGCCTTCCCATGTGTGAGTTCAGCACCCTAACCACCATGCCACCTGCTGGCACCTTGAACTATTTTTTCTTATCTTTGCAGTTAGGAAAATAAATATACTTAGGAAAATGTCCCAAAATGATAGAAATGATGTTGGCAGCAAGTGCAAACCTTCTAAACCAAACTTGTAGATGCTTTCCAGATATTTGCCGGGAGGGGGCTAACATGACAGAATAGGGAGCAAGGGAGAGATGTCTTATACGCTCTCATAGAGCTGGTAGGTGTGATGAAAATATCCCTGGATTAACAGGTCATTTGGGGGTTTGTCCTGGCTTTGCCATAAAACAGTTGTGTAATTTTGCCAAGTCTTTTAACCTCTGAGATCCTGATTCTTTGCTCTAAAGTTCTTTTCAACTCTAGAATTTCATAAAATATATGATTTAGAGGTTCTCAGCAGGTAGCTATGACTCTACTTGCAAGTATCATAGGCCACTGGCCACAAAACACCCAAACTAACTCTCTCCCTTGAAAGGGTGGAATGACTCTCCCTGCTGTTCTTTCTGTCCCTCCTGATTTTCACTGTCCACGGAGCCAAATGCTTACGAGAGCTTTTGCCTGGAAAATGCCTGATGGCCAAAGAGCTGGGATTTTGTTCCCAGCATCATCAGGTTAAACAGGCTGCCACCAGACCCAACAGCTGGGCTGGCTCCTTCCAGGCATTCTGCCAGCGTCTGAGGACAGGGACACATTCACCGGCGCTGAGAGTCCCACAAACCAGGATTTCGCCTCTGCTCACTTTCTCTCGCCTTCTCAAGGTCTGAGCAGCTGTGTGACGCTGCCCTGCTCACCAGAAGAAACTGCCTCCTCTCCGTGGAGATGGCTCTGAGATGCTCTCTCTAAGCTCCCCGAGTCTCTGTAATAGATCCGTTCTCAGTTTCTACCTTTGACAGTTTCCCTGAGCTCTGTCCTGGGCCGCCCAAACGGTTTCCATTTCCTAGCTTACCTAACGGAGCAGTTAATAGCAAGTAGAGGAAAGATCTGCTTGCACCTTTCCAGCACCAAACCCACCCCACCTGTTTGCCTTTTAAGCTGGGACTTCTTAAAACTCGCATTTTGAAAAACTAGCCTGAGGATGGCAAAAGAGCATTCTGTTTTTCCACAAGAGAATCAATAGCCTTTTTTCTGCAAAGAAAAAACCCACAGCTATGCTGGATAATTTGGATTAGAAATCATGGAATTTCAGGGTTGGATCAGGCCTCGATATCACGTTATTCAAGTAAATATCCACATATCTTCCTGGTTCTTTTTTTTTTTTCCTTTGAAAATTGCCGTAAGGCACATGTGGGCACTAGATAGAGAGAAAGCACCCCAAGGGAGCATGGCCATGCCTCAATCCCTTCTTTATAATCTCCAACCTGTTGGGATTTGGGGGATGCATGCACACCTGCACAATGTGGTTTTTAAGGCCCAGGGTAGGGATTCAAACCACGGTCAGTCATGTGGGATCCAGCTCCTTTAGCTATTAACACTGGACTAGGGGATCAACCCATGGTTCATATTAAGACATGAATTATATTTATATTATATAAACTGCCTCAGTTCCTGATGACCAATCCAGTTTATAAACATACTCTTTTAATCAACAATCAACAAATATTTATTGAACATCTGTGCCCTATTTAATATTGGATGACAAAATTACTGAGACACTTCTAGGTTAATAGTCTTTTGGGAAACATATTTGGGCAAATACAAGGTTCTTTCCTTACCACACTTCTATCTTTCTCCTCAGGGGAGACCCCAGTTCCATGTCTCATCCCAACACTTTTCTCTGGTCTTTGCTGACCTCAGTTAAGGTGCGATGTTTCTTTCTAGGTTTCTGGCTATTGTAACAGGTCCTGTTACCGATGGTTGGCAACCCAGGCTCCAAGTTCATACTCCACTCATTGCCCTGGGTCCAACCCAAACTACTGGCCCCTTTGGGGTCCCCCAAATCCCTCTGAGGGGTTCAGGAACTCTCAGTTACTTGAGAAACTTAGAGCAACAAGTGGTAGCAGCACTGCTTTCAGGTCCGTCCTATAGACGCTGACTTTGGTCCATGGATACCTTGGACCTGCTGCTTGGGGCAATTAGAATTACTAGAAAAAGACATAACTCATTATTTACTATTTCAAAGTATTCTACACATTCATCTACCACCCTCTAAGTCAGACCCAGTTTATCAGATGCCAAATGCAGCTCCAACTTTTTATTTTTAATCAAGATTTTTGTTATAGGGTGTGTGTACTCACCAGAGAGAGAGAAAGTGAGAAATCATATCCTAGGAGGGATAGCCATGCTGCTGTCCCTTCTCCTCCATTCTCCTCTCGGGACTTAGGGCATGCACACACATGTGTGTCTGGTGTGAGTTTTAAGCCTGCTGGACCGAGACGCCAACTGCGGTTGACCATGTGGAAATCCAGCCACGTAATCATTACGCCGTCTGCTAGTCTTGCAACTCTAACATTTTAAAGATACTTTTTTTTTTCAATAATAATGCCCCAAAATGCGAATCCGCCATTTACTCTCCGTGCCAACTGAGTCTAGAAGAAATGTTGGCCGGGTTAGATTTACCCAAAAAATACACATTAGTTTCCAGCATAGTGCTCCTAAGGGAATTTCAAAGGTACTTTTGCTTAGTCATGATTTTTACCTTGTATTCTGATTTTATAATCTAGGCTTTTTGAAGATGGGACTCTAGGGTTTTTTTTTTTTTCCTGCTTGTGGTTGATTATTTCCCCCTGCTTTGTGCTCAATGACTTGATTATTGAAATAGGGTGCAGTACCTAAGAGAACTAATGAAAACAAATTTTCATGGCATCGCCAGAGGCCAAGTTTCTGTGCTGGAGTTTAGAGAAGCCCATTTAAGAAGCCCAAAGAGGTGTAGTCTGTACCTGGGGGAGAGCAGGGGCCTACTAGTCTTGTCCTCTCTGAACCCCTAGTGTGGAGCACTGTACTCAGTGCATGTTGGTGCTCAATGTATCTGCTCGGAAAAATAGAATAAATGGAGCCAGCCCCATGCTTTGGTGGTTAAGACAGCCAGATGCCTTATGGCTAGCCCCACGGTTCGAGTCCTGGACCCAGTGGTTTGGGAAACACACTGGATATGTCTGTGTGTGTATGCGTGTGTGCGTGTGTGTGTGTGCATGTGT
The DNA here is from genome assembly GCF_000334495.1 of Tupaia belangeri chinensis. Lineage (NCBI taxonomy): Eukaryota > Metazoa > Chordata > Mammalia > Scandentia > Tupaiidae > Tupaia > Tupaia belangeri. Next base: position 9,364,074 of record NW_006159859.1, read on the forward strand.
GTGCATGCCCCAAATCCTGACAGGAAGGAGAAAGGATTATGGAATGACCATGGCCTGTTGGGGAATGCTTTCTCCCTTTCCTTCTCTCTGTCTCTGTGTCTTCATCTGATGAGTATACATGTCTTCTAGCAACAATTTTTTTAAAAAGGATAAATGAGCTAATGACCTCCAAAACAACAGTGTTTATCAATGAAACAATCAATTGATTGTGCTGGTCATTTAAATGAAAGCTCAGTTTGAGCAAAGCTATGAATTTCAAAGGAAACTACTCATCCTAGTCTCTGTGTCAGAGATGCTGACTTTTGGGCTGACTTAATGACAAACACAAACATGAAAAGCAAAGGCAATAGCCTATCTTGTGCAAACTCTGGATTAGAATGGCTCCTGCGAGTTTGCAAGCCAGGTAAACTTCCATGATGCTCAGCCTTTTGATTTCACATTAAGGACTTACATTTACTTCAAACAGAATATTCTGTGGCACATGCAGCATTTCAGCCCGCTCAACTCACAGACAAATACACAATTCTTAAGAAAGGTCTCAGAATACTTCCAGAAAGCTCAAGGTGCGGATGGTCCTCTTTAAGTTCTCATTCCAAGTTGTATTCATGCTCATATGCCATGCCTTTTAAAAAGGCCTACGTATTTGGTTTCTTCACCCAGAGATTCAAGGCAGTAACCTCAGGGGGACGGGCAGGTTGCTGAGGCTGACTCTGGCTACTGGAGATGTGCTGGCTTCCAGAAGCTGGTGAGGGTAGAGGCAGCAAACTCCAGCACTGAGGTGGAACTACAGCCCTGAGGGGAGCACATCTCCCCAGCCTAGCTCCCTTTCCTTTGGTGGCCACCCTGCCCTTTTCTGTGTGGTCTGGTGTCATTGCTCAAGCATGACGCCCCAGCCCCTATAGAGCCTCAGCAAGGCCCAGCAGTCTGGTGCTGGGAGACAGATGCCTGCACAGAACCAGGCTGCAAGGGTGTCTACGTGGGGCTCTTCTTTACTGCATGGAGAGGCACGGTTGGGGATTCTCCTTCTTCTTTTTTTTTTTTTTTAAATAAAAATTGTATATTATTTAAGGGGCACAATGTGATGTTTTATAGTTTATTTATGTTTCCTCTCCGAGAGGGAGAGGGAGAATCCTCCGAGTCAATGTAACGCCTTAATGTAAAATCAAAAGGGTCTTTATGCTGCCCTTTATCCCCAGTGTCAGCGAGCTTGGATCATGGGCACGCACACCTGGCATGTGCAGGGAGGTCCCAGCTGTGAACTGAGGACCTTTGCAAGCATGTCTGGGTGCATAACCACTGTGCTACCACCTGACTCCTGATGTATACTTGTATATTGTGCAATATTACCACAGTCAAGCCAACACATCAATCACTTCCCAAAGTTACTATTGTATTTTGCATGTACATGGTAGGAGCCCTGGCAAATTTCAAGCACACAGTACAGAATTATTAGCTAGAGTTACTATCCTGCACAATACAGACCCCCCTCCCCGAGCTTTTTCATCCTTTATAGATGAAGCTATGTATATTTTTTTTCTTTTAGAGAGTTTTTGTTGTTTTGTTTTGCTATAGGACTTATGCACTTGCCGGAGAGAGAGACAGAGAGACAGAAAGAAAGAAATCCCCCCCCCCACAGAGGGGATGGCCATGCCACAATCTCTTCTCCTCCTTTCTCCTCTCGGGATTTTGGGCATGCATACACACGCGTCTGGTATGAGTTTTAAGCTGCCGGGTCCAGTACTTGAACCATAGTTGACTACATGGGAGTCCAGTAACGTAACCATTATATCATCTGCTATCCCAGAAACTATATACGCTTGACTAACATCTCCCCACTTTCCCCAGGCCCAGCCCCTGGCAACCACTGCTCTACACTCTGCTTTTTAAACTCAGTTTTCAAGATGCTTCATGTAAGTGAGATCATGCAGTATTAGAAGTCAGAGTGACAAGTGCCAGTGAGAGCCAAGACAACAGAGCCGAACTGCTCACGTGATGGGGGGCCCCTATGGAAGGTTCCAGGTTCAGTTCCTCCTGGGCCTGTGTACTTGTGATCCTGTTGGCTAGGAAGGCTGGGGAGAATTGTGGCATGAGACCCTTTTGAGGGTGCTTTTCTCTGTGTATGTGCGTGTCTCTCTCCCATGAAATAAATGAACAAACTTCAGAAGAGAGAGAGAGGCTGGATCACGACATTAGGGCAGCTTCCCCTCAAACAAAACAAAGCAACAACAGAAAAGAGAGTGTTCTCTTGTTACTCCGCGGTGGTGTAGTCCTTTTGCCCTGCTTTTTGCTCACCAGCTGAAATGAAAACTAGACTGTTCATGTTCTTCCCCAGGCAGTTTGAAGTAGCTCTTGACATTTCTACCTAATACAAGTGGAGCATCCCTAATCTGAAAATCTCACATTTGAAATGCTCCAGAATCTGAAACAAAATTTTTGAGTGTCAACATGACACGACCAATGGAAATTTCCATACCTGACTTCAAGTGACAGGTCACAGTCAAAATGCTGCAATACAAAAATATTGCGTCAAATTACCTTCCGGGTATGTGTATGAAGGTGCACCTACAACATAAAGGAAGCCTAAGTGCCTGTTGTGTTTAGACTTGGGTCCTCTCCGCTAGATATCTCATTATGCTTGTGTAAATATTGTAAAATCTGAACAAATGTGAAATCTGGAACACTTCTGGCCGTAAGCATTTTGAACAAGGGATCCTCAATCCCTGGCCAGTGTGGTTCTGGCTTTAGACCTGGGGTAACCTGCTTCCTGCTGGTGCCCACCTCTCCTCTGGCCACCTGCTGCTCCGGTCCCACTCTGCTCTCTCTCATCCCCTTTCTAGAATGACCGCTCCTGCCTTCTGTCTACCTTGTCCTTCCCGCCCACTCAGGTCACAGAACCTTCCCACAATGCTCTCAGTCCTCACGCATTTCTCTCCTCTTTTGCGCGTATTGCCTGTACCTCAGTGTTAGACACTTCCTTGCCTCTCACTCCCTAACCCCCTCACCCTACTTCCCCCCACCCTTTGGCATATTAGACATGCCCGTGTGCATGGATACATTCATATTCTTGGGCTTTTCTGTTTGTTTATTGTCTTTTTGCCCACTCAAATATCAGCTCTACATGGACAGGGGCTTTCCTGTGTCCCAGCATCTCAACTAGTACCTGGCAAGTGGTGGATACCCAGTAGGAATGAATTACGAAATGAATTATGCTGTGCTGGTCTCCGAGTATCAGAAGAAGATGTTTAGAATTCCACTGAAGCGTGCCTTGCTCCATGTTTCCTCTTCGGGGCTCCATAACGATCAGTTTGTGCTGCTTTGACAGCACATAGTCACTCTGTCTTATGTCTTCTCATAACCGTACCCCTTGGCTGATTGTAAACTTGAAAGCAGTGGTAGATTCCTACTCCTCTGTGCATCCTAGCAGCCCCTCATGTGTACTGTTCCTTCAACATTAAGCCCTATAAAGAGTTTGCTGAAGTTCCTGAGTATATAGAGTTCTCCAACTAGCCTTTATGGACAGAGGTTTGTCTTGCAATTCTTCTGTGTTTTTTTTTTTTTAAGAGTTATTTTATTTAATTCTATTTATTGTTATTGTTATTATTTTATTTTATTTTTTTGAAGTTGACCAGAGAGAGAGAGACAGAGAAAGAGAATGAAAGTGAGAAAGCAAGCCCCCAGGTCTCTGATTCAAACCATGGTCAGCCATGTGGGAGTCCAGCTGCCTTAACCACCATGCCACCTGCCAACCCCTCTTCTGTGTTCTTAAAAGCACCATACATACAGAGAACTGCTCAGAAAGGCATCCTGACTTGCCGGAATGATCCAGATTCACACACTGAGGCATTGCAGACCAGGTGAGGCCCAGTGTGTGGCAGTGGGTTTGATACACAGATCTCGAAGGCAAGTTGGTTGCTTTCTCTCCCTCTGCAGTATGAGGCCTGAGAAGTCCTGAGGACGGTATGCCTCAGTGGTTTTAGACTAAACCACCGAGTGTACGGTGATGCCAGACTCATTTCTCTCACGTTCGCAGCGACATAATACTAACAACCACCAACTGCTATGAGCATTCGCTATAATGCCAGGAACCGATTTAGTGCTTTGCATACATTTTCTCAATTAATCCTTACTTGAGGCATAGACTATATTATCTTCCTTCTACACAAGTGGAAACTCCAGCACAGAGAGATTAAGTAACTTGCCCAGGGTCACACAGTAATTGGTGGGGCTTGGGTTCGAACCCAGGCTGACGGGTCCAGAGTCTGCACTCTTAATCGCATTACGCTGCTCCTACCGTGTTATCTGGTTAACATACCCAGTGACAGATGCTCTAGTAGCCAGGTTAGCCTCCTGTTTAATGAATAATCCATAAAGGTAATATCATATCATGTAATTTAAAACAAAACAGAACACAGCCTGCAACTGAGTGCCTCTTTAGCTGCAGTTTGCAGGGAGTCCAAGCTACAACGCACTACATGAACCCACACTTTCAAGGTCCAAATTTCCAAAACAAGGCTAGACCTATCGATGTTTGAAATCTGCTTCTCAGTTCTGCATTTGTGATTTTACAATGACTTCTGCATTCATTAGCATCCCATTAATGGGCTGGTATATGGGAACAGTTGTCCTATGAAGTGAGGGGATTTTTTTTTCTCTTCTTTTCCGTTAAAACCACAGGTCTACAGAATGAAAATGCTAAATCTAATGAGTGTAACCTGGAAAGTAATTTCATGGGCCGTAGTACTTCGATGGCAATAATTCTTGGATGTCAAAAGGATAAGGACACAGTTTTCTGCTTCTAATTTTATTCTTAGAAAATGATGGTATTGAACTATCCAGAGAGTGCTCCTGTAGATTAATTCCAGTTTTTCTTTTGTAGAGGAGATTTAAGGGAAGTCTTAATCTGCTTTATATTTAACTCTTATCTCTACACTATGAATTAAAAATAGAATGCTGGACTTCAGTTTCGCCTCCCCAGACTCCCTGCGGCGTCAGGTTACCCCAGACTAAGGTTGGGCTCCAGGCTGCTCTGGGTTTCTTTCTGGTGTAGCTCTGGTCTCTCCCTTCACTGACTTTCCAAACACCAGCCTCTTACTAATTTCCCAACCAAGAGCCACATAACTAACCTGTCTAAAGTGAGTACTCCTTCCTCTGTACTTTTGCAATGACATTTAGCATTTTCCTCAGATACTTTTCACGTTTCAAGATACTCGGTTAATTCTGAATCCTTTCAGAACCTACCATCTTGAAAATGTTTTGGGACCTTCTAATTGTTTTCTCTTAAATTCATGCTTAAGGGTGGGGATTAGTGAAAAGTAAAGAAAATTTTATTTTCTTTCTCATCAGGTAGCAAAAATCATTCTAGAGAACTTCTCCTGACTTTCCTTCTCTTGCCCACTCTTCTCTCAGCCCTTTCCTGTCTTGGTTCCTGTTTCCTGGTGCTCTTTTCTCTTCCCCATCTCTCCTTTCCTTCTCCAACTGGTGTTGGAGTCAGCAGGAGAGGGCAGGAGGAGTTGGGAGTGGGAAGAGCAGGAGTCAGGCTGTCCTGCTCACTCATCCACTCTCATTGTTTACTTGGAGCATCAGAAATACATCTGAGGGTTATTTATTTATTTATTTGTAGAGAGAGGTTTTTGTTATAGGATGCATACGCTGGAGAAAGTCAGAGAGACAGAAAGTGAGAAATCACACACACCCCCCGCCCCATCTGCAATTCCTTCTCTGCAGTCTCCTCTTGGAATTTTGGGCATGCATACACAAGCGCCCAGTGTGAGTTTTAAGCCGCTGGTCCAGGACTCAATCCATGGTCAACTATGTGGGAATCCAATGATGTAGCCATTATGCCATCTGCTGGTCCCCCTTCTGAGGGTCATTAATCCAATGACTACTTGCTATGGTTTAGGTGTCCCCTCTGAAATTCACATGATAGACCTTGATTGTATTGATTAAAAGGAAACTTAATACTTCATGGTGTCAAAGGTGTTACCTTTGGACTCTTATTTCTGTGTGTCTGACTTTAGTTTTCCTGAGATAGCACTCCCTTCAGAACCTCTTGAAGAACTAGTCTGGTGTCAATTAATTCTTTCAGGTTTTGTTTATCTGAGAATGGTCTTGTCTTCTCTTCCCATATGAAGGATAATCTTGCCAGATATAGTATTCTTGGTTGAAATTGTTTTCCACTCAGTGCTTTGAGTATATTTTCCCATTCTTTCCTTGCTCGCATTGTTTCCAGTGAGAGGTCTGCTGTTAGCCTGATGGGTTATCCTTTGTGACTTGGCATTTCTCTCTTACCAATCTTGGTATCTTGTCTTTGTCTGTGATTTTGGTCAATCTGGCTATAATGTGCCTTGGAGAAGACCTTAGGTGATTAAGTGATTAGAGAAGGACTCTCGTGATTGACTCTTATTGGATTTATAAGGACAGAGAGACACATGAATGGACATGGAGACGTGTCGTCCTGTTCCCTCATGATGTCATGCCCTGTGTGGCCTGAGGACCTCAGCAACAGAAGGTGTTTACCACACATGGTCTCTGGACTTTAGACCTCCAAACAATAAGCTGAATAAACCTCTATTTCTTTAAATTACCTATATTCTGATATTTCCTGTTTTTAGCAGTAGAGCACCAATTTTCTGTTCAGTCTAGACCTGGAAAAGAGCAAGAAACCTCTGTGGAAACTCCTTTGCGCTTCTGGCATTTCCAGCCGGTGAACTGAGCACATCTGGTGAACTTGCGGGTCTTACCCAAGTGCAGGGAGAAAGTGAACTGCATGTTAAGCACCTCAGAACATCTCTGTAGATTATGCCCTGCTCCTCATTTGCAGACACTTTCCCTCCAGCATGCTTGTCTGTCCTCTTACTCTGGTGGCAATTTTTAATTCTGGAGTCTTGCACTAAAATGTCAAAAGAAGACCATCTTACTCTTGGTTAATTTCAAAACAACTGTAGCTCTCAGGGAAGAGCCTTGTACCTTTTCTCTCATCTCTTCTTTTCACCACCACAATTGTGACAGCAGTGGTGGTGACTTACTAGGTGTCTCCTGTGTTCCTGTTGTGGGGGTGTAGAATATACACTCCGAGGAAACCAAACCCCTCAAACCATGGACACTGACCCCTCTGGACAAAGGACAATGTCCTCCAGGATAGCACTTTCCAAACCATGAGCTGTCCAGTGGAACATGAAATCAGTTTAGCAAAGTAGAACGAAATGGAATGAAATAGAACAAAATAGAAAAATACCAGAGGATATTTGGTGTGGCAGGAATATTACTTTGTGAAATTGGTTTTAGTTGAATACTCACACCTCTACCTGTGTGAAGTAGCGAGCCTGCTATTGTTCCCCATGCTGGGCTCCTTTATGTTTCCCTGCCTCCTTTACAGCCAGCCCTATGGCTGAGCTCTGGTTGATGAAGCATGTCCAGAGGGCCATGAGCCCCTTTCAGTGGTGAAAACCCTCCCACTAGGCCCCTCCATATGTTCTTCTTCTCATATGCCGACTAAAATATCCCTGGGCCACCTTGAAACCACAAGGTCCCAGAGTCCGAAGTGAAAGCAGTCTGGGTCCCTGAGCTGTCTGGAGGAGTGCTACTCACTGCAGTCACCTGACCTAGGACAATAGCTATGACATTTGTGTAAATACAAAGTAAACTTCTGGCCTGGCTGTGGTATCACAGGTGGGAGAGCACTGCTGTGTAATACTGGAGCCACGTGGAGGCCTGGATTTAGGTCCCATGTTGACCTGAATATTTCAGGCATGCTGAGATCACAACTGACTGGAAGGCTATGGGATTGATCCTGGCATGCAAGATTCTGTCAGGGGTGACTCACTCACTCTCTCTCTCTCTCTCTCTCTCTCTCTCTCTCTCAGTAAATAAATAGTAAGGGCTGGCCCTGTACCCAACGGTTACGGGATCTAGATCCTACTTAGCCAGCTGCAGTTTGAGTCCTGGCCCTGGCAGCTTGAAAAATACTGGGAGTGTGTACACACGTGCTTCAAATCCCATAAGGACGGAGAAATGAAGAGAAGGGGTTGCAGCATGACCACTCTCCATTCAGGGATGCTTTCTCTCTCCTCTCTGTCCCTCTGTTTCTCTCTTGCAAGCACTATATTCTTTGGCAATTAAAAATAATAATCAAGAAATGTTTTTTTAAACTTTTAGGGGCCAGCCAGTGGCATAGTGCTTGAGGCAGCTAGATCTCACATGGAGCACTGAGCAGTCTGAGTCTGGGACCCAGTGACTTGAAAAACACATGTGCATGTCCAAAAATGTGCATGCACGCCCAAAATCTTGAGAGGAGAATGAAGAAGAGGTTGCAGCATGGCCATCTCTGGGAAGCGGGAGGGGGGAGCAGGGTGTGCTTTCTCACTTTTCCCTGTCTCTTGTCTCTGGAGAGTACACGTGTCCTGTAGGAAAAAATTTTAAAAAGAAAAAACTTTTTGAAAAATCTAAGAAAGATTCTGTTGTGTTAAGCTAGACAGTTTTACCTCCCTTGTACTTATGTGTATGTGTGGAAACTCATGTATGGGAATACGACTCGCACCATAACATGTATTTCTTTTTTCTTTTTTTTGAAAAGACTTTTGCTATAGGGCTTGTGCACTCACCAGAAAGACAGAGAGAGACGGAGAGACAGAGAATGAAAAATCACCCCCCAGAGAGATGGCCACACCGCAATTCCTTCTCCATTCTCCTCTCGGGATCTTGGGCACGCACGCACACACGCCCAGTGTGAGTTTAAGTCACCAGGTCCAGGACTTGAACTGCAGTCAACTACGTGGGAGTCCAGTGACATAGCCATTATGCCAACTGCTGGTCCCACATGTATTTCTTAATGTAGATCCTTTGAAAACACTGTCCTGGACAGTGCATTGAAAACAGTGGTCTCAGATCAACTGCAGTTGAATCATTGGGGACACTCATTATCAATGCAGATTTCTGGATCCTATTGAGATCTACTGAGACTAGATCTTGGTTCTGGGGTGTTTAACAAACTCCATAAATAAGCCACATGAACATTAAAGTTTAAAAAGCACTTTGGCCCTGGCATGGGTAGACATGTTTTCTTGGCACGCCTTCGGCTAGTTAAATCTACCGAGCTTCATACCTTTTTTTTTTTTTGGCCACTGTCCAAAGTGTGATTGTCTCTCTATTGCCCACATCTATATCTGATATAATCTTATCACAATCATGCTCTGTACTATTTCACGTAATCCGTTTTTAAGAACCTCCCTCTCCTCTTCTTCCTAAGCTCTTTTACTGCCCTGTAAAAAGCCTGTTACATAACTAACAAATGCTCCAATCTCTACAACCTTTTCCCTGGCCCTTCTCTTAATCTCTGACTCTCTCCCGAGTTACCTGTTCTGCTCCTGAATTGAATGGGAGTTGCTCATTTCTCCCATTCTGTGTGACTTCTTAGGGTAGGCAAGTAGGTCAAGTTCCTTCCTTAGTACTCAATGCTGCTTCTCAATCATGACACTTCATCATTTCGTATAGGTCAGGATAGTTAGTATGCTTTTGGCTGCAAGTAACAAAATATCCAACAAAAGAGCCATAAATAATAAGGCCTTTTTTTTTTTTGGAGAGGTTTTTGCTATAGGTTGTGTGCACTCTCCAGAAAGACAGAGAGAGACAGAGAGATAGCGAGAAATCACCCCCCAAGGGGGATGACCATGCCGAAATCCCTTCTTCTCCATTCTCCTCTCGGGATCTTGGGCATGCACGCACACACGCCTGGCGTGAGTTTAAGCCACCAGGTCCGGGACTCAAACCGCAGTCGACTACATGGGAGTTCAGCGACATAGCCATTACGCTAACTGCTGGTCCAAGAACTTTTTTTTAAAGAGAGATTTCTGGGAGTGTGTACACACGTGCTTCAAATCCCATAAGGACGGAGAAATGAAGAGAAGGGGTTGCAGCATGACCACTCTCCATTCAGGGATGCTTTCTCTCTCCTCTCTGTCCCTCTGTTTCTCTCTTGCAAGCACTATATTCTTTGGCAATTAAAAATAATAATCAAGAAATGTTTTTTTAAACTTTTAGGGGCCAGCCAGTGGCATAGTGCTTGAGGCAGCTAGATCTCACATGGAGCACTGAGCAGTCTGAGTCTGGGACCCAGTGACTTGAAAAACACATGTGCATGTCCAAAAATGTGCATGCACGCCCAAAATCTTGAGAGGAGAATGAAGAAGAGGTTGCAGCATGGCCATCTCTGGGAAGCGGGAGGGGGGAGCAGGGTGTGCTTTCTCACTTTTCCCTGTCTCTTGTCTCTGGAGAGTACACGTGTCCTGTAGGAAAAAATTTTAAAAAGAAAAAACTTTTTGAAAAATCTAAGAAAGATTCTGTTGTGTTAAGCTAGACAGTTTTACCTCCCTTGTACTTATGTGTATGTGTGGAAACTCATGTATGGGAATACGACTCGCACCATAACATGTATTTCTTTTTTCTTTTTTTTGAAAAGACTTTTGCTATAGGGCTTGTGCACTCACCAGAAAGACAGAGAGAGACGGAGAGACAGAGAATGAAAAATCACCCCCCAGAGAGATGGCCACACCGCAATTCCTTCTCCATTCTCCTCTCGGGATCTTGGGCACGCACGCACACACGCCCAGTGTGAGTTTAAGTCACCAGGTCCAGGACTTGAACTGCAGTCAACTACGTGGGAGTCCAGTGACATAGCCATTATGCCAACTGCTGGTCCCACATGTATTTCTTAATGTAGATCCTTTGAAAACACTGTCCTGGACAGTGCATTGAAAACAGTGGTCTCAGATCAACTGCAGTTGAATCATTGGGGACACTCATTATCAATGCAGATTTCTGGATCCTATTGAGATCTACTGAGACTAGATCTTGGTTCTGGGGTGTTTAACAAACTCCATAAATAAGCCACATGAACATTAAAGTTTAAAAAGCACTTTGGCCCTGGCATGGGTAGACATGTTTTCTTGGCACGCCTTCGGCTAGTTAAATCTACCGAGCTTCATACCTTTTTTTTTTTTTTTTGGCCACTGTCCAAAGTGTGATTGTCTCTCTATTGCCCACATCTATATCTGATATAATCTTATCACAATCATGCTCTGTACTATTTCACGTAATCCGTTTTTAAGAACCTCCCTCTCCTCTTCTTCCTAAGCTCTTTTACTGCCCTGTAAAAAGCCTGTTACATAACTAACAAATGCTCCAATCTCTACAACCTTTTCCCTGGCCCTTCTCTTAATCTCTGACTCTCTCCCGAGTTACCTGTTCTGCTCCTGAATTGAATGGGAGTTGCTCATTTCTCCCATTCTGTGTGACTTCTTAGGGTAGGCAAGTAGGTCAAGTTCCTTCCTTAGTACTCAATGCTGCTTCTCAATCATGACACTTCATCATTTCGTATAGGTCAGGATAGTTAGTATGCTTTTGGCTGCAAGTAACAAAATATCCAACAAAAGAGCCATAAATAATAAGGCCTTTTTTTTTTTTGGAGAGGTTTTTGCTATAGGTTGTGTGCACTCTCCAGAAAGACAGAGAGAGACAGAGAGATAGCGAGAAATCACCCCCCAAGGGGGATGACCATGCCGAAATCCCTTCTTCTCCATTCTCCTCTCGGGATCTTGGGCATGCACGCACACACGCCTGGCGTGAGTTTAAGCCACCAGGTCCGGGACTCAAACCGCAGTCGACTACATGGGAGTTCAGCGACATAGCCATTACGCTAACTGCTGGTCCAAGAACTTTTTTTTAAAGAGAGATTTTTGCTAGAGGGTGCATGCACTTTTCAGAGAGACAGAGAGACAGAAAGTGAGAAATCATCTGCCCCCCTCCCTGGGGGTGAGGATGGGTTGGCCACACTGCAGTCCCTTCTCCTACATTCTCCTCTCTGGATTTTGGGGATGCATGTACACGTGCCTGGCATGAATTTCAAGCCACCAGGTCTGGGACTTGAACCATGGTTGGCCATGTGGGAGTCCAGTGACATAACCATTATGCCATCTGTTGGTCCCAATAATAAGGACATTTATTATCTCACAAGATAAGAAGTCAAAGGTTAAGTAATGATGAGTTAATTCATTAGGTCTTTTTAAATTTCCACACTGTCTTTTTCAAGATGTTGAATTTTATACTCAGGCTTGTTTTCTCATGGCCAAATATAGCTGCTGTAACTCCAGACATCGTATCTCTGGATTTGTCTCCTACAACTTCTTTAACAAATACCACAAAACTGGTGCTTAAAATAACAGAAGTTTATTTTCTCACTGGTCTACAGGCCAGAAACCTCAAATCAATATTTGGGCTGAAAGTAAGGTGCAAGAAGGGCTATACTCCCTCTGAAGGCTCTAGGGGAGAATCTGTTCCTTATTTCTTCTAGCTTCAAGTGGCTGCCGACATTCCTTGACTTGTAGTCATATCCCTCCAACCTCTGCCTCTGTCTTCAAGTGGCCTTCTCCTCTGCATGCGTGTTTTCTGTATGTACGAAATCTCCCTCTACCTGTCTCTTGTAGGGACACTTATGATTGCACTTTGGACCCATTTGGACAACTCAGAATTACCTCCCCATCTCATGATCCCAAACGCATTAGTTTCTACAATCACTATTTTCCCACACGAGGTAACCTTTATAGGGAAGAGTCCCTGATATATTTCAGGGACCATTGCTCAGCCTCCTATGAAGTCTAAAGATAGAAAAGGCAATTTCTCCTCATCTGTAATTTCTTAACAGAAAGACAGTCTTTCCCAGAAGTCCCCTAGGGTATTGACCTCTGGTCCTGTTGACTGGGCTTAGGGCCAGAGGGTCTGTGCACTTCTCAGAGAGCTAGGGATAAGAGAGAGAGAAAGAGAGAAAGAGTGCGTGAGACCATCCCCAATGGGTCATGCCACATTTTTATCCTCCATTTCTCCACCCTGTCAGGGTCTGGGGCACACATACGCATGTCCCTACTGTGATTTTCAAGTTACCCGGGCTGGAATTTGAGCCACAGTCATCCATGTGGGATCTGATTGTCCATGTATAACGTTTCACAGCCGTACTACAGGGTTGGCCCTAGAAAGGCTCTCTCTGGAAAGAGTGTGTGAGACCATCCCCAATGGGTCATGCCACATTTTTATCCTCCATTTCTCCACCCTGTCAGGGTCTGGGGCACACATACGCATGTCCCTACTGTGATTTTCAAGTTACCCGGGCTGGAATTTGAGCCACAGTCATCCATGTGGGATCTGATTGTCCATGTATAACGTTTCACAGCCGTACTACAGGGTTGGCCCTAGAAAGGCTCTCTCTGGAGACAAATGGGTGAAGGAAGAGTATCCCTCAGAAATCGACTCCTGTCTCATGTCATTCATTAAGCCAAACACCCTCTGCCCCTCCATGATGTTCCCTTCTGTTTTCCTGCTCACTCCTTCTCAGTCATCGAACACTTGGCATTTGTCTCATATTCTGTCTGACCCATCTAACCACTCAGCTCTTTGACATCCTCATCTTCCAGAGACCTTCCCTGCCTTCCATACTCACAGCTTTACCAGGACCTGGATAGCCCCTAACACTGCTTCTCTGAAATTACTACAGACAGCTGCCCTCTCAGTATATCCTCCCACCCTTCCGGCTTACTCTGCTACTCACAGCACACCTCCCCTCTCCTTTCTGCCTATCTGCCAGCTGCTCTTGCTTTGAGTTTCTTGCTATCCAGAAGATATTGCCTATTTTATAAGTTCCCTTGGCCCTTGATCTTTCCATTGAAGTTTTCTAGAAAAACCACAATCCTAGATGAACCTCTTTTTTTGGAGAAGTTTTTGCTATAGGGCACGTGTGCTCACCTGAAAGATCGAGAGAGAAAGAGAGACAGAAAGCAAGAAATCCCCCCTCTGGGGAGAATGGCCACACTGCAATCCCTTCTCCATTCTCCTCTCGGGATCTTGGGCATGCACACCCACACACCTGGCATGAATTTAAGCCACCGGGTCTGGGACTCGAACTGCGGTCAACTATATGGGAGTCCAGAGATGTAGCCATTACACCATCTGCTGGTCCCAAGAACCCTTATTTTCTACCTCTTCACTCTCAGTGGACTGTACATTTCACAATTAAAACAAAAGATATTGGGCCAGCAGGTGGCATAGTGATTAAGGCACTGGACTCCCACGTGGTTGACTACAGTTCAAGTCCCAGACCTGGCAGCTTGCTTTCTCACTTTCCCTTTCTCACTCTCTTTGATCAAATTAAAATAATAATAATAATAGCAAATAAAATAAGAAAAATAAACAGAAGACATCTGATTAAAATGCCACAATTTTTCACCACTGTGTTTACTTGTCTATGTACTGAGATATTTAACCCTTCTTCCTTGTTACAGTAGAGTGTTAATACTGTTAATACTTCTATCTATAATAGAAGTCTGCTTCCATTAATCTAATTCTGGAAGGTTTTATGTACCATTGTTCTTTTAGTACCTGGGGTTTTTTTGTTTTTGTTTTTGTTTTTATCTTTTCTCTCTAGTAGAGGTGGTAGAGGTTTGGGACTGGTTGGTATGCAAAGAAGAAAAGACTCATTACCCATGCATAATTCTAGTCAGTTTGGGGTAATATTTTCATCACCTTCTCTCCTTTATTTTTCTTTCTCTATGCTCCTCTTACCTACTGTAGAAGTTGACCCAGAATAGGAAAAGCTCAATCTACATGTATATGTATATCTATATATCAACATAATTAATTTCATTCCTATCTCCCATGTTTTCTGATAGAAAATATTTATAAATTTAAAAAAAATACTTTTTTTGTTTCATAGCCTTCCACAGAGGTACGAGAAACATCCTGTTGAGGGATAATACAACCTGACCATTTGTCTTAGGGTCTGAGTTGGATAGAGAAAAGGTTCTTATAAAAGGTGGGCAAGGGGCCAGCAGTTAGCATAATGGTTATGTCGCTGGACTCCCATGTAGTCGAACGTGGTTTGAGTCCTGGACCCGAAGGCTTAAACTCACACTGGGCACGTATGCGTGTGTGCCCAAGGTCCCAAGAGGAAATGTTCCACACTGCAATGTTTTCCCTCCATTTCTACATTCTGTTAGGATTTGGGGCACGTGCATACACATAAATAGGGTGTTTTTCAAGCTACTGGGGTAGGGCTGAGATGTGAACCGTGGTCAGACATGAGGGATCCTGCTTCCTATGCTGTATTACGAGGCTGACCTCAGACACTTTATTTTTGTAAAAGAATTAATTAGTACAGAAATAAAATATGAGAGTTGCCCTTCACTTCAAACCTCTAGGTCTCCCTCTCCTTCCCCACCTCATGCATATCTGAATCTTCAGCGTCCATACCAGTGACTGGCACACAGAAGCTTTTTGAATGAATGAATGACTAGTCTTCCAAGGTAGCTGTTTTCAACCAGTGACACATCTGACCACAAATCTGAGCTTAAATGTCTATTCACAGTTACGCTTCTTCAATCCATGATCACCCCGTGTGTGTGCTTCCTGGTGGTGTATTTTTGCTAACTCACTCTTTGAGTCTTTAGTCTCCTTCAGGTTCTGTTTACTTCGACTCTTCAAACTCTGTTCCTCTGTTGGAGCAGTTTACATTGAGAGGAAGTTTTCCCACTGCCTATGCAGTGCAAATTGGTTTCTAAACAATCTCGCCCATGGTCTCCATTAATATTGTACTAGAGAACAAGGTAGGATAAAATATTCAAAGTAGCAGGAGTTACTTTTTTGGAATGATTGAATATGATGAAGAAGCCAAGGACAAAGGGTAATTTATTCCAAAGGAAGTCAACACCTTTGCTTTGCACTAGCTCTTGCAGTTAAAAAATAGGGCTGGTAATTGGACTTGCTTTATGAAAATCTCATTAGCATTAGCATATAACTAAAATGCACAGCTCCATAGTTAATTGCAATCCTGCACTGCGGTTAACAACTACAGTGATGACATTTGCATATTGCACATAAAATTAAAAATGCATGTCAGATAGGTGCTCTTTCAGGAAAAAAAAAATCCTTGAATAACATTGCATTCACTACAATAATCGGGAAGATTTTGAATTTGAATGGAAATTATATGTATAGTATGAGCTTGAGAAAGACAGAGGAGCCTGATCAAAGAGGAGGGGAAACTAAATCTGAAACACTGCATAGTCAAAACTCTAGCAGCTGGGATCTTCAAGGGCAGGGCCATGTAGCACTGAACTGTGTGTACTTGTGTAAATGTAACCCTTTCATCGGTAAGTCTTCTTTCACTGTGCAGGCATCAGTCTCACTCATCTCGGTGCTTTCCTCCAAGACTGTAAGCTCTGGAAGATCATGGACTTGATCTTTTGAAACCTTTGAATCCCACAATACTCACCACGTGAGCAGACATTCAATTATTTGTAGACATGACCCAACTCAAGCCCTCTCTAATCAAATCCGGTACACATGAGAGGCTGTGTATGAAGTGGTTAAGAGTTGGGCGTTTTCACGTCTCCGTAAAGCCTGGCTCTGCCAGTTACTCAACCTTCCTAAGCCTCTGTTTCCTCTTCTGTAAAATGGTTTCTACCCTAGAAGGTTTTTGAGAAGATTGAGAAAGATAATGCCTGTAAAGTACTAAGTGTTACAGTGCTGGTATAGTGCACGTGCTATTGTTGTTGTTGATCCTGTTACTCTGGGATTAAAGCTGGTGGGAAATGGCACATCGAAGCTGAGGTATAAATCAGGGCATATGTCAATCCTTGTACCAGTCAACTTCAAAGCAGAACGTGTTACCATACATAGTATTACTTACAGCAAGGACTGATCACTTTTGTTCTAATTCACCAAGAAGATGAGACACTGCAAAGAGAATGAATGAGCCACACAATCCTCTAGGCAGGGGACACAGGCTCCTTTATCAGGCTTTGTGTGCAAATCTCCTCTGTGACCCAAAATTGTCCCAGAGGAAGACAAGCAATGGACCAGAAGCCGGGTTAGGAAAGAAAAGCAGAAGTGACAAGGCAGGACTCCCTGTAGCAGCTAGGACTTTGCATTCATTCCTTCATTCATTCATCATTCAGCTAAATCCTGCTCTGTCTATGCGTATGCAATGCAGCGTGCAGGAGCTTTGAGAGACACAGATGAGCATGAACGGGACCTGGTGACTATGCGGTTGGGAATTCTGGGCTGGAAAAAGGATGAAGGTTAGAGCTAAAGATAAAGATCTGGATGTCGTCATCGTGGAGAAAAGCTGGAACTCTGGACACAGGTGAGCTCCCCGTGGCTGTTCACTGGGGAGCTCTCACTCAGGGGAAAGGAAAGGGACTCCGTGCTCATGGAGGCGACAGAGATGGAACAGCAGGGGAAGGACAGGGCGGAACCTGGAAAGCTGAAGGAGGAGAGTTTAACTTGTGTGAAATTTGCCAGAGGCGGCTCTAGGAGAGGTCAGTGGACTCACTGGATTCAGTGATAAGGAAACTGGCAGTCTTCTGGAGCTTACTGTAAGCGGAATGGCTGAGAACTTGACATTGGAGGGTGGGTAACAACTGAGAGGGTGTGGAGGAATCGCAGGAAAAAGTATGTACGCTTTGGCAGTAAAAGAAAGAGGCTCAGCCAGTAGCTTGAAGGCATAGCAGAGTTGGAAAGGAATGTGTATGGGGTTGGAGAGCCCTAGGCTAGAAGGAACCAGTGAGAAAATAAGAGGAGGAGATGTAAGAGACAGCTGGAGATGGTGATTCCCCAGGACCAGCTGAGTCCCGAGTCCTCCTGAGGAGGGTCTCATAGGCTGTCTAGTGGGACTGAGGTCCAGGCCATGTCACAGATGAGGTGCCCTTCTTCCTTGGCCCTGCAGCCCTGGTTCTTACCTGTATTCCAAAATACATTGAAGAAGCACTTTCTTTTTTTCTTTTTTAAAGGAATTATTTATTTTGTTTTATTTATTATTATTTTAATTTGCTATAGGGCATATGTGCTCACTAGAGAGAGAGAGAGGGAGGGAGGGAATATGAGACAGTAAGATACCAGGTCCAGGACTCAAACCATGGTCAGCCATGTGCAAATCCAATGCCTTAACCACCACACCACTTGCTGGCTCCTTGAAGAAGTACTTTCAACTTATCTATCTGTCTCCTTTGACACTGAATGCCTAAGGGCAAGAGCCATGTCTCATCCATCTGCACATCCCAGTGCCTTGCTCAGGGTTTGACACAGCCTCCAAGGACAGCTGGACTCAACCACATAGTCCTACATCACCATCATCCCAGTGTTCCATTGGCTGGCGTTCCCAGTAATCCCACAGCCCCTCTACATGCCCCCACCTCTGCTCCCGCCTCACAGATACTCGCCATTGAGGTGAGAGCTGCAAAGAGTCTGAGCGTCACTACTTCCTCCCCCTATGTGGAGGAGCAGAGCAGAAAGTGGGGGCCTCACTTATGCTAAATTAATAGTGTGAAGTACTAACTGAAACATGAAGCCAAGGGACAGACAGAGAAAGAGATAAAATACCCCAGGGAGTATGACCATATCACACCACAATCTCTTCTCCATTTCCTCTTGGGATTTGGGGCATGCATGCACACACACCCAGCACGGTTTTCCAAGCTGCCCCAGTCCAGGACTCGAATTGCACAGTCGACCATGTGGGATCCAGGGCTTTAACCTTCATACCACCTGCTGGCCCCACACTCCTTTTCTTTGGTAGCTTTCTTTGTGGTCTCTTTCTACCCTTTGCATTTTAGCTAATCTGGTTTTTTTGTCCCAACTCTCTACTTTCTGAGTCTTATTTCCATTTTTGGAAGCCTGTTTTTAGACCTTTCAGTTGCCTTTACTCAAAGGTTTTCTAGAGACTCACCATCTCTAAGAAAATGATCTTGAACCATAATCTGACAATTGAACTGGAGCTAACATTTCTCACCCATTCCTATCCTATGTGCATTCCAATCTTATAAAACCCCAAAACATAAGAACTTCTGTTTAAGAAGTGACCCCAGGATCTCTTATTCAGAGTGATAGGCTTTCATGGAAAAGGTTCAAATTTACTACGTCAAGTCAAAACTGAGTAGCAGAGTGTCTTGATTTTTCCAATAAGTAATTTGCCACACCTTCTAATTAGAAAGGAACTTTTCCTTTTCCACATGCATAAATACATATATATGTAATAAAATAATGTATACCTTTTTTTTCTTTTCCCAGAAATGTTATTACAGTAGTAATCGCTGTAGGTCTAGCCCCTGCCATTTGATCTGAACATGTTGACTTCCTGCAGGATTAAGTCAGGCTGGCTCCAACGACAGGCCTGCCAAGGACCCCGAAGCACAGAAGGCTGATAGAGGGGTGTAATTTTACTCCAATACTGGGTGCCCTTCTCAGGGGGCCTTAGCACACTGCTCTTGCGAGCTGCAGTTTGCAGAGCCTGGGAGCCAAGGAAAGAGTCCCAGCTGCCTGCCCTGAGCAGTGCTGTGGACCTTGTTTTCCAGCTTGTCCCTCAGCCTAGCTGTTGTTTTCCTGGCACGAGAGTGTTTGCTCCTAGCATGGCGGCCTATCTCAGCTGATTGCTATTTGCCCACACCGGACTCCTTTGTTCTAAAAAGTCACATAAAGGAAAGAGTTTAGAGCTCTTTCTAATGAGATGTTAAACATATCTGTGCTAAACATGTCTCAAACACCACAACCGCCTTAAAACCCAAACCAAGGTCAGTGAATGGCACTCCCAGGCATACAGGCACTGGAGGAACACCAGACCTGCCTTCCAGATTCTCCATCTCTACTTGGTGGTGCCCACCAGGGTCTGGTAGACCTTCAGCTCCTCTCCAGCTCCAGGATTTGGGTTCTTCATGGACACAGTCTTTCTGCTTGTTCAGTGGGGTTCAGAATGTCACGTGGGTGCCCTTGGTGGTGAGGGACAGATGCATGCATGGTGCCTCCCACAGCTCTGCACAGGACGGTGGGGACTGAAGTCCCTGACTGTTTGCTTCTTACACTTGGCATGTCCCCCTGTAGCATGTCCTCTGGCTGCCTCTGTGGGCCACCACTGCTGGCAACTCTGCCTCTTTCTCCCTGCCTTTGTGCCTTGCTGAGGGAGAGTCACGCGGTCTCCAAGATAGATAAGTTGAAAGTACTTCTTCAAGGAGCCAGCAAGTGGTGTGGTGGTTAAGGTGCCATGCTAGTGGCTCTGTGGGATGCAATTTTACAGCAGCCCATGGCTCCCCAGGCCTATCTGATGTGTATCCTTCAAGACCTTCTTCTGTCCACTCTGCTTCCTTTGCAGCTCAGGGAGCTGCTCATTCACCCTGCTGTCGGCTGTCTCCCAGGCTGTCTGGCCCTGCAAGCTATGCCAAGGCAGACATTGTGCTCCTAGCACTCGGCTGGCCCTCTGCCAGGGCCTCATTGTCAGTGAATCCATCTCACTATTGAATGCGAAGTCTGAGTCAGAGGTGAGGCTGATGAAACCCCAGGCAGGTCGTGACAACAAGGCAGACCCAAGCCATGGGGGAGAGGGGGCCTGACCTTGGCGCTGCAGAGCTGCGGTTTGCTCTGGAGCTCAGTGCCATGTTAGTGCAAACAATATTAAATGCAATTCGATTATGACTGTGTACTCATCACTGGGCTGGGTTGTCAGAGACACGGAAGAAGCAAACGCTTGTTTCTCTAGGAGTTAGGGCCAGCAGTCCGGCCTCTTAATTGGGTTTCGTTTGCAAAGAAATGCCTCACTGGACACTGACACTGATCAACTCTTTTCTGGGGAGACAATTTTTGCTTTGAGTTGGCCAGTGTGTAACTTTAATAATCTGATCATTAGCTCTGAGGACTGTGCTAATTATTCAAAGCCATCCTTCATCTTTTGTGTGTGTGTTGCTTTCATACAGCAGCAGCTGGCGAGTGACCATATCAGGGACATTAGATAGTGCCCATATTTTTGAGAGGTTAAATTTCTTAGAAACTAGCTTCTAGCTTTCATGTGTCTTTGCTTGGACTCTTTAAAAGGACTATAGAAGAAGGTTCTTCAAAACTGTCTTATGCTGTGGTGAGGGGTTCAGATAGACAGTTCTGTGAGCCTGACTAAAACTTCCATACAATGGAGGAAGGCTTTGGAAACTTGGAGACATTAGGGACTTGCTGAGTCACTTCACCACCTAGGCCTACAGCTCCTGTCACCCCTTGGGAGAGTTGGTGATGTAGTAGAGAGGTCACTGTGGTAGGACCAGGATTGAGGGCCAGTCCTGGAACTATTGAGGGCCAGTCCTGGAACTATTTCCATGACAAAGAAAACAAGTAGTTTCTAGTAATTTCTCATCAGAAGGAATTTCCTAATGGAAAACGCTCTTGTGCTAAATAGGATTTCATCTATACAGAACTTTATTGCTTATGACTTTTGGGGTCAATTCCCACTAGCATCCGAGAACTGGAAAATGACATCTGTCATCACAACTTCTTCTGAGAAAGAAGTTTTTTTTTTTTTTTTTTTTATGTTGGTCAAAAGCCAAGTCATTAATTGCCAACCAATAAAGTTACAGCCAAGGGGAAAAAGAATTATTAAGAGTTTTAATTGCCCCTGAAATTCCAAAAAGAAAATTTTACATTCAGTTACAACTGAGGTAGCAGAAAACTCCATGGGACTATCTAAGTTCTTTGGCCAAACCAGAGTTTAGTTTATTTAACATTCCCTAGAAATGGATCATTGGCTGGGATTTGTACATATGTTTGTTACACAAAGATTTTCTCAGGTTAACCTCAAGTGGATTATAATAAGATGAAACATATATGTGTGTATATGTGTATTTGTATATATTTATATGAACCTCATATATTAATCATGAAATACTAAATTATTTTCAAAGATACACACTTTATGTGAGGGGGAAAGTATTAATTAGTATGTAAAATACAAAAATATTTTCTAGGTACAGTGACATTTTATCCCAACTGAATGTAGAATTTAGTTTAAGAAAATAATAAATTAGTTAACTAAATGAGGTGAAACAAATGTTGGCCAGCTATATAAAAAGGTCAGCAGTTCAAATTGTGGAATCTCGGTTATTTCTTTTCACTGCCTAAAATTGTTCTTATAGACTTATCATTATATATAGTCAGAATTTTTCCCAGATTATAAAACATTGATAATGTTTTCAATCCATTACTACCCACTGGAGCATAATGTAAATTCTTGTGCATGCTTGAGTAATTCTTTAGAAATCATCTTTTAGATGATTTTTCTGGAGAAGGAAATACTTGGTATATCCCACATGGTTTTCATTAAAGTTGCGCGCGCGCACACACACACACACACACACACACACATCATAGTCTGGAAAATTCCTGAGTCAGCTCTTATTTTGGTTAAGGAGGAAGAAGAAAAGAGAAGTATAGAATGACAAAATGGCAGTGGTAGTAGAAACCCCAACCTGATACTACAGAAGCAGATTGCTTCATGGGAAGGGACTCAGCAGTTGTCTTTGGTTTTAGTTTATATCTCAAAGAACATTTTACATCAATTTCAGGCAAATAGATTAACAATTTATCTTTCATAATCTAGTGCGTGCCAAGTGTTTAATACTGTTCATGGGAGTGTTGACTTCATAGTGGAGTGATGGGACAGGGACTGATGGATGATGTGGAAGGTTGTGATCCAGTGCTGTGGTTATAGAAAAGAGATCTGGATCTGATCCTTTGCTTTCCCTCCTAAGACTATCTGTTGATTCATTGATTCATTCCTTCTTCCAATAAATATTGATTGCATACCCATGACATCATAATAGTCTTGGAAATCATCTTTTATGAGTTGTGGTATGTAACAGATTAGTATTAGTTGTTGAATTAGCAAGGGAATCTGAATTACCCATCTATGTAAGAAGTCAGAAGTAGCTCAGAGCTCTCCCTGAGGCATGCCATGTAACTTGGCTGGATAGCAATTGAAGTGGGCATGCATTCTGCCATTGGGGTAGGTTGCTACTAATCAAATTTCCCTTCTGCATCTTGGAGGATGAATTCATAAAGAAGTTTGTCAATAAAGCACAAGTCTTCATAACTACAGTGTTTTCTTTTCAGACGTGGTCCAGAACAGACTTGTTTGTAGAGGGCCAGGAGCAGGGAGGAGCATAAGGTAGGAACCAGAGGGTCATGAGTTCACATATTTAAGATGAAGGTGAACCTGTGAAGTGAACTCAGACTCAGCACAATCTAAATAAACCTGGTCATAGAATAGCAGTTGACTTTCTATGACCCATTTAATATGCCTGAAAAAAATCAGAAGCTCTAGAACTAAAGCCTAAAGATAGGAAAATTAACTATGGATAGAACCACACTTTTTTTTTTTTTTTAGTGTTGTGATAGGGCTCATGCTCTTGCCTGAGAGAGGGAGAGAGAGAGAGAGGAAAGTAAGAAAGAACCCCTCTCAGGGAGAATGGCCATGCTACAATTCCATCTCCTCCATTCTCCTTTCCTTGGGATTTTGGATATGTGTGCGCGCGTGCACACACACACACACATACACCGGAAAAAATTTCAAGCTACCAGGTCTAGGATTCGAACCACTTAACAGACCATGTGTGACCCAACCACCTTAACCTCTATGTCACCTGCTGGTCCAGATGGAACAGCATTTAATAGCAGGGCCCTAATAAGTGCCATCCAATAAAGCTTGCTTTTCAGTTGTGTAGGATGCTTCTATTGAATTAGGGTTATAATATTTCTATTAAAATACTTCATAGACCTAAGGCAACTTCTAAAATGAGGAAGTTTTCAGGATCGTTCCCATGAATCACTGCTGTTATACTATGAAAGTAGGGACAGAGATCTATGAATGATGACATTTACATGCAAAAACCAACCCAATAGATACCATCATTATAAAAAGCATAGACAAAATATGTCAGAGTTGAATGCCCCGTGACTAAATTTGGATTTGGATCAGTGAAAGGCAGATACTACTACCTAGAAAATGATCTCATAGGCTGGTCTGTTATAAAATATTGACTGACTAGGTTTTTGTACTCCTAACACAGCCATAGGTAGTCAATCGGAAATTAAAGGATTGTGAAAGTTCAGAATTTCAATGGCAATAGTCATAACTAGAGAGAGAGCACTGCTCTCTCCTGATTATGTTCAGGCCAATGTAAAGTAGAAACATCGCTTCATTGCTGAATGCACCTAAATCATCCAGCTATTTCCCTTATGAATGATTTAGATAAAATTCTATTGCATTGTAGGAAATAGCCCAGAAAAACACTTGGAATGTCTCCAAGTTCTATGATACTCTTGTCAAGAACGTATATAATGTGTGTGTGTGTGTGTGTGTGTGTGTGTGTGTGTGTGGTGTATGCACGTACAGATGTATACATGTACACATTTTGCATGTTGTCTAAGACTGCCTCCCATCAATGATTCCATTTTCTACTCTAAATATTCGATCAGTTTCTGAGATACTGAACCACTAAATACGTAACTAAAACAAAGTGTGGAATATGGTGAAGATACTGAGGGAGCAAATGTGTGTTTCAACTACAACCATTGTTCAGCACCCTCAAAACACTATGCTACCTGCCAGCCCCTGTTACTGGGATCATTAAGGTGTGAGATGTGGAAGGACCTCCTCAAGGTTACCTTTTTTCTATTTTTTTCTGAGCAGATTATCCATCGGAGATGCAGCAGGAATATTTTAAGATGTTCTAGATTAATTGTATCTGTTTCCACAAAAATTTCATGCCTACATTTAATTATGCAACCCTTAAATAGGGAGAATTATAATTCTATCAATCTGAGAACATCTCATCTTTTAAAAACACATTTAAGACATAAGCCATATGTTAAATTGTTTAAATCAGGTGTTGAAATAATGTGTTTTACTTTCAGATATATTATCCCAGTATTTTTAAAGTTATATAAAGTCAGTAGCAGCCAAAGTATATTGGAATAAATTATCAGACTCATAGCTCTGCTGGAGAAGGATGTTGTTTTGACAGTTGGAATTTCATGGAAACCTGATAGGATGTAGATAAAGAGACGACGCCTGTGGTTTCAAGGCAAGGTGCGTGCTGTTGACCGTGAGTCCGTATTAATAGTCCTTGCAACCCGGGAGACCGCTGCTAGCCAAGTGGCCTGGGAGATGGGCTGTCCAGCTTACTCTTTAGTGGCACCTCTAACTTTTTAGCAGAGTCTTCTTTCTTTAGCCATAAGGTTTATCCACTAAAGATTATTGCCTGATTTTTTTTAAGAGAGATTTTTGCTATAGGGCACATGTGCTCACCAGTGAGAGAGAGAGAAACAGAGATACAAAAGTGAGAAATCATCCCCCAGAGTGGATGGTCATGCTTCAATCCCTTCTCCTCCATTCTCCTCTTGGGATTTTGGGAACACACGCACATGAACCCAGCATGAGTTTTAAGCCATCGGGTCCAGGACTCAAACTGCAGTCTACTACATGGGAGTCCAGTGATGTAACCTTTACACCACCTGCTGGTCCTTATTGCCTGAATTTTAAATGGCACCCTCTCCTCTTCCTCTCACAGTGTTTGAGCATTCATTCATGTATTTAAAAATATGGCATGACAGGAGCTACGCTAGATGCTGGAGATACAACAATAAGTAAACACAGAAACAACCAAATCATTGCACAACAAACATATAATTGCAAACTGAGATAGGTGCTGTGAAGGCAAGGATCAGGGCCACGGTGACACAAAACAGAGGACCCTGTACTCAGATGTAGAGGTAGGAAAGATGCCCTAAGGTAGTTCAGGTTGAATAAGATCTGAAACTGTACTGGCAAAAAATGGCAGCTATTCATTATGTGAGATTATGTAAATTTAAAAATTTACATGTGGCCAGTACCTCCAGTATGGGACAGTGCAGGTATATAACACTTGTATCATGGCAGAAAGTTCTATTGACCTGCCCTGACCTAATCATGAGTAGGGCTTAGCCAGCAAAATGGTAAGCAAGTCCATTTTTTATCTTGCTTTATTTTATTTATTTTTTTTTTTTGGAGAGATTTTTGCTATAGGGTACATGTGCTCACCAGAGAGACAGAAAGTAAGAAGTCACTGTCCCCCCACCACCACCACCACCAGGGAGGATGGCCATAATGCAATTCCTTCTCCTCCATTCTCCTCTTGAGATTTGGGACATGCACACACATGCACCTGGCATGAGTTTCAAGCCTCCAGGTCTGGGACTCGAACTGTGGTCGACCATGTGAGAGTCCAGCAATGTAACCATTATACCATCTGCTGGATTTGAACAAAACCATTTACACTGAGAGAATCCCATGTGAGCAGGCTCTGCACGCCATGTCATGGGATTTTAACGGAGGATGGAAAAAAGGATTGAAGGAAAAGAGCTTATGAACTGGTAGAAAGTGGAGATCAATGGACTGAAAACCCAAATTCAGACACCGAGAAGTCATGGTGGGAGGGACAGGTTGAAGGAGAGGCAGATGTGGTCAGACAGCAGATGCTCGAATCAGTGTTTTGGCAGTCAAGCAGCTGCAGATGATGACAAGGTACAAGTGTGATCCCAAAGCAGGTAGGTGAGATGGAGAAAAGTTAAAGGTCATTGAAGATGAGGCGGTTGAGAGGCCTGGAGGCCAGATTGTTATATGGGTCAACTCTTTTTTTTTTAAATTATTATTATTATATGGGTCAACTCTTGGTTTTGAAATCGTGGGCTGGATTTGGGACTGAGCTACACCAAAGAGTGAATGAGAGGCCCAGAGACGAGAACTACTGAGTGAGGGAGAAGAGGCATTGTTGGATGGCTCGACACTGACTCAGAGGAGATGGTTGCCAGAGTACAGTGGATTAAGCGTCTGAAAATGGCTGTGGGAGATAAAGAACACCAACCCGTCTTCTCCACCTGGTGTGAGAGAATAGTTAACACCCCACTTGAAAGGTCTACAGAAAAAGTGTGTCCTCATGGAAAACTAGGCTTTAGTGGGAACAAGAAGGTGGAGGATACAGAGAGCAGGTTGGTGGTAGAGGGGAGTTGGCTGAATATGGAGCAAGAGTTCTAGAGGGCATGCGGAAGGCAGCAAGTGAGGAGGAACTGAGGGCTCATCCACAGAGCAGAGGGAATTGCTGTGCTAGAGGGTTGGTGACTGAGCTGGACTTACATTGGGCATTAATTGATAAATAAATAAGTCATTAGGTGTGGGGGTGATCACTGACCCTGCAAGTAGAAGGACTTGGCTCAATAGGCCTGAGGTTGGAAGTGTTCTTGCAGTTGATTTTGCACAGGGCACTGTGTGAGATGTTGTTGAGCCAGGAGTGACATTCACAGCCCCTGTACAGCTTAGCATAGCAGCGGTCTCAGAGACTTAGGCTTCAACACCTGCTGGAGTGTTGGCCGTCTCAGAGATGAGATGCTAAGAATCCCATAGACTGAATACATGAAGAGTTAAGAACCTCAGAGGTTGAGTATTAATTAGTTCAGTCCCAGAAAGTGAGCTATTGGAAGTCCTAGAAGATGCACCCCGATACCCAAGCAGCCTAGAGTATGCTGGTCCCAGGAGTCTGCAAGTGCTCTATGCAATTTCTCAAGCTTTCAGAATCCACAGCATGTACTCATCAGTCCTTAATTGTAGATCAAAGGACCTTATATCAAATATAATCATTGAGATCTGTAATTCAAGAACCCTGGTTGTAGCAAATCTTCAATTTTTAAACTGAAAACTTGCAAGGGCTGCAAGTGAGATGCTATTTTTATTTTACTCTAAAAAAAATAGAGCCAGAGTTTCTGCCATGAGATTAATAAAAATGAATTATTTGGGAGGCAATTTGTTATTTCAATCGTGTGACATTGTTTATCCCCACTGACAAAAGCAATCAAAATGACTAAAATTGAATCAGTGTAAACAAACTGATTCCCAAAGGTTGTAAGTGCTGTTGAAAAATGTCATGCATTTATTAAATGTTTTTGCATGTTAGCCAGAAAGGGTCAGTAAAGTACATTCAATGGCCCACTCCTTATGAGTGCAGGATCTGGCTAAAATTCTAGAGATTAATTCAATGAATACTCCTACTTGGCAGATCAGGAAACACCCTTAGGTTAGGTGCAACAACCATTTCCAGTAGCTTCATCCTGTACTGACAAAATATCAGGTGAGATTAGGTAGTACCAGAAACTAGACTGAATGACAATGCTACTGTAACATTAACTCCCCAATATGGCAGAATTGTACAGCCTAGGCTTTGACTTATTCTAAAGTTGTCTGGTCCAGTGTTGGAATTCCCTTGACAACAACCTACAGATGTTCACCTGTAGTTCCTTGACCACCGGCTCTGATGGGATGTTGGAGTGTCCCGTAGCAATTCATTCTATTACCTAGCAGCTGCTAATATTGAAAAGCCTTTGTATTGAGGTGCCATTCTATGAACTCCACCCATGGGTTCTGCTCTTGAGAGTCAAGACCTACAAGGGTGTGCCCACAGCAATTATGCGTGCTCAGATTCTCCTCTTCTCCAGGCAAGACATCTCCAGTTCTTAGTTATACGTCATATGTGAAGCAAAGGTGAAGCGAAGAGAGAGGGAAGAAAATAACGTGCTGTGGAGAATTATTAGAACTAAAGGAGTTAGAGTTTAGTTTGGGTTATCAAATAGGGCCTCTCCGATGTTTGAGTCAACAGCATGTCTTCATCGGTCCTTAATTGTAGAATTGTAGATCAGAGGATCTTAGGACACATATCCTCATTGAGCTCTATAATTTAAGAATTCTGATTGATTACAACACATCCTCTTTTTTTTTTTTTTTTTTTTTTAGGATTTGTCATAGGTTATGTGCACTCACCAGAGAGAGTCAGAGAGAGGGAAAGTGAGAAATCACCGCCCCCACCCCACCCTGAGGACAATGGTCACACTACAATCCCTTCTCCTGCATTCTCCTCTTGGGATTTTGGACATGCACACACACGTGCATGCCAGCATGATTTTCAAGCCACCATGTCTGGGACTCAAAACATGGTTGGTCATGTGGGAGTCTAGTACCTGAACCCATGCCACCTACAGCCCCCTGCATCCTTCATTTTTAAGTTGTGGTGAGAAATAGCTATACTAAAAAGAAATAAATGCTGTTAGTCATAACATGAAAGGGAGTATTAGGATCCAATGGAATAAAAGTTAGACTTTTTATTTGTAAAGATTGGTTTGGAACACCTAAGTTAACATCGAAATCTGTAGACTTCAGTTTACATCATAATACTCCAAACATTACAAGTTTGTTATAAAAAATAAAATTCTTACCTGCTATTTAACTCTGTTCTTAAATGAAAAAAGAAAATGTCTCCTTCCACCTCTTCAAATATTAAAATTCCAGGCAACAACTTACATGCTAGGATAGTCTTAGCTAAGATTTAAATTAGATTTGGGAAAGTTCTGCATGTGTCATTCCAATGGTTAGTGGACCATAAAAATATAAACTTACTCTGATTTTTTATTTTAATTTTAATTCTACAAGGAATTCTTTTGTTTATTCTCTAGAAAACTTAGTGTATGGTTGGTGCCTATTTAAATATCCACTAATCGGAGCCAGATGGTGACACAATGGTAATGGTAACACAGCCAGACTCACATGGGTAAAGTCCTGGGTTTGTGTCCTGGAACCTCTCTGAGCACACTGCATGTACATGAGTACCCATAATCTGGACCAGTTGAGGCTGGAGGTGGACTGTGGTGTCAGGATCCTGTTGGAAGGGCCTACTTCTCTCTCTGTCTTTTTCTGTCATGGAAGAAAAAAAAAAAAAGACTTTTTTAAAAAAAATAAGTATTTATTTTATTTTTATGTATTCATTCATTTATCTTAATTTGACCAGAGAGAGATAGAGTAAGCCACCAGGTCCAGGACTCAATCCATGGTCACACATGTGGAAGGGTCCAGTGCCTTAACCCCCATGCTACCTGTTGATCTTCCCCCCTTTTTTGTTTTTAAGAATTATTTATTTTGGGAACCAGCAGTTAGCATAATGGCTATGTCGCTGGACTCCCACGTAGTCGACCGCGGTTCGTGTCCCGGACCCAGTGGCTTAAAACTCACACCGGGCGCGTGTGAGTGCGTGCCCAAGATCCCGAGAGGAGAATGGAGGAGAAGGGATTGCGGCGTGACCATCCCCCCTGGGGGATGATTTCTCGCTTTCTGTCTCTATGTCTCTCTCTGTCTGTCTGGTGAGCGCATGCGCCCTACAGTGAAAATCTCTCCAAAAAAAAAAAAGAAAAAGAATTATTTATTTTATTTTTATTTATTCATTCATTTATTAAGAAAAATTTGTTTTAAAAAATTGCTATAGGGCATGTACACTCACCAAAGAGAGACAGAGAGACACAGAAACACAGGGAGAAAGAAGGAAAGTAAGAAAGCACCCTTCCTCCCAGAGGGATGGTCATACCACAATCCCTTCTCCTGTTTTCCTTTCAGGATTTTGGACATACATACACATGAGCTTGGCATGTCTTTCAAGCTACCAGGTCGAGGACTCAAAGCATGTAGTGCAGCCACCACCAGCTGGCCCAGAAAAAATGTTTAATAAATAAATATTTACGAATATAGTTGTCTTCATGAATTCACAGTATGAAATTACTTGTTTTTTTAAACGGAAAGGCATATGAATATTCACATTTATCTGATAAATCTAGCCACATCAAAGCCACAAAGATACTGATGTTTGCTCAAAGACTATTTACCTACAGACAGAAGTATTTTTTAAAGTCTAAGAAACCACAGACAAATTTGAAATGGCATTTTTTTACTCACAAATTGCCTTGAGTCTGGTGGGATTTTTAAATTCTGACCCTAACTAGATTTGGCTCTATGCAAATTTGCTGTTAAAAGGTTTCACTCTGTATAGGCCTATAACAATTTGTTCACCCACGCATTATGCATCATTTTGCCTGATGAGAACCGGAGAAAAGTGGATTCTATTTATTAGACTGCCCATGGGAAGAGTAGGTCCAGTGAAAACATTTTTGCTAAACATTTGCCATTTGTTTGCTAGGACAATAGTGATGTTAAACTTGAGAGTTGTGTAAGTATGCCTGTTAAAATTAAATTTGGTAATTAGGTTGTTTTTATACAATGATCATTAAATTTATTTAGAGACCACTACATGCTAAGCTTCTGGGCAAGTGTTAGAGGGAATGTAAAGATAATAAGATAGTTTCCATTCCACATTGTGATTGCTGAAACCAATACAGAGAAATCATTATGATAAAGCACCATGCCTTCTAGGATACACAAAATGTTGTGGTGACACCATATAACATATTGCAGCATCTTAGAAAGATTCAAATACAAGTTCTACGTTGGAGGGAAGACTTTGAAACCATACACATTAAATCACGTAGAAGTTTCTGAAAGTTAAAAGAGTTGTAAGATGAAATTTGCTACTCTTTCAAAATCTTTTATTTCCCACATTTCTTTCTCTTTTTTAATTGCCAGAGCCTGTGTATGCTTACCAGAGAGAGAGAGAGAGAGCGAGAGAGAGAGAGAGCAAAAGCACCTCCCAACAAGGTGTGGCCATGCTTTACTCCTTTTTTCCCTCCATTTCTCCATCCCATAAGGACTTGGGGCATGCACATATATGTGCCAGGTATGTTTATCAAGCTGCCAGGTCGGGATTTGAACCGTGGTCAGCCAAGTGGGATCTGGCTTCCTATGCACAGTGCTTAACCATTGTGCTATGGAGACAGTCCTGTTTTCCGCACTTCTAATTTAAGCAAAGTATATAGTTTCTCTTTTACCTAGATCCACCTGTTGCTAATATTTTGCCTCATTCGCTTTTTCATTTGATCCCACTCTCTCTTTCCTTTTTATTATACATACATACATACATACGTGTGCATTCACACACACAACTAGTTTTTTTTCTGTGCCATTTGAAAGTAGGTCAGTACATTATCCGTGAGCACCTTCTAAGTATCTCTGTGTGGTTTTCCTAAAAAGAGGATTCTTGGGCTAACCAGAAGGGTGATGGTAAAGGCAGCTGCACAGTCCAAGTCCTGGACCCAGAGGCTTGGAAAACGCAATAGGCATGTGTGCATGCAAGCCCAAAATCCTGAAAGGAGAATGGAGGAGAGGGAATCATGGTGTGGCCATCTCCTCTGAGGAGGATGCTTGCTCACTTTCCCTCTCTCTCTGTCTCTCTCCAGCCAGCACATGCATCCTACACACACACACACACAAAATGTTTTAATTGAGTCATTCTCTTTATAACCAGTTATCGATCAGTGCTGTAACTCTAACACCACACTTTTTATGTGCCCTGAAATTCATGTGGATTTTGTCAGTCGAAGTAATAAGCTTCCCCTTCCCAGTATAGGATCCAGTCAAAGACAGGTACTGCATCAGGTGTCATTTCCATGTACTGCTTTAGTGTAGAGCATTTCCACAGCCTTTCTGTAACTGCATGACTTGAAAATTTTAAAATAACATACCCAACTCTCTTTTTAAAATTTATTTATTTATTTATTTATTTATTTTTAAAGAGAGGTTTTTCCTATAGGGGACGTGCACTCACTAGAGAGAGAGAGACAGAAAGTGAGAAATCACCCTCCCTAGGGGGATGGCTATACTGCAATACCTTCTCCTCCATTCCCCTCCTGGGATCTTAGGCACACACATGTGCCCACCTGGCGTGAGTTTTAAGCCGCCGGGTCTAGAACTCAAGCCGTAGTTGTCTACATGGAAATCCAGTGACGTTAACTTTATGCCATCTGCTCGTCCCTATTATTATTTTGATGGAATTATTCTCATCTGGGGTGCAGAGGTTTTTTTCTTTTTAGGTTTTTCCATAGTGTGTGTGTACTTGCTGGAGAGAGACAGAGAGAGGGAAAGTGAGAAATCAACCCCCAGGGGGATGACCATGCCACATCTTTTCTATGCCATTCTCTTCTTGGTATTTTGGTTACACATGCATCTGGCATGTGTGGGACTGGGTCTGGGACTCAAACCATGGTCATCCATATGGGAATCTAGCACTTGAACTGCCATGACACCTGCTGGACCCACAAGTGCAGAGTTTTTTGTATAGAGGGTGACATAATCAGCTCTAGGCTTCATAAAGAAAAATTCTAGAGTCAGTGTTAAGGACAACTGAAAACAAGACACTGATGATAAGACAATAAATTAGGAGGTTACTGTTGGTCCATAATACCTTCTGGACACGCGGAGGTATAGGGTCTGGCCCTGGCCAGGAAGTTGGAGCAGGTATAGGACTAAAGGGTAAAGGACCCAAAGTCTGAGTCCTGAGCAAGGTTGCTTCAAAATGGATAAAAAGGAAAAACAAACAAACAAACAAACAAACAAAAAACAGTATAAATGCCAAGTCTATTGGGGTTGGTAGAGAAAAAAGATCCAGATCTAAAACAGGAGTTTTAGACTTGGACTTCAGCCTACAGCATAAAGCAGATCAGATAACTTGAAAAATCCCTCTGAAAAATAGCATGAAAAGCATGGCTGAGCTTACAACTAAGGCAAGCAAATAGCTGAGAACTTAACATTAAAACGGAAGAAAAACTAAAAATTAGTTATGAACTTATAGTCTAGCAAACTCAAGAAGAGTTTTCTGATCTTAAGAAGACTGACCTTTGAAAACCACACGGACACAGAAAATTTGGCTTTGAGTTCTAGTGAAGCAGGGAGTTGAAACTGAGAACCCATACATAAAGCCAGGGCCATTAGTGCCTTCAATCTCCATAAAAGGAAGAAAATCAGCTATAGACTTTAGAAGATGATACAAAAGCTTACCTATCTTGGCCTGGTATTTGGATGAAAAATAAAGTCTCATGTAGGTTTGGGTTTGAATTTATATCTCCCAAGTGATCTAGAAATATTTCAGCCTAGAAGTCAACATCAAAAGAAGCCAGTAGTAACCCAGGTTTGCCCAATAGAAGTGAATAGCACTCATATTGGACTATCACCTAATATCCTACCTGTCCAGCTCAGTCTCTAGCCATGTTAGGAGCAGAGAAGTGTGGGTACACAGTAACTGAATATCTGAAGGCAGTTAAGTTTTTGAGGAATTCTCTCCCCGCAATCCTCTTCCCCCCAGCAACAAAAGGAGAGAAACTCCCCTCTGAAAATGCCCACAGTGGATTCCATACTTCCACCTACAGTAAAGGAGAGAAACTGGTCCAGAGCTAACTCAAACCACTGGGAAGCACATGAGCACACAGCTACAGAAACATACTCCAAAGAAGTAGGGGAAACTGAGTATATTACCAGATGACTAAAAATCGGAGCAGGGTCCCAAAAAGTAGGAGGAAACCAAGAAATACCTCCCCCACAAAAGGAACATAGTAACTCATCATGGACAATGGATAAAACACAAAAGATCACAGAAATGTCAGAAAAATAATTCAGACTATTCAGGTAACGAACTCAATGAGATGCAAGAGAAAACAGGGAACTGACTCCAGATGAGAAAATCTTTTTACATCTTGAAGGAGGAACTTTGTAAAGATATAGACACTCTGAAAAAGAATCACACAGAATTTCTGGAGATAATATAATGCTGGAAATCGAAACCTCAAAAGTATCAATAGCAGATTAGACGATGCAAAAGAAAGATTCTCTGACCTGGAAGACAAAACCTCCAATTTATTAATAGCCCAAGCACCAAAAAGGACAGAATAACCATTAAAAATAAGTACAACAAGGGGCCAGCAGGTGGTACGGTGGTTAAGCTACTGGACTCCTACCTGGCCAACCGTGGTTTGAGCCCCAGACCTAGTGGCTTAAAATCATGCTGGGCATGTGCATGTGCATGCCCAAAATCCTGAGAGGAAAATGAAGGAGAAGGGATGGTGGCATAACCATCCCCTCCAGGCGGCAGCGATGGGAGTGATTTCTCACTTTCCCTCTCTTTATCTCTCTCTAGTGAGTGCATGCATCTTATTTCAAAAGGTAAGCAAGTAAATAAAAACAAAATAAAATAACAAAATCAGGACAACATAGGGGAAATCCTAGATACCATTAAATGGCCAAGTAGTCACACAATAGGTGTTCCAGAA
The DNA here is from genome assembly GCF_000334495.1 of Tupaia belangeri chinensis. Taxonomy (NCBI): domain Eukaryota; kingdom Metazoa; phylum Chordata; class Mammalia; order Scandentia; family Tupaiidae; genus Tupaia; species Tupaia belangeri. The sequence continues at coordinate 9,398,976 of NW_006159859.1, forward strand.
GGCAAAGAGATAAGTAAAGGCATAGACAATCTAGTTCTTGATATATTAGCTGAAAACTTTCCAAATTTAGAGAAGCATACAGACATACAAATCCAGGAAATAGAAAGGACACCAAATAGATACAACATAAGAAGATCCTCTTCAAGGCATATCATAGTGAAACTGATAAATATCAAAAACAAAGATAATATTCTAAATTGGCAAGAGGAAAACACCAAGGTACATACGAAGGTTACCCCATTGTACTAATATTGGACCTTTCAATTGAAACAGTACAGGCAAGGTAAGAATGAAAAAACGTTGAAAACGCTGAAAGAAAAATTATTTCAATCAAGAGTACTACACTTGGCAAGATTATCCTTCAAATGAGGAGAAATAAAATCATTCCCAGATAAACAAACACTGAAAGAATTCACCAAAACTAAACCAACTCTTCAGGAAATACTTAAGGAAATACTATACCAGGAAAATGAAAGGACGATAAATAGAAGCAAGAGAACGTGAAACAATTAAGAAAAAAAAAAAAAAGAATGGTCAAAGGACAAGAATAAATCCCCAAATAAAAGACTAAAAATTCCAGGGCCAAAGGGGGCTTGATGGTTAAAGCACTGGACTCCCACATGGTAGACTGTAGTTTAAGTCCCAGACCCAGCAACTTTAAAATCAGGCAAGGCATATATGCGTGTATGTCCAGATTTCTGGGAGGAGAATGGAGGAGATGGGATTATGGTATGTCCATCCTTCCTGGGGGTGATTTCTCACTCACTTTCTCACTTTACACTCTCTGTCTCTCTCCAGTGAGTGCATGCATCCAGTGGCATAAGCCTAAAAGAAAAAAAAAAGTTGAGATTTTAATTAGATTGAGACAAAAATCAGCTTGACATTCTATAATAGGCATACCTAAAATTTAAGAGTTTAGCTAATTTGAAGTCAAAAAATAGAAAATGGAATAGGGAAATTCTAAATGAATGAAAGCTGAAGTCCCTACTATTAATATCAAACAAAATGTTTTTTAAGATTTGGGGGGGGCAGGGAATGAAGAGGTAAGACATTTGTGGGACACAGATAAGGTTTATTCCCTGTTGACGAGGATGTGTATGGTGGTCTCAACTGGGCTGGACTGAGGTGGATATGCTGTGTAAAGTCTCTGCACAATCTAAATGACGTATAGCAATTTAAGGTATGAATAATAATATATGTATGAATTTAAAAAATGAAGTACTTGGGGGCCAGCAGATGGTGTGGTGGTGTAGGGCACTGGACTCCCACATGGCCAACCACGGTTTGAGTCCTGGGCCTGGCAGCTTGCTTTCTCACTTTTCCTCCCTCCCTCTGTCACTCTGTCCCTCTCCGGTCAAATTTAATTAATTGATTAATTAATTTTAAAAATAAAGTACCATTAGGAATTAAATAATAACTAGTATCCTTCTCAGGATAATATAAAAAGTTTGTATTTAAATGGCATTTATAACATGTTTTTAATTACATACAGCAAAAATGGACAGAGTTGTATTGGGAAAGAATGGTAGAAAGAAGCAGTAGGGACCAGCAGGTGATGTGGTAGTTAAGGCACTGAACTCTAACATGGCCAACCACGGTCCAAGTCGTGGACCCAGTGGCTTGAAAATTACATCAGGCTTCATGTGCATGCATGCCCAAAGTCTCATGAGGAGAATGAAGGAAAAGAGATTGCAGTGTGGCTATTCCCCGTGGGGAGCGATTTCTCACTTTCACTTTCTCTGTCTCTCTCTGGTGAATGCACATACCCTATGGCGAAAACCTGCAAAAAAAAAAAAAAAAGTTAAATTTGAGGTGATCACCTGTGAATACTAATTAGAGACATTGGATATTGGATGTATCTCTGGAAAAAGATCAGTTAGGGCTAGAAATATGAAAGTAGTAGAATGTATTAATATTACTCAAAGTTCAATAGATTGTGAGCTAGTTTAAGAGAATTACGTATTCAACTTGTAAGGCGATTGCACCTGTCACCATAGCTAATGCAGTAAGTGCTCAGTGAGGGTTAAATTGAGCACATTCTTACATAATTGGTGTTTTTCCAGAATGCACACACTTTTAGTTCTAAGGATTGGTATCTATCAAATAAATGCTATTGGGACTATACAAAATGTTTGACATGTGGTTTTTGCCTTTAGGAATATTATAATTCAGTTGGGGCATTTTTTATAAAAACAATAACTTGAAGTATTAAAAGATAATAGTCACTTGTCCATAATCAAGTGTTCATTGGATGAGAAGAACGAGGGAGTTTACCAGAGATTTTAGATGAAGAAACTATAAAGAGGTGGAATTTTACATGGTCCTTGAAAAATAGCATCTTTGGTTGAAGGAGAAAAATGAGGAAGGAGAATGTTTCAGTTTGAGGATTGGCACAAATAAAGGCTTAGAAACAAAGCCTTCAATTGTATGTTCCTGCGACATGAATGGCACAAGTTTCACTGTAATCTAACTCTAAAGGCGAGGTGAGAGGAAGCTGGATAGATCAGTCTACGAAGTTATGGAAGGTCTTAGACTAGGCAGGGGTATTGGAATTACTTTAGATAATACAGAGTCATGAGTTTTTTAAGTAAATCTGACATAATTTTAATAAAGTATTTCTATGAATCATTTAGAAGTGGTATGTGAAAGGGTTTGAAAGAAGGAGAGAATTGGAAGCAGGAAAACCTGTTAAGACCTTTTTAAAGTAATCCAGGTATAAAATGATGAGATTTATGACTAAGGTAGATCTAGAGAAATGGGGATAAACTGAGACACATTTCAAAAAAAAAAATTACAGACCCATCATAGTAGCACACGCTGGAGGATACTGGCTGAGACCACATTGGAGGCTCAGGTTCAGTTCCTGGTCCACTCTAAAAAGCTGGGTGCTATTGGCCACACATTATAGTCCCAGCGGCTCAAGAGTCTTAGGAAGGAAGATCGTAGCATACTGAGGCCCGTCTAAAATGTTTAAAAAGAAAAAAATGACAAAATTTTATATCAGACTGGGAATAAGCACACAAAAATGGAAACAAGTCAAAGATAAGCCTAGAATAATAGTGGTATCCTAGAAAAACAGTGAATATCAAGAAGAGTCAACAATTCAGGGACCAGCAAGTTGGCGTATATGTCACTGGACTCCCACGTAGTCAACTGCAGTTCGAGTCCCGGACCTGGTGGCTTAAAACTCACGCCAGGTGTGTGTGCGTGCGTGCCCAAGATCCCGAGAGGAGAATGGAGGAGAAGGGATTGCGGCGTGGCCATCCCCCCTGGGGGCTGATTTCTTGCTTTCTGTCTCTCTGTCTCTCTCTGTCTGGCAAGTGTACGCACCCTATAGCAAAAAAAGCCTCTCCAAAAAAAAAGAAGAGTCAACAATTCATAAATTCATGGAATTTTGGAAATAATAGTCTAGAAATTATATCCACAGACCCCTCTTTTTAGAGATGAGGAAATTAACATACTGAGAGATTAAGTAAATAGTTGTGATAACCCTGGTGGTTGACTTTGAGAAAGATTTTTAGGCACACATGTACACATGCCCAGAGTATTTTCCAAGCCACCAGGTTAGGGACTCAAACTGTACACTTGGCCATATGGAATCCAAACCCCTTAACCACCACACCACCTGGCTGGCCCTACTTTTGTTTCTTAGCAAGGATGCTATATAAGTGATCTTTGGAATATGCTTTTTACACAATATTATGTTAAGATACCTCTACATTATTGTATATAGCGGTAATCCAGTTTAATGTTTTACAATAGTTTATATGACGATGCCACACTATTTTCCTATCAATGGCCATTTAATCTGTTTCCAAGTGGTCTATTTATTTTCTTAAAGAATTATTTATTTTATTTTATTTATTCATTCAATCATTTTCATTTGACCAGAGAAAGACACACAGAGAGAAGGAAAGTGAGAAAGCAAGCCACCAGGTCTGAGACTCGATCCATGGTTGGCCATGTGGGAGTATCAAGCACCTTATCCACCATGCCATCTGCTGACCCCCTAGTGGTCTATTTCAAACAATGCTATTATGAACATACTCATACATGTCACCTGGGGTATAAGGTGGGGACTTCTATTGGGTACGAGTCTCCTCACACTGATTTTAACTCTTTTGTGAAACATAGCACATTAGAATGGTGTTAGAAGACTTTTTTGATTGTGGAAATTCAAGTTTAAAATAATCAACAACATTTGCTAAGGAGAATAGATTCAAATTCCAGTCTAGAATCCTTGTATCATGTGTATAATAGATAAGCGATATTTACCAATTGTTTTCTTGGGGGAGAAATTGTAAGCAATAGTTAATGATTGGCTTTTTTCCCCCCCACTGACTCAATTCAAGGTCAATGTTATTTTCATGATACAGAAGGGGGAAAAAAAAGTGAAGTCTAGCAGCAAGGAAGAGGGGTTAGCTGAAGCATTAGGCTTGCTCAGCAGCAAGGCCAGACACACTCCCCTTCATCTCCTTTGCGGGTCCTCTTGCCCTATCTAGCAGCTCTACTCGCTGTGAGAGGGCGAACAATGTGAACAAAACAAGCCAAGGAAAAGGGCTCCCTCAGATTTGTTCACTCAGAACCAGTTGATAGTCTGCCAAGAAAAGTTTCTCACCCTTAAGAGGATCTGAGCTTGAAAGTCTCTTTGTGAACACGTGAGAAAGGATTCTTCTCTGCTCAGGATCCTGCCACGTGTGTGTGTGGGCAAGGGCATGGACGTGAGCGAGTGGCCCCGAACGGACACAGCAGCTGCATTGCTACTCTCCGGATTATCATCTCCTATTTTTTTTGGGGGGGGTGAGGGTATTAGAAATCTTTTTACTTAAATAAAAATTGTGTCTCTACCCTGAATGATAATAATCCTACTGTTGAGACTTGTTTCTCCTTTTCACTTGGAGTAGTCATACCGGGAACTATGCAGTTTTATTCAGCCACCCGCTTCACAGCATGTCAGGATGGAAGGGAATGAACGGCTATCGTGTTATGTGTGGCTGTGAAAACTGAGGACACATCAAGAGACCTATGGAGCGTCAGTGCAGCGCGGCCCTACTGCCCGAGTTTTCTTTGACAGGACCTCCAGAATGACTCTTGGGGCCAGCAGATGATGTTATGATTACATTGCTGGACTCCCACACAGTCGACCATCGTTCAAGTACTGGACCCAGCAACTTAAAACTCACGCCAGGTGTGTGTGTGTGCATGCCCAAAATCCCAAGTGGAGGAGAAGGGATTGTGATATGGTCAACCCCCAAGGGGTGATTTCTTGCTCTCTATGTCTCTGTCTCTGTCTCTCTGGTGAGCACATGCGCCCTATAGCAAAAATCTTAAAAAAAAAAAATAGAATAACTCTTGTGATCTCTTAAGTTTTAGTCATCTGCTGTATTCTCATTCTTCACTTCTAGGAAATTTGTTTTTCTTTTCTTTCTTCCTTTCTTTCTTTCTTTCTTTTTTTTTTTTCTTTTCTTTTCTTTTTTTTGAGAGGTTTTTGCTATAGGGTGCATGTGCTCTCCAGAAAGAGAGACAGAAAGTGAGAAATCACCTTTCCCACATTGGGGGGAATGGCCACACCGCAATCCGTTTTCTTCCATTCTCCTCTAGGGATCTTAGGCACACATGCATGCACACATGCCCAGTTGAATTTAAGCCACTAGGTCTGAGACTCAAACTGCAGTTGACTACATGGGAGTCCAGCGACAGAGCCATTACGCCAACTGCTGGTCCTAGAAAATAGTTTTTTCTTTCTTTCTTTCTCTTTAAAATTTCTTTTTTCCTTTTCTTTCTTGAGAGAGAGGAACAGAGAGGCAAGAAGAGAGGCAAGCACCCTCAACAAGATCTGACTGCAATTTTTTTTTTTTTTAGAGGTTTTTGCTATAGGGCGCATGTGCTCGCCAGAAAGACAGAGAGACAGAAAGCGAGAAATCACCCCCCAGGGGGGATGGCCACGCCGCAATCCCTTCTCCTCCATTCTCCTCTTGGGATCTTGGGCATGCACACACACACATGCCTGGCGTGAGTTTTAAGCCACTGGGTCCGGGATGTGAACCACGGTCGACTACGTGGGAGTCCAGCGACATAGCCATTATGCTAACTGCTGGTCCCCTGACTGCAATTCTCACCAGACTTTACTAGCCAGCTAGGATCATGGGCACCTACATACTTGCCCAATGTCCACAAGTTGAGCCAAGAAATGAACCCTCCTTTATAAGACCTCCAGCGTTGCAAAACATTACACTGCTGATGGGCCTGGAATTTTCTTTTTTAATCCAGTAGTATACAAATGCTGTACATTTGGGTGAAACACAGTGCCGACGCATTACCAGTTATTCTAAACACACATGAAACATGCATACAGCAAGTTTTATTTCTGAATTGTAATGTGCATTCTATAAGGAGATTTAAATTTTTTTTAATTTAGTTCATTTATTTATCAGAGACAGAGACAGAGAGACAATTACCCCTACAGGGTCCTTTACACAATGATCCACCACCTGTGTCAGCCAGCCCTGGGTTACGGGCACACGTGTGCCTTGTGTGTTCAGGGTAGTCTCCAGATACGAACCCGGAACTTTCCCATGTGGGTCAGCTTTGCAGAGTGTTGTGTTATAGCAGCACCACCTTCCAGCTCCTAGATGGAAATAAGGAATATTTAATTCAGAATAGAAGCATCAGGGATTCCTTCCTTGTTCGGACAGTACTTCAGGGCACAGCACAGAACTGTAACACTTTCCTCGCTGTATCAAATGAGAGTGCATTACTCAGTTTCTCCACTGCCTCTCACAAAAGCAATGGATCTAGGGGACCAGCAATTAGCGTAATGGCTATGTCGCTGGACTCCCACGTAGTCGACCGCGGTTCGCGTCCCGGACCTGGTGGCTTAAAACTCACGCCGGGCATGTGTGCGTGCGTGCCCAAGATCCTGAGAGGAGAATGGAGGAGAAGGGATTGTGGCGTGACCATCCCCCCTGGGGGGTGATTTCTCGCTTTCTGTCTCTATGTCTCTGTCTGTCTGGCGAGCGCACATGCCCTGTAGCAAAACCTCTCCAAAAAAAAAACAAAGGCAATGGATGTAAGTTGTGTCCAATTAAGGTCTGTGCTTACAAGTACATTCCTGGAGGGTCAATGCTTTTTGAAAATTCTTTAGGTAACCCCTATTCAGCATTTATGTAAGTACAATGTTTATATTTAAGATTTTTAGACTCAGTCCTATAAAATAATACTATCAGTGCATATTTGCCCACCATCAGTTTCCTATAACAAAATGTTAAAATTTTACTGTAAATTCGTAGAGAGGAGAAAAGGTGAACTCCTGCTGTAGAAAGAGCATTAACTGAAGCATTCCGATTTTGGTTGAGAATTAGTGCAGCAATTTTTCTGTAGATAAAAGAACCTCTTATCTTATGAAGAGCTGCATTAATTACAGACTGAAATTCTGTTTCACGCGTCCTCTTTCAGAGCCAAGGAGAAAGCAGAGAAAATGTGTGCTGTTGGAAATCTGTACTCCCATTTTCTTTTCTTCCTGGAAAATAGCTTTTCTGAAAGGTAAATAGTACACAAATGCTATGAGTTTAGGTGGAACGCTGCGCCAAGGCAATGCTAATTATTCCAACCACAGCAGTAGCTATAACTTTAAAGGCAAAAAACAAATTCCAATGTTATGAGTAACTTCGCTGATCATAATAAAAGAAGATGAAATTTAATGTCAATAGCAATGTGAGTGTAGGAGGCAATTCTACTTCATTTTCTTTTCAGACAAAACAGAAGCAAGAGCTGGAGATACAGACCAATGGAAAACTCCAGGTAAAGGGTTATGTTCAATTTACAGTGAGGCCAAAAGGTTTGGTTTTGGAACTACAGAGGCTGTTTTCTCTAGAACATGGCGTATATGGATGGGCTCAGAAGTAAGTTGTTTTTTCTGTTATAGTCATCAGGTCATCTTAGCATACTCCTTTTCCATCGAATGCCTCTAATATTACAATGCCTATGAAGACTCTTCTGAACTACAAATAATGCATACAATAATAACATGTCTTAAATTCAGAGACCACTTGGGATCCATAGTACTCAAACCCTTATTGTATTTCTCCTCTGAGGAGTTTTGGGAAGAGAAAGGAGATTTATGAGAAGATCCAATTCAGGTGTAGGAGTATGACAGGATATCCTTCGCTATGAAACCAATACTATTATTGTTTGTGCAGAAGTTACCAATACCTACTTCCTGTTTTCTTTGCAATGTGTCAGCTGTGCAGCACTCGCCAGATCACCTAGGCCAATTCAGGCCAATCTAGGCTAAGCGAAGGAACAAGATGGCGCCATGAGAAGTGTGAACAAGAGGGAAAGGGGGAAGGGGCATGGTGGTAAATCTTTCTTGCGTTGAGCTCCCAGAGATATCTCGAATCATTTCATCTTGAATAGCAAATGCAGATCAATTCACATCACCTAAAACAATTCAAGAAATTTGGAAAAACAAGAATTTACACAGAAGTGAAAAATTCAGGCAAAGATCTGATTTCCCTGACAAAAATCATTTAAGAAATTTTTGTCCAGAATTAGCCCAGTCATTGCTTCCGTTCTCAGCTTTTTCTCAAGCTGAAGAAACAGAGCCAAACTTAGTTCCCTCAGGTTTCTCCTTGGCTGCAAAATGAGATGAGGCCTTTCATGTCCTCCCTGGCGTTGCAGTGCTTTCTCTTTGCAATTGCCTCATCCACCACCTGCCTCACGCCAACACTTCGCCTACTATTTTCTTCTCTGTCCCTCCTTCCCGTGTGGCCACTTGGCCAGCTTGCCAGGGTGGATTGGCTAGGCAGCAGGCGGGCTGTCACGTGACCGCGTCCCAGCAGCACTGAAGCACCCACGTTTGAGTTTTCCATGACGCACCTGCTGCCGTCACATGGGCTCCCATGTAAATAAATGGTCAAGTCTTTTCCAAAAGTGGTTTTGACAAAGAACAGCTTACACCACCAATGATGTTGATAAATGGGGTGGTATCTAGGAGAGTGAGTAAAGCAACCCATTTGAATGACAAGAACAGATAAGGCCCAAGTCTTTGTCCCCTTCGCTCTTTTACATGGATATAACCCTGGAGACAAAGGGAAAGAAGAAAAGGAAACAAAGGCAGATCTTTAGCACAGGCTGTCCCAGGGTTGATTAGGATGCTGATCTGTGTGGCAGGTTTTGAGGTTCTCACCCAACTTCTTGGCGGCTAGTCAAAGGATTTAACAGTGCCCTTTGTAAATAGTGGTGTACAAAGCCCATCTAAAAATAGTACATTTCCAGGGTCTGAATCGGGTGAGTGGATGAGTGGCAATGGCTGTATTGTACAAGACAGATTACAAGCAAGTTACTCGATGGTACTTTATATGCAGGGTTATTCATATGCTTCATCTGGTTTGGTTAAATAATGCAAACACATTTACCAACGTACATGATCGTTTTGTTTATTTGTGCTCTGGAGAGCTTGTGTGTGTTTATGACAGACAAATGTACATGTTCTATTTTCTGACAATCAAACAAAGCTCTCCCCGATGAGGTAAATAGCTGAGTTAAATAGTGGAGCCGGCGCTCCTGAGAATCGCTGATGTGACACTACGGTGGTTGTTAATGACAGGTTTCCTGCTGCGCTTGCTGCCCTAAAGGATTTTTGCTGAAGGTGGAAATCAACAAGAGGCTCTGACAACTGGTGGGACTGCTGGGTCTAGCTGAAATCTCTGTATAGCATGTGCATGAAAGCTTTTGCCTCCCTAGGAGTTTTTCTCCGTGAGAACAACTGCGTGTGTTCTTCCTTCCCTTTGCTCCTGAGGCTGGGCTGTGCTGGACGGTGACACTGAGCTGCTTGTCCCTAGACTAGATCAGACAGATAGTGCCCACGCAGGCCATGGAAGCAAGGAGACACCAGGAACCTCTCGCGGAAGCCTCAGACTCAGGGAGGACCCCAAAGACACTGAGAAGAACAACACTTATTTCTGAAATGAAGATGCTGACAATATGTTTTACAGTCTTTTCAAAGCCAAAGCCACCCCCCACCCCCCAATGTTTTCGACTGTAAGTGGTGGCTGTTCCTATATATTTTAAGCAGACAGATTTTCTCAGACCAAAATACATTATAATTCTTTTCTACCAAAATAATTGTCTTTCTGGCATTTTGGAGACTCTCTTATTTAATACAATGTGGAAATCCGTGGGCAAAGCCCTCAATCACGCTGGCAAGTCAGCTTCCCCTTAGAGGATAGAAACTGAGAATAGGGATGACTCTTGAAGGAGTCGGACCAGGGAATACATTATAGAAGATTTCTTAAAAACCGAACCGGTTATTTTGGAAACCATTTTTCCTATCTAAATTTCATAGCTTTAAATTGATATGTCTTTGGTGAATTGGGTCTGCCAATCTAGAAACTACATAAGAGCACTCCACATACCCCTGTCTATGGGGAGTAACTTGGAGAAAGTCGCAAACTCTTTGACTTCCCAGTTCCCTCATCTGTAAAACAGGGAGAATAATTCCTACCTCATTACATAGATTGTGTAGACTCAATGAGGCAATGTAAGGTGCTTGTTCCACAGTAATAAAGGGAGTCATCATTATTACAATAGGAGGCTATTAGATATCATTCCTGGGTAGTTTTTCAACTGCCTAATGACATCCCAGTTTCCCTAAAAATAGTAGCATCTAGGTGCCAGTATAGTAGTTAAAGCACTGGCAACTGCAGTTCAAGTCTCAGACCTGACAGCTTGAAAATCACATCGGGCGCATGTGAATGTGCCCGAGATCCAGAGAGGAGACTGGAGGAGAAGGGATTGTGGCATGGCCATTCCCCCAGAGGGTGATTTGTCACTTTCCCTCTCTCTCTGTCTCTAGCTAGCACACAAGTCCTATAGCAAAAACCTAAAAATAAAAAAATTAAATGCTGAATGCCTTGCAAATATCTGATTCCTTTTGAGAATCACTACCTCCACCATTATAATAATACTGGCTATTGAAGAATGAACACTCCAGAAATCATTGATCCAGAATTTCCATTATCTGTCAGTGACTATGTCATAATGGAGATTAATTTTGGAACTTCAGGACTATAACGTACCCCAGAATTTCCATTATCTGTCATTTCCCTTCTTTATCAGTGACTATGTCATAATGGATATTAATTTTGGAACTTCAGGACTATAACGTACATTATTATTTTGGCTACTCTAGAATTACCTCAATCTGGCTCTTATACTAAGAAATTATCATTTTTCTTCAATAGGCAGATTTTCACTTACATTCCTAAAGAGCTAGGAGAACTACATAAATCGTGTGTTGAGACTGAACTTTCAACCCAATTAATGAATATAACTGAATAGACTTTGGATACACTGTTAGGTATGAGTGACATGAGTTCTGAAAGTGTCTGATGTAGTTATGGGTTTGGAAAGCACCAAAAGGCTTCCTAAAAGTCATGATCACAATACAAAAAAAAAAAAAATACTTTCCATGTTTGGAAAGTTGAAAAGGGCAGATGAGGTGATTCTATAAATGGAAAAATATCAAACCACATAAAACAAAATGTAGGTAGTAGGTCTGCCAGTCACTGTTTCCTAGATTCGCTGTCAGTATCTATCCCACAGTGTTGTAAACATATTCTACAAAACAGGATCACTAAACTACTTTCAGTAATTACCATCCAAAGTTAACTTAGTTCCTATCAACAAAATCTTCTCAGCCAAATATAGTTATACGGGGCTGACAGGTGGTGTGATGGTTAAGGCACTAGACTCCCACATGGCTGACTGAAGTTCAAGTCCCAGGCCTGGTGGCTTGCTTCCTCACTTTCCCATTCTTCTCTTCTCTTCTCTTCTCTTCTCTTCTCTTCTCTTCTCTTCTCTTCTCTTCTCTTCTCTTCTCTCCTCTCCTCTCCTCTCCTCTCCTCTCTCCCCCCCATTGAAATAAGAAAGTAATAATAATGAGTAAAATTAGATAAAAAAAATTCTTAAAAAAATGCAGTCATGTGTCCATAATTACATTGGTCAGAAAGGGATTGCATATACATTGCATATACAATGGTAAAGCAATAAGCTACACCGTTTGGTCTAGGTATATAGTAGGCTATATCATCTAGGGTTGTGTAAGTCCATTCTAAGTGCCCATATAATTTCATCAACCATTAAAATAATAGCGGAGGTCACCAAGGCAATGGAAAATCAGTATCAGGGTAGGCTGAAATGGCAGAGAAGTGGTATTTGATAAGGGTAGGCTGGAGTGGCAGAGAAGTGGTATTTGATAAAGGTAAATACAAATGGCTGTTGTGGGCTGAATTGTGTCTTCCCAAAATCCATGTTCACTTTTCGTACTTCATGATGTGAGTCTATTTAGAATTAGGGTCTTTAAAGGGATCATAAAGTTAAAGTGAGACAATTAGGATGCCCCCTAATACAATATGACCAATATCTTTGTAAGAATAGGAGGTGTAGACACAGATGCATACAAAGTAAAGACCCTGTGAAGACACAAGGCAGAATATGGCCACATATAAACCAAGGAAAAAACCCTGTAACTTGATCTCAGACTTCTAGCCTCCAGAATCATGAGAAAATGAGTGTCTATTGTTTAAGCTGCCCAGTCTGTGGTGCTTTGTTTTGACAGCCCCAGTAAATGAATACAGTGCATTTGAGGGATAAGCAAAATTTGTTTTGGTAGGAAAAATGAGGGAGGGAGGTTATTGTGTGCTATTTTCCTCTCTCCTGTTGCTAAATTTTTAATTATATTTTTTAAAGTTTGTTTCTTTCACGAGAGGAAAAAAAAAAAAAGAAAGAAAAAGATAAGCACTCCCAAAGATATCTCACACTGTAATCCTTTGCCCACCCCAAGCCAACATCATGGGCATGTATGGCCAACAGGTACAGGTCAGCCTGGGAACTAAATCCACGATCTTCTATATGGCTCCAGCTTCACTTGAGCAATGTGCTGTTGTTGTACCATGGAGCCAATGCTCTAATTCTTTTCTGCTTTTAATTTTCCATGTTTATGCCTTTGATCCTACTACTAGGTGTACAGAGTTAGAAGGCGGTAGGGAGATGAAAGGAGAGAAGAATTCAAGAACAGAGAAATGGAAGCAGAGAAAAGAAAACTTTAAAAAAAAAATACAAAAAAAACGGGATCACCAGTTTTAAGCAACGGGAAAAAGGCAACAAAAAGCAGCAGCTATGAAATGAGTGAACAGTTTTAAGACTGAGGGATGGCATTAAAAATACGAACTATACCGTACTTACCAAGATTATCGAAAATCTCAAATTTATTTGCACTTAATAAGAAAGATTTTATTGCTCACTCATGGCCTCTTGATAAGTTCAACTTTTATCTTCTGAAGATAAATTCTGATATTATCATTATAGTTATGATTTATTTGATATTTATAACACCCCGGGGTTACCTTTCTGCCACATTATTTTTTGCACTGTTGAAAGCCTTTTTTTTTTTTTTTTTACAGTAAATATAAGTGATGTAAATGTAATGTGGTAACATTTATATCAATAGTAAAGACATGGTTGGGCTCTTTAGTCAAAAAGGACTTGTCACTCAAGTGATTCTCATTTCCCATTAAATATTTCCCAGAGGTTCAGTGGTTTTCTTTTCTTTTCTTCTTTTCTTTTCATGAGAGATTTTTGCTTTAGGGCACGTGCACTCACCAGAGAGACAGAGAGATAGAAAGACAGAAAGTAAGAAATCACCCCCCGGGGCAGATGGCCACACTACAATCGCTTCTCCGTTCTCCTCTCAGGATCTTGGGCACATACGCACATACGCCTGGCATGAGTTTTAAGCTGCTGGGTCCAGGACTTGAACTGAGGTTGACTACGTGGGAGTCCAGTGATGTAACCATTACACCATCTTCTGGTTCCAGAGATTCAGTGGTTCTCAATTGGCTGAAAAACATAGTAGGGATAAATAAATAACGATAAATGCTCCCTCAAATATAAGCTGCTAACCTCCCTGATACATTTTTAACACCCAGACATAATTTGTTTTTAATCATAATATAAAACAAAACAAAAATTATGTTTAAGTGGCCATATTTATATTGTTGTCTCTTGTTTTTATTAAGTTACTTATTCATTCCACGAATAACAGAGACACTGAGAGACCCAAACAGCGTCTTGAAGCCACAAACCAACCTCCCAGCCTCAGATGGCTCTGGATTATGGACACATCTGTGCCTGGTATGCTCAGGGTGGTTATGAACCGGGAACCTTCCCATGTGGGCCAGTCTCGCCAAGCATCAGATTTTACCACTGTACCTCTGTCAGATCCCTTCATTGTTGTTTCTTAAGGAAGAAGCTTATGGCTGGTCAACACTTTTGCGGAATACAAGGGAGGCCTTCCAAAAGTTCAAGGAAAATGTAAATTATGAGAAAGACTGTGCATGGGTTTCAAAAGTTCTATGCAATGAAATACACTCATACTCTAATTCTATTTTTCCTTTTATTTAAAAAAACAATTTAATTGCCAAAATTCCTTCAGTAGAGGAATAGAGAGACGGGAATGGAGAGAGAGAGAGGGAGAGGGAAAAAGCATTTCCCAATGGGGAATTTCTCCAACGTGTTGGAACTTTGGGTACACACACACACACACACACACACACACACACAGCCATGTAGAATCTTTCTCCCTTAACTGCTAGGTTATAGGGCCAGCCCTTTAATTCCATGTTTCATGAAATTTTTTTTTGGAAAGGTTTTTGCTATAGGGCACATGAACTTGCCAGAAAGACGGAGAGAGAGACAGAAAGCGAGAAATCACTCCCCAGGAGGGATGACCACGCTGCAATATCTTCTCCTCCATTCTCCTTTTGGGATCTTGGGCACACACACACACATATGCCCGGCGCGAGTTCAATCCACCAGGTCCAGGACTTGAACCGCGTTCGACTACCTGTGAGTCCAGTGACGTAGCCATTATGCCAACTGCTGGTCCCGTTACATGAACTTTTTGAGGTTCCCTTGTACCCTAGCGTTGATAGTGAATTTAAAGGAATGTAAGTTTCTTTCATCACAATTTTGCAGTTGTTTACAGGGTGAGCAGGAAATATTATAGAATTACTGAGGAAGATTTTTACATTCTGATCTTCACTGTTCGAAAGTTATTTGGTGTGGGAAACATGTCTCCTTTCAGAACTCTGCTTTTTTGTCCTCCCTTGCTCTGAAAGGCCTGCTGTCTTCAGGGGTCCCTCCTAGGCCAAGACTTGTGGGTGTCCCATAAGAGATCCCCTCTGTGGCTGGCTTATAGTCTCTAGGGAACTTGCCAGGCCTGCCTCACAGCTGCCACCCAGCCTTGCACACTCACTGCTGTTGTCCCTTTGGTTCAGACTGATGCTCCTCACTCACTTCCTCAGCCTGGAATCTTCCTCAATTCCTGGGCAGCTCTCACCCAGCAACACTTTAAGTAGCCTGCTATGACCAGGGGACAGCCTTATTCTAGTCCCATGCCCATCTCTAGTTCCTAAAATCCCAACCTGAGCCTTCTGCTTTCCTAGGAGAAAAAGTTTAACACAGAAACCTCGGTAACATTTCTCTTTGTACCTCTTGTCAATAGTACAATGCTTGGCTCAGTGAATATTTATGGTATGAGAGAGAGAGGAAAAAAGAAAGAGTAAAAGAAGGAATGAAGGAAGGAAAGAGGAAAAAAGAAAGAAGTGAAAGAAGGAAGGAAGAAGGGAAATTAAAAAAAAGAAGAGATGAAGGGACCAGCAGTTAGCATAATGGCTATGTCGCTAGACTCCCATGTAGTTAACCACGGTTCGCGTCCCAGACCCGGTGGCTTAAAAACTCATGCCTGGCGCGTGTGCGTGCATGCACATGGTCCTGAGAGGAGAACAGAGGAGAAGGGATTGTGGTGTGCCCATCCCCCTGGGGGGTGGTTTCTCACTTTCTGTCTCTCTGTCTCTGTCTGTCTGGCGAACACATGCGCCCTATAGCAAAAACCTCTCCAAAAAAAAAAAAAAGAAGAGAAAGA
>NW_006159859.1:9415491-9417308 GCF_000334495.1 Tupaia belangeri chinensis
TGGCGAACCCAGGCGCCCTAAAGCAAAAACCTCTCAAAAAAAAAAAAAAAGAAGAAGAGAAAGAGGGAGGAAGGAAAAGGAGCTAGGAAAGGGAACGGACAGGAAGAGGAGGGGAAGGAAAGGGAAAGGAATGGAAAGGAAAGGGAGGGAGAAAATCAGCTTTATGCGCTTTGCCTCTCTTGGGAATGTGGTCTACGGAAGTAAGAAAAAGCCAGCTGGGCGTCTAGCCATTCTACTCCTCAAGTTCCCAGTATTCTCTTTGGCCATTAGCCTCGATCATGGCCTCCTAACCCACCTACTTCTGTAGTGAGCACTTTTCTCCGACCATGGTATCAGGAACAGGGAATTTCCCAAGGGTGTGCAGACACATACAGCAACAGCTATATGTATTTAAAGGGAACAAGGAAGGCCTAAAAACTCTGGATCCCATCTTATTTATCTTGGGTGTAGTTATTGTCAGATACTGCATTGATCCTGATGATTGATTCTAATGATCGATCCTGATGATTGCCTTTTCAGTCGTCTTGATTCCCCACATGCCTCAGAATATCTGGGTGATTGTCCCCAACTCTGTTCACACTCATCATTTCTGGTCTAAGGAAGGGGAAATAATAGCCATACCTGCTAAGCTCCCATTATGTGAGAAAAACTGGTCCAGGGACCTACAGAAACTCATTTGGGAATGTCTACCTACCTCGGCCAGCCCCCTAGCTCTGATTCTCACCACGGGGCTAGGAGAGCCCCGTGCAGATTCTGGATCCCTCTGTGCAGTGTCCTGGAGTGGGAAGACACAACTCTGGGAGCTCTGGGCAGACAAATTCTGCTCATTCTGTTGGTTTAGAAGAGAGAGCCAGTCTTTGCAAAAAGAGAAAAGAAAATCCTTTGTTAATTTTTTGAAGAGAAACTAAAATGATACACACACACACAAAAGCTGTACTAATTTTTTTTTAAATGAAACTCTATTGTTGTTGTTTAAATTCTTCCCAGAAGGTATGTGAGAGAGACAGGGAGAGAGAAGGAATGGAGAAAACACCCTCAATGGGGCATGTTCACATTGTAGCCCTTCTCTTCATCTCTCCTATTTTTTTTTTTTTGAGAGGTTTTTTCGCTATACGGCACATGTGTTCGCCAGACAGACAGCGAGAGACATAGAGAGAGAAAGCGGGAAATCACCTCCCAGAGGTGATGGTCACGCCGCAATCCCTTCTCCTCCATTCTCCTCTTGGGATCTTGGGCACGCACGCACACGCGCCCGGCGTGAGTTTTAAGCCACCAGGTCCGGGACGCTAACTGCGGTCAACCACGTGGGAGTCCAGTGACAGCCATTACGCTAATTGCTGGCTCCCTTCATCTCTCCTTTCTTTCAAGATTTTTGGGCACATACACAGACATACCCAGAATGTTTCTCAAGCCGCTAGGGATGGAACTCTAACCGTATATCAACCATATGCGATCCAGTTGCCTTAACTGTCATGCCACCAACTAGCCTAGAAGCTACAATCACTTCTTTTTTTAATTATTTATTTAATATTATTTATTATTATTTTACTGTCCTATAGGGCACATGTGCTTACCAGAGAGAGAGAAAGAGAAAGTGAGAAAGCAAGCTGCCAGGTCTAGGACTCGAACCATAGTCAGCCATGTGGGAGTCCAGTGCCTTAACTACCATGCTACCTGCTGGCCCTGAAGCTACAATCACTTCTCTTTTATTTTTTCTTTCTTTTTTTCTTGGAGAGGTTTTTGCTATAGGGCCCATGCGCTCGCCAGACAGACAGAGAGAGACAGAGAGACAGCAAGAAATCACCCCCCAGAGGGAT
>NW_006159859.1:9417740-9421042 GCF_000334495.1 Tupaia belangeri chinensis
ATGACCATCCCCCCGGGGGGTGATTTCTCGCTTTCTGTCTCTTTGTCTCTCTCTGTCTGTCTGGCGAACGCACGCGCCCTATAGCGAAAAAAACCTCTCCAAAAAAAAACCTGTGCTCTTTCCCCTGAGCCCGATCCCTTTGGAGGTGCTCTGCTAGCAGGGTGGATGTTCCCCATGGCCTTGGTGGATTCTGAAGTTGTATAAATCCTAAGGTGACAACTATTCTAGGCACCATAGTCACCCCTGGACTACCAATCCCCCTGGAAGGATGCCAGCGCCTGTCTGTTATGCCAGCCCCTTCTCCTTGAGAACACAGACTCTGCCTTCTTCTTGGGGCTAGAAGCCTACACCAGGGAACAGGGACCTCCCTGAAAAGAACAAAGTCACATCCCAAAGATTGCATATCCTCTGGATGCACTTTCTGGCCTCTGCCAGTCGGCGCCCAGGCTTGAACGCTGGAAGGTGTCTCCCTGGTATAATGCTCAGAGCCTGCCGTTCCCAGGGAAACTTGACCAACGTGGGCAGTTGATTGCTTCTCAGGATCAGAGTGTCCATTATCCTTCCTGAGGCCGACTCCCAGCTCTATTCTCTGATTCATTTAGCGATTATTTGGAATCAGTCACTTCCAGAGACTTGAGGATGCTCCCTGTGCGGGATCTGTGTCCTGTGTCTGACTAGAGAAGTGCTTTTAGGTTCTCTGTCTTGCCTGGGAACTTCGATCCAGAGTATTTAGTGTAAGAACCTGTTATACGTTCAAGATGTATCAATAGATACAGTTCCCCAGGCCTTCCTAGTGATGGGTGATCACTAAAAGACTCCTTTTGTACTCAGAGTAGAAACAGGATTTGGGATTATATTTCTATGAGGAGGAGAATCAGTCCTCCTCGAGTTCAAGCATTGGTGGTTAAGTTCTTGGTTGTGGAATTCCTTGTCCTCTGAGACATATATAAATCCATAGAGATGGTAGCTGACTTCT
Organism: Tupaia belangeri chinensis; assembly: GCF_000334495.1. Taxonomy (NCBI): domain Eukaryota; kingdom Metazoa; phylum Chordata; class Mammalia; order Scandentia; family Tupaiidae; genus Tupaia; species Tupaia belangeri. The sequence continues at coordinate 9,418,717 of NW_006159859.1, forward strand.
CTTTCCTATATGCAGATGCAGAGGGCCATCTGATGATTGTTTGATCCACAGTAGCCTGACCAAGGTCCAAAAACAGGAAATAAGAATTACAATTTGGAGGGACCAGCAGATGGCGTAATGGTTACAGCATTGGACTCCCACTTAGTTGACTACGGTTCAAGTCCTGGACCCAGTGACTTAAAAAACTAATGCCAGGCACAAGTGCATGCATGTTCAAGATCCCAAGAGGAGAATGGGGGAGAAGGGATTGCAGTGTGCCCATCTCCCCTGGGGAGATCCAGTGTGGCCATCTCGCCTGGGGGGATATTTCTCACTTTCTGTCTCTCTGTCTCTCCGGCAAGCACACTCACCCTATAGCAAAAATCCCTCTTAAAAAAAAAAAAAGAATTATAATTTGGAGATTTTTCCATTCCCATCTCAACCTTCAATTTCCTCTCCTACTTGAAACCACTTTGTTGCTAAATGGCCAGTAAAGAATCTGGATTGGTTGTCCATGTTCCACTGACAGTGTCTTCTTCAGTATTTCCAGGCCAAGGTAAGGAAAAGTGAGATTAGGGTCATCTTACTTCAGTACCTGGCACTGAGTAGGCTTTGAATAAACGTTTTAAAAGTGAGTTACAAGAATAGATTCTAGCACATTGAATAAAAGAAAAGAATAGAGACCAGCAGATGGCATAATAGTTATGTTGCTGGACTCTCACATGGCAGACCGCAGTTGGAGTCCTGGTCGTAGTGGCTTCAAAATCAGGCTGGGCACGTGTGCATGTGTACCTAAGACCTCAGGAAGAGAATGGAGAAAGGATTGTGATGTGGCCATGCCCCTAGAGGGTGATTTCCCACTTTCTGCCTCTCTGTCTCTCTAGTGAGCGAATGCACCGTATAGCAAAAATCTCTCTTAAAAAAGGAAAGAAAAAAGAAAAAGGAAAGAATCTATGACTTGTCATGATATTCAGTGACAGAGGCATCGAGAGGGAAGGGAAAGCTCTTCTTTAAAGAAGATTAACAGCTAATAAAGTACAAGAGATGATAGATTTTTAAAAATAATTATTTAATTTTATTTGTTTATTATTTTCCTTCAATTTGACAGAGAGAGAGGGAGAGAGCAAGGGAGAATGAGAAAGCAAGCTACCAGATCTGGGACTTGAACAATTATTGGCCATGTGGGAGTCCAGAGCCTTAATCCACACTATCTGCTGGCTCTGGGATGACAGAACTTTTAACAGTTGCTGTTTTGCAATGCCCAAGGTAGTATTTAGTTTAGGCAAGGATCAACAGTAAATGCTACAGCCTTTGGGTGGAAGCTTGTTGGGAAACAAGTTATTTACAAGTCTCAAACTATCAATTGTCACTCATTAATTACTGGGGAGCAGGAGGAAGATATCTTTATTATAGAGAAATACAGCAAACAACACCTTAACCCCACTATTACTTAGAACACCACTAATAATGGGAGAAAGTGACATGACATGCCTCCTGATATGGTACAACGTGAGGTACACTGTAACATCGCCTACTGATACTCTGCTGGAAATATTTAAACTGAATATAGCTATGATGAACAACTGCAACATTTTAGACATCGTACAAATTAAATGACCTAGATTTTTTCAATAAAGGTAAATATGAAAGACAAACAAGTTAGGGGGCTCATTCTATACTAAGGAGCCCTGAGAGATGGGAAGACATCTAATGTGTCAACCCTAAATGTATCTCAGATTTTTAAAAAAATGTATAAATGACATTTTGGAGTCAAATTTGGAAAACCTGAAATGCAAAGTATACCTTAGATGACATTAGTCAATGTTAAATTTTTCAGGTGTAGTAGTGGTTCTAAGGTTATGTAGGTTATGTATGTTCTTAGAAAAGATGTCTTGAAATATTCAGCAATAGAGCATCACGTTGTGTGTAAATCCTGGTACTGGCTTGGGTTCTCACTTTCTTTCTCTCTCCCTCTCTCCCTCTCTGTCTCTCTCTGGTCAAATTAAAATAATAATAATAAACAAAATTGAATAAAACAATTTGGAAAGATAGAATAAACAGGGAATAGAATCATAAAAGTCTAATGTTTACAGTGGTCCCAAGATTTGTTCTACAAGAAGTTTTATGGTAAAATAAATTAGAGAAACAATGCGATATTTTATCTCCCTTTTGGAGAATCAAAATGAATATTTCTAGTGCACTATATTTTTGAGTAATGTTTTTCATTTTGTTTCAGATCATAATTCCTAACTTAGTTTACCAGGGGGCCCTTTTTTAAATTATTTTATTTTAACTTTATTTATTATTATTATTATCATTATTATTTTCCAGTTTGATCAGAGAGAGA
>NW_006159859.1:9426762-9474441 GCF_000334495.1 Tupaia belangeri chinensis
TATCATGATTTTTTTCCAGTTTGATAAGAGAGATACAGAGAGAGAGAGGAAGTGAGAAAGCAAGCCACCAGGTCCGATACTTGAACCGTGGTCAGCCATTGGGGAGTCCAGCGCCTTTAACCACCATGCCACTTGCTGGCCCCGAGGGGGTCCTTTTTTTAAAAATAGTGCTCTTAGGGCAGACAGGTGGCATGATGGTTGAGGCACTAGATTCCCACATGGCCAACCACTTAAACATTAAATAAAAATATTACTCTTGTTCATTTTTGGGGTGGTGAGGAGAGATTTTTTTTTTTTTTTTTTTTTTTTTTGCTATAGGGCGCATGCGCTCACCAGAAAGACGAGACAGAGAGACAGAAAGCGAGAAATCAACCCCCAGAAGAGATGGCCATGCCGCAATCCCTTCTCCTCCATTCTCCTCTTGGGATCTTGGGCACTCACACACACCCGCCTGGCATGAATTTAAGCCACCGAGTCCGGGACTTGAACTGCAGTCGACTACATGGGAGTTCAGCAACATAGCCATTATGCTAACTGCTGGTCCCTCATTTCTTTTTTTAAAAGAATTATTTTATTCAACTTTATTTGTTTTAATTTGACCAGAGAGGGACAGAGAGAGTGGAGTGTGTGTGGGGGGCGAGGGGGGTAGCGAGAAAGCAAACCGCCAGGTCTGGGACTCGAACTACGGTCAGCCATGTGGGAGTCCAGCATCCTTAACCACCACACCACCTGTCGGCCCCACTCTTGTTCATTTCTTATGAGACAATGTTCTCCAGAATAAATGTAGGCAAACCCTGATCTTGCTCAGCATCCTATTTTTACAGGTGAAGAAAGAGAGGTTCAGACACAGAATTTGGCAAACCAAGAACTCAGTCTTGGAGAATGATGTGAAGATGAATCTTCCTGGTATTCACACAGGAGAAAACATTTCTTTTACATTTCATGTGGCTTGAAATATTTAACATTATTTCAACCAACAAAAACCCCATATTTTATCCCATTTATAGACTTACTACATATAGGATCTGTTTTGCAAACATGACACCTTTGTTTATAACCATGGAGACATATGTTGTTTGCTCCTAATATTGTACTGTATGTGAGAAAATGAAATGCCTTCTATATGCAATGCTAATTTAAGTTTCATCCTGTTATATGGACTAAATATTACATGGAATTGTGATAGAATCACCCTCTCTTAAGTTACACTATTTACTCTAACAGTTGGGATAGGCTAAGGGGGAGAAAAACCACGTTTTATTGCTTTACAAGCCAACCACGTTTAAGAACATACATCTGCTTTAAAACTACACAATGTCTTTTCTAGTGCCCAAGTAGATTTGCTCTGGGCTCAAGCAGTTATTAAATCCCGGCTCTGTCTCTGATAGCTGCAGTTTGCATTCTGAGCATAAGCCCTGCGCTGGTGCAGGACAGGCTCGGCTTAGTCAACAGATGCCAGCTCCCCTTGTAAACCAGGCTGCTCTGTCTCACAACCAGCAAAGAGAATTGAAGGAGTTCCCTTCCTTTTATGGCTTTTATCTCTCTGGTTAATAGGGGATGATACTTAAAGGAGGCAATCCTTCAGTAATAAATCCAGACTGCAAATAAAACAAGGGGAGAGGGAGGAAAATTACAATGTAAGAAGTTTCCTTTGTGTACTTTGTTTAATTGAGATTCCACACATGAATGAAAAAGACAAGTGGTTCTCTCCCAGGGTGAGTAGGAAGGGAGTGAAAAAAAAAAGGTGGGCTTCCTCTGTGTGCTTTTTAATGTGCAAATGAGTCAGTGCCTTTCCCAGCCCAGGAAAGTTTGTCGTTCGGGCAGGCTCAGTGTCTCAGTGGGTGCTCAGTCAATATTAATTGAAGATGATGATGACTTTGAGGGGTGGTCTTAATGACATTCTCCCAGGGGCAGCCCTCCAGCGTGGACCTGAAGGTCATTCTGCCTCTTGCTGCAGACACTCAGGCATTTGCCAAGTGGTTAATGAGAAAGCCCTCAGCCCTCTCTGTCTACCACCTCATCCTCAGTTCTTCCCAACTCTGCCCAACAGGGGAGAGTAGAAACCACAAATGCTGCAGCCTCACTTCTTGGGCAGTCTTCCTCCATAGAACTCTCCAGAGTACCTTTCCTGAGCTGGTCTTGAACAGGAAGAGGTTAAAGGAATAGGCTGGAGAATTGAGTGGAGTCTACAGCAGAGAAATGTGGCATGGTAGTTTGTTTTTGTCCTCAGTAACTCACTTGTGCTTTTGACAGAGGATTGCACACCTGTAGAATCTCCCAAGGGGAGTCTACAATCTCTGTATCTTTGACATCAAAGTGCTTCCTTGGGCATGTGAGCGCTTAGACTCATGGTATGTTGGTGACCATGACCATGCCCTATTAGAGCCAAAGCCCTAAGATGGCTGTTGTCTCTTTGCTGTGGGAGAGGCATGCTCCAAATCGGACTGCTCTTTCAGCCTGGATCTGCAATGAAGGCAACTGGCCAGTATGGATGCCCATGTGTTCTTCATTTCAGATCTAGAACAAACCATTGTCATTGTAACCAAGATATTAAGGTTTGCTGGTTACAATGGCAGCATCAACTCATGGGTTAGGAAAAATAAGTTACTGACTTGATTATTCCCCAGTACTAGTCTTTATGCATGAGGCCGCCAACCGTGAAGAACAGTGAGAGCTCTTGCAACTCTTGCACCTGCTGTTTGACACTGCCACCAACAGTCTTCTTGAAATAAATGAAGCACAGTATGTTGTAGGATATGATATTCCAACTGCCAACAGAGCAAGCAAGGGGTCCCCTTCCACGGGTGTCCCCTCCAAGGTTAGAGGGCCTTGCTTTCTCCAGAGACCTTCGTATCTTTTGCGTGACTGAGCAGCAGTTCAGATTAACCTACTGCCTCCTCCAACACGTGAGGTGCCAGACAACCTTCCAAGAGGAGCAAAGAGGCTGGCGGAGTGGACCACATAGAGAACTTGACTCATTTGTTCTTTTTGTCTACAAGTGTGGTTTCCCCAAAGGATATGCTTTGTGTACGTTTTTTCATTTTGTTTTGGTTTTGACCGGAGGTCACATGTGTTCTCCAGAGAGAGACAGGGAAGCAGGGAGTGAGGGAAAACGCATCCCCCCAACAGGCCACAGTCATGCCGCCATCCCTTACCCTCCGTCGCTCCATCCTGTCAGAATTCTAGGCATGCATGCAGAGTGCTGGCATGTTCCTCAAGTGACTGGTCGTGGAACTTGAATCATGCAACTGGCCCTGTGAGATCAAGCTGCCTTAACCACCAGGCCACAGAGTCAGCCTGCTTAGTGTAAGTTATAACTAAATATATTTATTTTTAAAGAATTATTAATTTAATTTAATTGTTATTATTTTAATTTGCTACAGGACATGCACACTCACCAGAGAGAAAGAGAGAGAGACAAAGAGAGAGAAAGTGAGAAAGCAAGCTGCCAGGTCTGGGACTTGAACCATGGTTGGCCATGTGGGAGTCCAGTGCCTAAACCACCATGTCACCTGCCAGCCCCAGTTATAACTAAATATTGATTTAGACTAATGTCCTACAGAGGGAACAACTACCTAAAAAAATAAAATATTCATTAATTTGAGTTCAAGTGTAGCTTCGTGTCATTGTCTTTAGGGATTATCATTTGTTGGTTTAAGTTACCTCCAGGCTTTTTGGACAATGGTGATATGAAAATATTGAATCGCACAGCCTCCTTTAAGAACTCTTTGACTATAAAATTCTCATACACTTGTGAAATTTAAGCAGATTACATCATACCAGTACATTTTGATAGCTATCATAAAATAAAAGAGTTCAAATCGACCGACGATTATAACTGACTACAGGAATGTAACTGTGAACTTTGAAAATATGTTAATGGTTGTCCCTGTATGGAAATATTAGCTTAAGTTCTTTCTGTGACATATGTGTGTGTATTTCTAATCTATTTTTGTAATAGGGTAGAAAAAAATCAGCTCCAAAAATATCTCTCTCCCCTTTGACATTTATCAGTGACAGCAATAATGTCAGGGAGCATTAGTATACCGAGGGAGTGCAGAGATGTTTCCTAAAGCATATCTTCAGGTTTTATTTTAAAACAATTTGATATATATCTTGATCCTTGGCCTAATTGTAATATGTTTTAGATCAAATTTCTATATTCTGGATGGTGACTCAATTGAGATGTGGGATCTGGTCCGATTTATCTTTGTAGGCCAGGGGCATTGCTGAAACACATTAAAGAAGACGACCTTAAAAAATGACTTGGGGGGACTGAGTGGTGGTGCAGCAGTAAAATGCTATGCTCTAAGGTAATTCCATGTCGGGAGGTTCCTGGTTCAAGTCTGAAGATATCCCCAGCACACTGGGCACTTGAATGCCCATGATCTAGGCTGGCTAAAGGCAAGGAGTGAGTGGTGCCATCCAGACCCTGTTGGGAGTGTCCTCTCTCTCTCTCTCTCACACACACACACACACACACACACACACACTTCCTCATGGAAGAAATAAATAAGCTTATAAAAAGTTATGTGGGACCCAGCCACCATGGCATACATTAACATGTTCCTCAAGTGACTGGTCGTGGAACTTGAATCATGCAACTGGCCCTGTGAGATCAAGCTGCCTTAACCACCAGGCCACAGAGTCAGCCTGCTTAGTGTAAGTTATAACTAAATATATTTATTTTTAAAGAATTATTAATTTAATTTAATTGTTATTATTTTAATTTGCTACAGGACATGCACACTCACCAGAGAGAAAGAGAGAGAGACAAAGAGAGAGAAAGTGAGAAAGCAAGCTGCCAGGTCTGGGACTTGAACCATGGTTGGCCATGTGGGAGTCCAGTGCCTAAACCACCATGTCACCTGCCAGCCCCAGTTATAACTAAATATTGATTTAGACTAATGTCCTACAGAGGGAACAACTACCTAAAAAAATAAAATATTCATTAATTTGAGTTCAAGTGTAGCTTCGTGTCATTGTCTTTAGGGATTATCATTTGTTGGTTTAAGTTACCTCCAGGCTTTTTGGACAATGGTGATATGAAAATATTGAATCGCACAGCCTCCTTTAAGAACTCTTTGACTATAAAATTCTCATACACTTGTGAAATTTAAGCAGATTACATCATACCAGTACATTTTGATAGCTATCATAAAATAAAAGAGTTCAAATCGACCGACGATTATAACTGACTACAGGAATGTAACTGTGAACTTTGAAAATATGTTAATGGTTGTCCCTGTATGGAAATATTAGCTTAAGTTCTTTCTGTGACATATGTGTGTGTATTTCTAATCTATTTTTGTAATAGGGTAGAAAAAAATCAGCTCCAAAAATATCTCTCTCCCCTTTGACATTTATCAGTGACAGCAATAATGTCAGGGAGCATTAGTATACCGAGGGAGTGCAGAGATGTTTCCTAAAGCATATCTTCAGGTTTTATTTTAAAACAATTTGATATATATCTTGATCCTTGGCCTAATTGTAATATGTTTTAGATCAAATTTCTATATTCTGGATGGTGACTCAATTGAGATGTGGGATCTGGTCCGATTTATCTTTGTAGGCCAGGGGCACTGCTGAAACACATTAAAGAAGATGACCTTAAAAAATGACTTGGGGGGACTGAGTGGTGGTGCAGCAGTAAAATGCTATGCTCTAAGGTAATTCCATGTCGGGAGGTTCCTGGTTCAAGTCTGAAGATATCCCCAGCACACTGGGCACTTGAATGCCCATGATCTAGGCTGGCTAAAGGCTAGGAGTGAGTGGTGCCATCCAGACCCTGTTGGGAGTGTCCTCTCTCTCTCTCTCTCACACACACACACACACACACACACACACACTTCCTCATGGAAGAAATAAATAAGCTTATAAAAAGTTATGTGGGACCCAGCCACCATGGCATACATTAAGATGCTGTGCTGTGTAAATTGGGCACACATAGAAGGCCCAGGTTCAATTTCCAGCCCAACCTAAATGCCAGGTGAGGTGGTGTGAACCTGTAATCCCAAGCTTGTGGAGAAGCTGAGGCAGGAGATTCACAAGTTCGGGACTGACCTGGGCAACACAGCAAGACCTGTCCAAACACATGGTGGTGTGTGCTTATAGTCCCAGGTGGGAGGCTGAGGCAGGAGAAGTGTGGTATGGAAAAGATCTTGTCTTAAAGAAAAAAAGTTTGGGATGAACAGATGGATGAGTGAATGGATAGGTAGGTACTTGGAAGAACAGATGTAAGATAGATACTTTCTTCCCCTAAAATAAAGAAAATAAAAATAGGGCCAGCCAGGTGGTGTGATGGTTAAGGCAGCTGGATCCCATATGGCTGATCACAGTTTGAGTCCCAGACCCAGTGGCTTGGAAAATCACACTAGGCATGTGTGTGTGTGTGTGTGTGTGTGTGTGTGCACGCACGCACGTGCGCCCAAAGTTCCAGTAGGAGAATGGAGCAGAAAGGAATGCAGCATGGCCATCTACCTGGGGGGTGATTTCTCTCTGTCTCCGTCTGTTTCTTTCTCCAGCAAGCACATGCACTCTATGTCAAAAAAATATATATATATTAATCTATTTCATAAAGAAGACCATATATTTAAAATATACAATCAAATACAAATAAATATAAATTGTGATTATTATTATTATTGTAGCAATATTGAGTTGTTGGGAAGGTCTTAACTCATTTCTGGATAGAAAAGCTTAGAAAAATACATCATGACTTGCCTGACAACCTAATAAATCAAAGTGCTTATCTTTTTTTTTAAGAATTATTTTACTTAACTTTATTATTAATATTATTTTGCAGTTTGATTAGAGAGAGACAGAGAGAGAGAGAGGGAAATTGAAAAAAAAGCCACCAGGTCCAGGACTTGAACCATGATAAGCCATATAGGAGTCCAGTGCCTTTAACTACCACGCCACCTGCCAGCTGCTCTATCTTTTTTATTTTTAAATTTTATTATTTTTAAAAGTTTATTTTTGGCAGTATATGTATGATGGAGAGAGGAGCATCCTGAAAACAGTCTTGTCATGCCAGGCTCCCCTCTACCCAGCCCTCCAGCTGATCGGGATATCCGGTACTTGTGTATGTGACTTACACATTTTCAGGTGGACTGAGGTGGCCCCCTCTAGCACTGTGATTCAGTTCACTACTGACTCTACCACCAGCCAGGGTCCAGACTGCCTACCTCAAGGCATCTTTTGATGCCTTCTATTGTTCCTGGAGGCTCAATGGTAACAGATAATTTTCTTCACACCCTTGAAGGTTTGCCTTTGAGAAGCCTTCCTTAATGACCCTAGAGCAAAACAAGTCTTCTCAACTAGGGAAGGCATTTTACTTTAGTCACAGGACAATAATTTATGATATATTTCTCACAGAAAGTGAGAAATCACCCCCCAGAAGAGATGGCCATTCCACAATCCCTTCTCCTCCATTCTTTTCTTTGGATCTTGGGCATGCATGCACACATATCCACCTGGTTCGAGGACTCAAACCATGGTTGACTATGTGGGAGTCCAGAGATGTAACCATTACGCCATCTGCTGGTCACCATTTGTTGCATTCTTTAAAATAAGAACCATTTGAAGAAAAGTACCATTTATCTCCTTTGAAAATCCTATATTGACCTTGCACCTGTCTAGCTGTTCCCTAACACTGAAGCATTTGGCCCTAGACACTATTCCATCCTTATTGACCTTGACTCCTTTAGCTTCTATGACCTCACTCCCTTTTCGTTCACCTATTTCTCAAACCATCTCTTCTCAGAGTCCACCACTAGATGACTTCCATGACTCACCCTTGAATGTTGACTTTCCGTGAAGTTTGTCCTCAGCCCTCCTCAGTTCTCATTCTATACCCTCTCCATTAGTGCTCTCACCTACCCCCACGATTTTCATTCTCACCTCTACACTAGTAATTCTCAGCTCTTTATCCCCAGTCCTGATCTCTCCTCAGCTCTATGCCTATAGATTCAAGTGACTATCAGATGTCCACAGGAGGGTGCTCACATTCACCTTCTTGCATCTTGGTTGGTGGACACTCTCCATCTGTGCCCTGTGCCTGGAATTTGAGTCACTCCCCCAGAGCATGGTAAGCAGTAGATGAAGTGCTTACCTCATGACAGCCTTTATGCTAGACTTGGGGGGTCCGGTAAAGGGATGAAAAAGATACAAAGAAACTCACATTATAAGGGGAGAAGACAAGCAACAGACAAGAAGCCATGGCAAGCAAAGGCAGAGCAAGAGAGAAAACACTTGCAGTATGAAAAGGGGAGAGAGTAATTGAGAAAGTACCTCAAGGGAAGGCAGTAGCAAGTCTGCATCCCACATGGTCAATTCTGTGGTTCGAGTCCCAGGCCGAAAGCCTTGAAAATCATGCCTGGCACATGTGGGTACCTGCCCAAAATCCTGAGAGAAGAATGGAGGAGAAAGGATTGTGGCATGGCCATTTCCCCTAGGGAGTGATTTCTCACTGCCTCCTTCTCACCAGCAAATGCATGTGCCCTATTGAAAAAAATTAAAAAGGGGCCAGCAGGTGACGTGGTGGTTAAAGTGCTGGACTCCCATATGGCCAACCACAGTTTGAGTCCCAGACCTGGTGGCTTGATTTCTTACTTTCTCTCTCTCTCTCTCCCTCTCTCTCTCTGGTCAAACTAAACAATAATAATAATAATGATAATAAAGTAAATACAATTAAATAAAATATTTCTAAAAAAAATGTTTTAATTAAAAAAGTTAAAATAGAAGAGAGCAGACTAATGTAGATGGTTGACTTCATGAGGGATGTCAAAACCATAGTGATGGGAAACCACAGCGAAAGAGCTCTGTGTCTGGTTACTGTCATCTGAAGAGCAGGACGAAAATGAATCACGTTTAGCTTCTGGGGGCGCTGCTCAAAAGGTTGGGATCAAGTTTGTGTGAAATGGTTGCTGGTGAGCAAAGAAGTCGCTCCCCCTTTTTGTGTGAAGAAGTGGTATTAGAATTGGGTTTTCTGTACAACCCGCCCATGCGTTTGAACATACAGGCTCTACGAATGAATAAACTGACACCTCAGAGAATTCGTGGGGATTTGTAAGTGAGGCTGGAGAATTCCAGAAAGAAATATGACATTAGCAGGGTGTATTTAAAGGATATGAAATCCACGGGAATTTGCCAGATTCAGGAGGAACTACTCTGTGTTCTCTCCAAGCCGAACATTCCATTTTCACAAGAGCTCCTTTGTTGTCATGTTTATACACAGACTAATAAATGCTTGACCTTTTTTCGTGATGAAGGAACAGCCTGTGCCTCAGGAGCATATTATTTCAAGAAGTACAAATGAAGAGAAAATCCAAACCCCTCTGGGACAGATGGACTAAATATTTGAGTATTGGAACCACATGGGAAAGGCAGGGCTGGGAAACAAAAATGGAGGCCTGATAAGGGGATCTGGGGGCAGCGTCCGCCTTCTCAGGTGTCTCCAGAGACTCCAGGTATGTCAGGAACCGGACACCCGCTCAGGTGAGCGGGAGATCAAAGGGAGCTCACCATTTATCTTGATGCGTTGTAAAAATGGACGATAAGTGCAAAAAGGAAAATCTGTGATCTGGTGAAAATGCTGATTTCTCTTGGGTTCCGTACAAAATTGACTAAGAGCCATCCAGCATTTCCCTTTACCAAGAACTGTTTTATGTGATCGCATTTAATCCCTGTGTCAACCCTAAGGTGTAGGCACTGTTATTCCCACACCCTCTCTCTTCTGATAGAGACAGAAAGGTACCAAGAGTTAAGTGACCTTCAAGAGTCAGAGAATGTTAGAATGATTTCAAGCCCATTTCATTTTTTTTTAAAATCAACAGCTTTTTGTTTATTTATTGAGAGAGATTTTTGCTGTAGAGCACATGTAGCTTGCCAGAGAGACAGAGAGAGACAGACAGAAAGTGAGAAATCACCCCCAGAGGGAATGGCCAGGCCCACAGTCCCGTCTCCTCCAGTCTCCTCTCAGGATCTTGGGCACACACGCACACACACCTAGCATGAGTTTTAAGTTGTCCAGTCCAGGACTTGAACCATGGCTGACTACATCAGAGTCCAGTGACGTAACCATTATGCCATCTGCTGGTCCCTACTTATTTATTTTTAATTTTTGCTATAGAGCATACACACTTGCAGAGGAGATGAGAAAGCACTCCTCATGGGAGAAGGCCATGCCACAATCTATTCTCCTCTATCCTCCCCTCAGGATTTTGACCATACACACACACACCACACCTGGTGGCTTTTCTTTTCTTTTTAAAAATGATTTACCTAATTTTTATTTATCATTATTATTTTTTAATTTGCTACAGGGAATGTACACTCATGAGAGAGAGAGGGAAAGTGAGAAAGCAAGGTGCCAGGTTTGGGATTCGAACTGTGGTAGGCCATGTGGGAGTTCAATGCCTTAACTACTGTGCTACCTGCTGAAATAGCCTGGCGTGTTTTTCAAACAACCGGGCCCAGGACTCCAGCTGCACAGTTAGTCATGCAGGGATCCAGCTGCCTTAACCTTCAGGCCACCTGCGGGCCCCGTGACCATTTCTTTTTTTTCTTTTTTTTTTTTTTTTTTTTTTTGAGGTTTTTGCTAGAGGGCACTTGTGCTCACCAGAAGACAGAGAGAGACAGAGAGACAGAAAGCGAGAAATCACTCCCCAGTGGGGATGGCCACACCGCAATCTCTTCTCCGTCCTTCTCCATTCTCCTCTCTGGATCTTGGGCACGCATGCACATGAGCCCAGCATGAGTTTAAGTCACCGGATCTGGGACTCAAACCATGGTCGACTACATGGGAGTTCAGCGACATAGCCATTATGCCAACTGCTGGTCCCACCGTGCCCATTTCTTTTGAACGCACACTCTATCCTGCTTCCCTGTGACTTCTGCGGTCACTAATCTCATGTGCTCCCCTCCGCAGCTTTATACCCTCACTCCCTACTCCAAGCAAGAGCTGTAGCTACATTAGGGACAGACTCAAGAGCCTCCCAGGGAGCTGCATAGTTGCCCTTAAAGGACCCAGTGAGTGTACATGCTCTACAGCAAACGTGTATCTGAAATCAATAAATCCCTGACAAGCTTTATGATAATAATGTAATATTATATTGAAATAGTTCATTGTTCTGAATTCAATGTTGTTTCTAACATCATTAAGAATCATTCTAACAGCAAAGAATAATAATTGGTGACAGAAAATGGATTTATTAAAATTTATATTTACTTATTTTTTGAGAGGAGAGAGTTACTTTCAACAGAGTCTTGCCACACTGTAATCACCCCACGCCATGATCCTTCCCCTAGTCCTTCTGTCAGCCAGGACCACAGACTTGCCGGACAGGTTCAGATCAACTGAGGATCAGGGACCTCCCATATGGCTGCGGTATAACACCGCAGCTTGCTGCCATGCAGGGGGGAATTAAGAATTATTTTATTTAACTTTATTTATTTTAATTTGACCAGAGAGAGACAGAGCAAGAGAGAGAGAGAGAAAGTGAGAAAGCAAGCCACCAGGTCCGGGACTCCAACTGCGGCTGGCCATGTGGAAGTCCAGTGCCCTTAACCACCATGCTACCTGTTGGCCCCATGCATTGTATTTTATTTATTCATGATAGGGCATGTGCTTGCCCGTGTGTGTGTGTGTGTGTGTGTGTGTGTGTGAGAGAGAGAGAGAGAGAGAGAGAGAGAGAGAGAGATGAGAATCCTCTACAGAACTTGGTATCACCACAATCCCCTTCCTCCAGTCCTCCAGCCTATCAGATCCTGGGCACTGGTGCATGTGCCTGGCGAGTTTTGGCAAACCTGGTCTAGAATTTGAAGGACAGACACCAGCCTTAAGCAGCACTTATTGTTGCACCACAGAGCAGGTCCATAATTAAACTTTTGACTCAAAAAAATCTTATTCTTGGAGGGTCAGAGACAAGGATGACCAGTGGGATCCCAGGTATCTAAAACGCAGAGGAAAGAAGCCACGGAACCTCAAAGGCCCTAAGCAACCAGAAGCGATTGGTCTCGCTGGAGGGTGTAACGACCCTGCTCTCAGCACCTCGTGATTCTAGGGCACCTCTGAGCCTGCCGTAAGGAGAGGCCGAGCCTGCACGGCAGCAAGGCGTTCAGGGCTATCCGGCGTCCTCTGAGCCAGGGGCAGCCTGGTCTCTACCTTTCCCTTCCCAGGACACCAGGTGCTCGGGACTGGATTCAGTCCCCCTCCCTCCTTTCCTCCCCCAAGCTCTGTTTTCAGGAGAATCACATAGACTCACTCATTCTGAAAAGTTTAATTGTATGGCTCTTCCAAGAAAGAGTTATTTTAGTATTTTTCGTTTTAACAGAAAAATCAAGTCTCAGCACAAAGGTGGAACAAGGTCCCAAATTTACCTCATTTTACTCAGGAGTGTGAAAATCAGGGAAGAAGGTTTTTGTGTTTGTTTTCCATAAAAGCTTTAATTTTACTTTTCCAACTTATTCCACACTGGGCGATAGGGAGAAAAAAATAATAATTTCTATTTAATCTCAGCTCAGTCTCTTCCATTATAAAATATAGTCTTATTTTGAGTAATTATTCAGTTATAATTTATTTACCTGTAATAGTTTTTTGAATATCTGTTGTAAAAATATTAACACACATTTAGTGGCTTACAACAACACAGATTTATTGTCTTATAGTTTTAAAGTTCAGAAATACAAAATGGGTCACCTTACTAAAATCAAAGTGTCAGCAGGGCTGTGGCCTTTTCTGGAGACTCTAGAACAATCTGTTTCTTTGTTCTTTCCAGCTTCTAGAGTTTTGTTTAAGAATTATTTATTTTTCTTTATCAGAATTATTATTTTATAATCTGTTATAGGCACATGTGCTCACAAGAGCGCGCGAGAGAGAAAAAGGAAGCCACCAGGTCTGAAATTTAGTCGCCCACGTGGGAGTCCAGCACTTTGAGCACCATGTCACCCGTTGGTCCAGCTTCTAGAGTTTTGTGGTCTTTTCCTCCATCTTCTAAGTCAGCAACAGTGGGTACAGTTCTTCTCACATCTCTTCCCTCTGCTCTAACTTTTCCACATAAAGACTTGCAATTGCATTGAGCCTGCCTAAATAATCCAGGATAATCTCTCTATTTTAAGGTCATCTGATTAGCAACCTTAATTACATCGGCACTCTTTTTATCTTTTTTTTTTCCTTAGAGGTTGCATGTACTTGCCAGAGAGAGAGAGAGAGTACCCCAGAAGGGCATGGTCACACAGCAATCCTTCTCATCCATTTCTCCATCGTATTGGGACTTTGATTTTTTTAATCTGTTAAAAATCATTTTTTCTTATTTTTTTACATTTCATTACTGTGTATCTTCATAGCATACAAAATGAACTTTCCCAGCATGAATACACTGCATATTAGCCAAAGATATTACCATGCACATTATCATCAACAGATCATTTTTCATTTTTCTGTCTGTTACATGTTTTGCTTTCTTCCCCACTCCCCTCCTCCCTCCCGCTCCCACTATTGAGATTTTGAGCACATAATGCACAGGCACCTGGCGAGTGTTTTCAAGCTGCTAGGGCCAGGATTTGAACTGTGTCATCTGCCATGTGAGAGCCTGTTCCCTTAACCACTAGGCTACAATCCAGCCCTCCTTCTACAATCTTGTGTTCTTTTTTTAATTTGCCAGATGGTGAGTGTGCTCACCTGAGAGAGAAGGGAAGAGTGTGTGTGTGTGTGTGCGCGTGTGTGTGAAAACGCACCCTCTATGGGGAATGGGGAAGCGCTCAATCCCTTCTCCTCCATCTCTCCCTCCTTTCCAGATTCTGAGCACTCATGCACATGAGCTCAATAGGCTTCTCAAGCCACTGCATCCAGGACTCAAATGGCCTGGTGAGCCATGGGGGATCGTAGCCACCTTACCCACCACCAGCAGCTTACCCTCCACTCTCAATCTCCCTTTGCCATGCAAGTTAATTTCTCACCGGTCCCAGGATAAGGATGTGGTCATCTTTGGGGAACATTCGTCCTTCTACAATAGCCTTACCAGCTTTTTTCTTTTCCTCCCTCTGTTATTTCCCAAGATGGTGAAGGGGTGCATGGAGAGGGGATGGAGGCCTTGACCCAAGGTTGTCTGTCAACTGGACGCTTGCCAGTGTCTACTGCCAAGTGTGGGTTGGGCTTGTTTCTGGCTGCGCTGGGTCCTATGATTAAATCTATGACTGGTGAATTCGTGTTTATTATAGTTATCTTATACTGTGTTACTAACCACCTCAAAACTTAGTGGCTTACACCACAGTATTTTTAAAAATTATTTATTTAATTTTATTTATTCATTCATTTCGTTTCATTTGATCAGAGAGAGAGACACAGAGAAAGAAAGAGGGAAAGTGAGAAAACAAGCCACCAGGTCTGAGACTTGAACTATGGTAGGCCATGTGGGAGTGTCCAGCAACTTAACCACTATGCCACCTGCTGCCTCCACTAACCAGTATTTTAATCATTAAAACAACAAATATTTCTTAAGAGTCTGTGATTGACCTCAGCTGTTGCCAATGCCACCCAGTAAGCTAGCATCGAGCGCATTGTTAGGACAGAGACATGCAATCTATCTGTGAGTTACAGAAGCATTGTTTTCCCAATGACTTTATCCTCTCTGTTTCTATGGAAGTGGTTGGAAACTACGTGATTTCTTTTTCTTTTTTAATTTGCTATAGGGCCTATACGCTAGCCAGAGAAAGATAGAGAGTGAGAAACTACCCCCATGGTGGGATGATCATGCCACAATCCTTTCTCATCCATTGTCTTCTTGGGATTTGGGGCATGCACACACACATGCCTGGCATGGTTTTCAAGCTACCAGGTCTGGGACTTGAACTGCCCTACTGGCCATGTGGGATCTAGCTGCCTTAACCACTACACTACTAAGTTGACCCAAAATATGTGAGTTTTCCACTTACAATGTATACCTGAGAAATTCAACTACCATTGTCCTGTGCTTATGTATTTCTCATGAGAATTCTGCCTCATTGGAACATAATTAGACAGAAGTGTGTAATGGATGTGGAATATCATTTGCCACAGTACTTTCATCATTCTGGAGGGTTTTAAGCTCATTACATTTAATATTGAAAAAGAAGAGAATAGAATTAAGGGCGTCGGTCTCTCACATAGTCGACCATGGTTTGAGTCCTGGACCTGGTGGCTTGCGTCCTCACTTTCTGTCTCTCTCACTCTTCCTCATTCTGCTCCTCTCTGGTCAAATTAAAATTAATTAATTAATTCTTACAAATAAAAAAAAGATAGAGAGAACAAGACAACTCCACAGACATTAGGCCTGGAAAAGGCACTGATACTATGAAATTCCTGGATTTTAAAAACTGAGCCTACGTGCCTTATATAAAACCTGTGTGGCTTTACTTCCAAGTAGGTGGTTTTATTTTAGAAAATGCCAGAATTGACTTTGTGACTCTTCAGTTCTCTGGGGGCCTAGAAATATATTGGGGGATTCCTAGGTGTGTATCTTACCAGTACAGGTGGGATAATAAAGCAGAAGCTAGTAATAACTGGATTAAAACAGAACGCAGGATGAAAACCTAATGGGAAGAAGTCACAGCCTGATGTTTAGGTCTTCAGAACTGTGTCCACCAGCAGAGACCTGCTCTGAATCGTACCAGGCTAACAAGAGGCAGCAAGAACACTGGACCGGGACTCAGACACCCAGGTTTGTTCTAAGCCTTGGTTTGCCACCGACTGCCTCTGTGAAGTTGGGTGAGTCAATCTCTCCAAGCTTCATTTTCCTTGTCTATAAGATGAAGGAGGTTGGACTGCAGATCCTTCTTGGTCTAAAGTTCTCTTCTGATCACATACCCTGATAACAATGCACAAGTGACAAGGAATGGAAGAAATGAGGTCATACTGCCCCATTACTCACGTTAGTAGGCCACTGTTGTGATCTCTGAGGTGCCCAATATGTCACGTTAGAGGTTAGAATGTCACCATACGAATTTTAGGGAACGCTGACAGATGTTTAAAATATAACACACGAAAGGCCAAACAAACAAACACAAAGCAAACACACCGTGAAGTCATGTCAATGTCTGTTTCCTAACTGAACAAAGTACTGCTCTGCTTTCCATTTGCTGGGGCAATGCTTCTCTTCCGTCTCTGGAAATTGTCCTAGGACCCAAATGAATGTGTCTAAGAGATTCAACCTCACCAATGTATATTTAGGAAATGAGGGGTCACAAAGGAGTGAGCTGAAGCTTTCATAATCTAAGTACCAAACTTTTTAAAAGTTTAACTGTTTTCATGGAAATTGTAATAAATTCTCTTCTTCTCAGTCTCATCATTTAATCTGTTCTTCATGGCTGGTAGTCCTTGCTGCGAACACCAGCTCTTCTATTGGGCAGTGGTGCAAGATGCCCTGAGGGCTGAGACATACACAGGGCTGTATATTTCTCACTGTAAGCGACTGGAGCCCGTCTTCCCTGCAGGGCCACAACGGTGGCTCCTGCTCTCACTCCCAGGTCTCGCGTGTGTGCTGGTTTCTCATCTGTCTGCCTTAACCAACAATGCTCCTAATATATCATCCGTAATCTCTATGTGAAATGATAACTATTATAAAAATCAAATCAGGGGCCAGTAGTTGGCATGGTGTTTGGGAATTGGACTACCACATGGCCAACTGCAGTTTGAGTCCTGGAACTGGCAGTTTATGTTCTCACTTTCCCTCTTTCTTTTTCTGTGTCTCTCTGGTAAGTGCATATGCCCTATAGCTAATTAAAAAATAATAATAATGGGGCCAGCAGGTGGTATGGTATTTAAGGGACTGGACTCTCACATGACTTACTGTGGTTCAAGTCCCAGGCCTGGCAGCTGGCTTTCTCACTTTCCTTCTGTCTCTCCCTGTCCCTGTCTGGTCAAATAAATAAATAAAGATTTAAAAATAACTTTAAAAATAATATTTTTAGAATTATTTAATTTTATTTGCTATTAATATTATTTTAATTTGACCAGAGACAGAGGAAGAGAAAAAGGGAAAGTGAGAAAGCAAGTTGCCAGATCTGGGACTCAAACCATGGTCAGCCATGTGGGAGTCCAGGACCCAATCTACCACACTACCTGCCAGCCCCAGTAATAATCATTTTTAAGTTAAATAAAATAATTCTTTAAAGAAAAAAAATCATCAAACTTTTTTTTTTTTTTTTTTTTTTTTGGTGGGATTTCCTGGTACAAACCGGAAAACCTGCTAGACAAATTCTAAAAGAGCTGTGACACTACCCAAACTTTTTAAAAAGTTTATTTCTTTCTTCCATGAACAAAAGAGAGAGACAAGTACCCCTAACAGGACTTCATCCCATGATCTCTGTCTTGGTGGGCCTTGATCACAGGTACAAGTGTGTGTGCATGAAATGTACCGAGCATGCTTAAGTAAACCCCTGGATACAAACCCCAGGACCTTTCCCATGTGGGTCTAGTTGTATTATCATTATGCCACTACCTGGTCCATTTTAGAAACTGCCATCAAGTTCACAGAATTTTCCATAAGCAGGTTATAATACAAAGGCTTGGGCTGGTGGGTGGTGTGATGGTTGAGGCACTGGACTCCCACCTAGTCGACCACGGTTCGAGTCCCTGATCTGGCAGCTTGCTTTCTCACTTTACCTCTGTCCCTCTCTCTGGTCAAATTTTAAAATAATAATAATAATTAAAATAAATAACTCTTAAAAATAATATGAAGGCTTAAAAAATGACTCTGTGCTTCTTCCATAAATAAATTATAAAAGCTTTTTGTTAAAGAATGTCTTTGTTGGGGGACCAGCAGTTTGTGCAATGGCTATGTTGCTGGACTCCCATGTAGTCGACCGTGGTTCGAGTCCTGGACCCAATGGCTTAAACTCACGCTGGGTGCATGTGTGTGCGTGCCCAAGATCCCAAGAGGAGAAAGGAGGAGAAGGGATTGTGATATGGCCACCTACCCTGGGGAGTGATTTCTCGCTTTCTGTCTCTGTCTTTCTGGCGAGCACATGCGCCCTATAGCAAACACCTCTCCCCCCCAAAAAAAAAGAATGTCTTTGTTGCTTAGACATCTTTTACACTGATGTTTACCTGTATTCTGAATGCTTACGATTTTTCAAAGCACGATCACCAGATAGACAGGACATTATTGATATTTGCAAATTTTGTTGCCCTTTGTTTTCTAAAATGGTGTCACCTAACACTCATGTCTCATATTATTACTGTAGACTTACGTTCGTCCAGAGAATAGGTGCAAAAGCAAGGAATCTCATTGTATTAGATAGTTTTTGCTGTGTAACAAACCACCCCAAAATATAGTAGTTTATAATAATGACTATTTATTATTTCTCTGTGGCTCACTAGGCAATTTTCCTTGTCCAGGCAAGTTCAGCTTATACTCAACTCATGCCTGAGGTCTTACCTAGAAGAATAGGGGCCTCTCCTCATGTCATCTCTCAACCTCCAGCAGACAAGCCAAAGTTTGTTCACATGGTGGAAAAGAGAAAAGGGAGAAAAGGAATCCCATTATAGGTGCACTTTTCAAGCCTCTACTTGTGTTGTGTTTGCTAATATCCCAGCAGCCAACATCAGTCATATGACCATTCAGATGGAAGGAAGAAATAGACTCTATATTTTTATAGGAGGGGCAACAACGTCACAATGCAAAGGAACATGCACACAGCAATGGAAGGATTATGCAATCCACGACTCTTGTAGTACCTACATCATGGCTCAATGTGCATGCCATGCGGAAACTCCTGTCTCTGTTGCCCGTTTGATGCACTGAGCCAATGCTCTTCTTCCTGCCACCATCAAATCTCTTGAAAGTGTTTTTCACATCACCTCCCACTTTCCTGCCCTGGATTCACATCTTAATTCTCTCAAGTTGGTGTCCGCAGCAAATATTCCAGTAACTACATTAACCATTTCCCAGCCATCGACAGCATCCTCTCAATTTTGACCTACCTTGCCTGTTTTGAAACTGTTCACACAATTAACCTCCTTTTGTGAAACTCATTTCTTATAGTTCCTATTACAAGTAAATACACATTTTCTTCCTAGTTCACTGGGTGGTTTTTTCTGTGTTTACATTCAGAGCTCTGTTCCTCCTGCTAACGTGGGATTCTTTCCTCGTTCACCTTTTCTTTCTTACATTATCTCCGTACTCTTATTCACTTCTGCAGTTTCATTGCAAACTTTCAGGTAGGTGACTTCACAATCTGTATCTCCAGTTCCTAAATTTCTTCTCAAATTTTGGCTCCATTTTTTCAAGTGGCCCACTGAATATTTCCTCACAAATGTTTCATCTCTAGTTCCCCGAAATGTTTTTGGCTGAAAACAAAATAGTGCTGGTAATTGTAATAATGCCCTTGCAGCCTCTAGGTCATTTGATCCTACATTTTTCTTCTCAGATAAAAGAAATGGGAGTTGATGGGAAGAGAGGCGTCCTTGTGCTAACTAACATTAGCTGAATTCTGCTGTGTGCAAGGCGCTGTGGTCTCTCTTAATTGACAGAGGTGAACATCTTGTAGGATTGCCTTCAAATGGTAGATAAAGGGCCGATCAGACGCTGATCTGGAGTCTGCAAGGGTGGTGTTGCAGACAGTCCTGATAGCCCAGTGAAAGCTGCAATAACACCAAAGGAAATGAAGCTGTAGATATCTCTGTTCTTTGTAATAAATAAGAGGTGTCTGACAGCCTCAAACAACTTTCAAAGAGTTTGCAAAAAAGAAACATTCTTCCCTTAAGAAAGGTCTGGTTTCTAGGGGAAATGGATTACAAAATAAAATTGTAGCTCTCCTTCTCTCTGATAAAAGTACTTAGAGAATTCTAGGACCCAAGCTAAGCTCTTGGTATCATTATCAGTGTCACTCACTGAAAGTGAAATTTCTGATGGCCATAAGATGGGTACACCTTCAGTTATTTCCTCCATTGAATTTTATTGGTAGGCCAGTTGTAGAACAGTACGTATTTGCAGCTGTGTATATGACACTGAAGTCGAGTGATTCATCTGTGGGAACTCTGATGAGATTAATCAATCGAGTCATCAGACACAATGAGGATCCGATTCTGAAAATAATTTGAGAAGACACTAATGACACTAGAATGGATTTGGAAACTATGCTTTCTAGGGTCATTTTTTAAAAATGTAGCTGTAGGGGCTGGCAGGTGGCATGATAGTTAATGGTGCTGACTCCCACATAGCTGACTGCGGTTCAAGTCCTAGACCTGGAGGCTTGCTTTCTCACTTTCCTCCTCTCTCACTCTATCCTTCTCTAGTCAAAATTAAATAGATAAAGTTAAATAAAATAATTCTTAAAAATATGTAACTGTGTCATTTCTTAAGAGTATAAAACAAGGGACTAGTAGATGGCATAATGGCTACATCACTGGACTCCCACGCAGTCTACCATGGTTCAAGTCTTGGGTCCTCAGCATAAAACACACTGGTCTTGTGTGCATGCGTGTCCAAGATCCCAGGAGGAGAATGGAGGAGAAGGGATTGCAGCATTGCCATCCCCCCTGGGGGATGATTTCTTGCTTTCTGTCTCTCCATTTCTCTCTGTGTCTCCAGTGTACACACACACACACTATAGAAAAATCTCTCTCAAAAAAAAGTATATATAAAAAAAGGGACCCGCAGTTAGCATAATGGCTATGTCGCTGAACTCCCATATAGTCAACCATGGTTCAAGTCCCGGACCCGGTGGCTTAAATTCACTCTGGGTACGTGTGTGTGCATGCCCAAGATCCCAAGAGGAGAATGGAGGAGAAGGGATTGCGGCATGGCCATCCCCCTGGGGGTTGATTTCTCACTTTCTGTCTCTCTGTTTCTGTCTTTCTGGCAAGCACACGCACCCTATAGCAAAAACAAAACAAAAAAAAAAAACCCTCTTCAACAACAACAACAAAGTATAAAACAAAACTACCTTTGTTTTATTTTAGCTTCATATTAATAATACACATAGAAGTTTTCCAATCTGCAAATCGAACATGGTGTGAGAACATGTTGATAAGGACGAATGGAGCATCGTTCTCCATGAAGAAGCAACCTACTTGGTTGCCTTATGATTTGAATTGTATTAGGTAATCTCTTTTTGTTTTTAATTGGATTGAATAAGAATTTTTGAATGCTGCTGATTCTTCTCTCCTTTTTGTTTTGAATCGCCATAAATACTCTTGTAGGACACTTGTGATTTTTCTTATTGACCATATACTTTGGGGGCTCATTCTAGGAAACTGCTGTTTAAGTGTCATGTATTGGATATGAATTATCCTGTATTGTCCATGCCTCTTACTACATTGTCTTTCTTATTGTCAATGGCTCTGAGTGCCATTGTTAGTGATTTGGCTAACAGTGTTTGAAGCAGATGAGATTTTAGCTCACGCCTTGATAGCTGCATTGGCTCAGTCTAAGCTAAAGCCTTATTTTCATTAAAGAGAGCAGACATGCTGAGGAAGAAGGTGCTATTTTTACATAGGGACTTTTTCTACTGAAACCGCATGATAACACTATGCTGTTAAAATGATCTCAAGCATGCTGAGTTAGCTGAAGAAACAATATGCATGTTGCCAAAATCAAGGCAGTACTATTCTGAGCTTCTCTAAGGTCTTCTGGCTCTCTTTGGTGGTCCCAAAGAAGAGGGGGGGAGAGGAGCTGGTGAGGAGGTAGAAATTACAGATAAAGCAGAGGTGGCCTCCGAGACCTACAAGAGCTTATTCATATTCCTGGTTATTCAGTTGTTGCCATCAACCATTGCATAGGAAAGGTTCTGTTGGTAAGACATATGCATACTAGTGATATTTGTTGAGTATTGCTTTTATTCTAGATATATTTGAAGTAGAGGCAGCATAAAAGGGTACTAACTTGAAAACATTAGAAACAGAAGTTTAGGCTAAAGCCCTCCAACTCCAGTGTTTGAAAAATGTTCTTATCATCATTTACTAGTCTTATTTTTTTTTTCAGATTACCATGATTATATATTACATGAAAGGTACGAGACTAAGCATTTTACAAAAATTACTTCACTAGTGGTCGTGATAATCTTGCCTAGCAGTTCTTATCTCCATTTGCAGAAGACAATGCTTCCCTTCTGGCTCAGATAGTAACTGCCATGTTACGAGTCACACTTCAGCGAAGCAGCAACTGAGCTGGAACTCGAGCTTATGTATGAGTATCTAGTTCTAAAGCCTGTTCTTCCACCAGGCCATGCGACGTCTCTGAGGACAATGCACAGAGTTAATAAGGAAACTGGTCCTCTACCACACAGTCTTTTCCATTTTCATTATTACCAACACCCCTTCCCACCATCCTCAAAAAGTATCAATGAGAACAAGTGGCAATACACTCAAAATGGAAAAAATAAGTCTTCCCTATTGATCGTCTTCAGCTGTTACATGTAAATCTCTGTAAGCTTTGGCTTCTCTGACCCTCAATACTGGACGATTCTCTCCTGAGCCTCCTATCAGAATTTGAAATCACTACTTGGTCAGAGGCAGGTTTATACTTGACAGAGAAATTTGTTGAGGCAGCTTTCGAACAAATGAGGATATTAATATATAACTTATATCTCTTCTCTCCTTCTGTCTATAAAGCAGAATTCCTTGTGTGGTCTGCATATTTCTCAGGATCTCATACAGAGTCAGGTTTTGGGTGAACTGGGGAAGTCAGAAGAGAGAGGCACACAAAAATGAAGAGCTCTGGAATATGGCAAAGGACAGGAAGCTGAGGCCAAAGTTAGCATGCCCGAGATTTGGATAAAATTACAGGAGTTTGGAGAGAGAGAAAATGAAAGACTTGGGAAGCAGCTGCCACCTATATGAAAAATAGGAAGAGTTATGAAAAGAAAATGTAAGACATTTACTGTCTTAAAATTGAGTTATTAATATAATCTCAACTCTGAAGCCATTTTCCTAAAAATTCTACAAAAATGATGTTAGCTAATGTCCCATTAAGTTCAGAGACTGGTCTAGTGTTTTCTTGCTAAGATTAAGCTGTAATGTGGATACACTTTATGTAGGTTATACTTTCAAGAACTACGAAATTTTGAGACTGTTTTCAAAGATACCAGCAAAAAATATATGTGATGGGCACATTGTGAGAGGCTGGGGTCAGATTTAAGGGATTACGGTCTCTTAGGAAAGAGGGAAGCTCCACGCTTGTGGAGAAGACTGGATTGATACAGAACATGGGTATACCCTTTCCACCTACCCTCCTTTCCACCCCAAGAAATCTTTGTGACAATGGATGGTGAAGAAGGTGGAGGAGAAGCCTTCTGCCTTCCAGGAAGACCTCATCTCTGAGTCTTCTTTTTGTGGCCCAAAAGAAGGAACTTTATTACTGCAATCAAAATTTCCCTGGGACACACCAATCGGTGATAAAAATAGAAGCATGAGAACGTTAACTAAACAGTATTTCACTGGTCCCATAGGGCGTGTGTGCTCACTGAGAGAGATGGAGGTGGGAAGGGGGATAAGAAACCATCCCCCGGGGGATGGCCACATCACAATCCCTTCTTCTCCATTCTCCTCTCATAGTTTTGGGTATGCACACACCCACGCCCAGCGTGTTTTTCAAGCTGCCATGTCCGGGACTCAAACCGTGCAGTCAGCCATGTGGGATCCTTCGCCATGATGCTACCTGACTGACTCCAGCTAGGAATCTCTAAAATGTTGTCTTCTGTAAGGTCATGAAGAAACTTTCTTAGCCTACTCTGCGCTGACCATCTTACTGTTTTCCAGCCCTGAGTGTCTAGGATATTTATTGAACATTACTAAATGTGTAAATGACTTTAGGAAAATTGATCTTCTATGCATACACATATCTAAAAGGCATTTAAAACAGATTTCTCCATCTATCCCCATTCAGTGTTGATCAAAGAACACTTCTGATGGATTTTAATTTCACATGAAATAACAGAAATACAAACAGCTAAGGAAAGTCTTAAACATAAGGATGAATCTCATCTGAGATTTATAAAAAATCTCATTTCATCAGAAATTCCAGAAATTGCAATAATTTCTATATCTTAGTTCCTCTGGGATTGATTCCAGTGGCTTTCAGATATCTTTACAGTCACATATTAACCACTGAAATATCTTCTCTCAGGCCAGCTGGTGGTGTGGGAGTTAAGGGGACTGGATCCCACACGGCCAACTGCACAGTTCAAGTTCCAGACCCGGCGGCTTGAGAAAACATGCTGAGCAAGTGTGTGTGCCTGCCCAAAATCCCAAGGGAAGGGAAAATGGAGAAGGGATTGCAGCGTGAGTATTCCTCATGGGGCATGTTTTTTTTTTTTACTTTCCTTCTCTCTCTCCTTCTCTGTCCAGAAAGTTTTTCTGGGAAATAAATTAAAAAAAAAAAAATTTTTTTTTTAAATTTAAAAAAAACTTCCCCAGAAAATTTATCATAGATCTCTGTCCAGAAAGCTTTTCTGGGAAATAAATTTTTAAAAAAAATTTAAAAAAAAATTTAAAAAAACTTCCCCAGAAAATTTATCATAGATTTCAATTATATTTGGAAAAAATGACTGGGATTTCTTTTTAGCAAATACCTGAGAAAATGGCTGAATGGCCTAAATGTTGGCACCATCTGACCCTTACTAAGAATGAGTATCCAGATTTGGAAAATGATGGGGACATTCAAACTCCCATTTCATATCTTCTGATACTGTAAGAGCATCTTATTTGGTCTTTGGATAGTTTGTGTTTACCTAATACACGCTGAGCATCCCTTAGCCTTGCAGCTCACCAAGATCATGGGTAGGCACACCCCTGGTATGTTTTAGATAGACTCAGCATCCAAACCCACGGTCAGCCATGTGGCTTCCAGCACTGTAGATCAGTAGCTACCACCTGTGTCATTGAAGCTCGACCAATTTCTTCATCCTTCAAATCACCGTGCTATCATTATTTATTATGCGTCAGATTTTTAAGGGCAGAAATGCAAAGTACCACATGGTTGGAGGACTGACTACCAAAACCAATGTGTACAGTCAAGTTCACGTGTATCTAAAGCTAACTGGGTAAGTGGGAGTTCTCTGAATTCATTTCTAGTGGAATACTATGTTTATTAAAGGAAATTAATTAAAGTGTGTTCATCTGAGGCTTACTAATATATTAAAACTCAAGAGAAACTGCAGTTATTATTTAGAAATTAGACCACCAAAAGTTTTTTCCAGAGAGGACATTTTTTTTTTTTGAGAGGTTTTTGCTATAGGGCACGTGCACTTGCCAGAAAGAGAGAGACAGAGAGATACAAAGAGAGAAATCACCCCCTAGGGAGGATGGCCACACTGCAATCCCTTCTCCTCTGTTCTCCTCTTGGGATCTTGGGCACGCACGCACACACGACTGGCATGAGTTTAAGCCACCAGGTCCGGAACTCGAACGGCGGTCGGCTACATGGGAGTTCAACAACATAGCTATTACGCTAACTGCTGGTCCCTAGGGAGGACAATTTTGTTACTGACATTGTTTAGAATCACAGAGAATGATATGAATAAAAAGCAGAGCAAGTCTTAGTGGGTGTTCTTATAGTGTTTTAATTCCCTAGGCAAGTATCCCCCTACTGCCACCCTAGGGGTGGGCTGCTAACTGGTCTGCCCATGAAAGTCTCTGTGAGCTCCGTTTTTCTGCCAGTGCTGTGGCCCATGTGCTCAAGGATTTCCACAGCTGTGAAACTGCAGAAAATTGAGAACCTAAGAGTTATAATAAATATTTAAGTGTATGTAATGCTCTTTTGAAAGATAGGGACTAGAATAGCAATTTAGTGATTAAATAAAAATTAAAAGCGAGGCCAACTGATGGCATGAAGGTTAAGGTGGCTGGATCCCACATGGCCGCCTCTATGGTTTGAGCTCTGGACCAGTAGGTTCCTGTGCATGGACAGGGAGAGATTGGAGGGGAAGGAACTGCAGCGTGGCCAGCCCCCCTTGGGGAGCGATTTCTCACTTTCTCTGTCTCTGTCTTTCTCTGGCAAGCACACACTCCCTATAGGAAAAATAAGTAAATAAATAAACCATTTTTTGTTTTCGGGTTTTAAAATTTGAATTGTGCTTCACATTTTTGTGAAGGGAAATGTCATTTAAACATGCCAGTGGTGTGTGGCTGGGGCAGCTGGATCCTACATGGCCAGCTTCATGGTGTGGCCGGACCAGATGGCTTGGAGAGCATGCTGGGCGTGTGTGCATGTGTGTCCAAAATCCCAAAAGGAAAAATGGAAAAAGGATTGTAGTGTGACCATCCTCACTTGGTGGTGGTGGTGGGGGGGGTGCTTTCTCAGTTTTTTGTTGTTGTTGTTGTTCGTTTGTTTGGGATTTTTTTTTTTTTTGAGAAAAATTTTTGCTATAGGGTACATGCTTTCACTGGAGAGACAGAGAGAGACAGAAAGCAAGAAATCAATCCCCAGGGAGGAGGGCCTTGCTACAATCTCCTCTCCTCCATGCTCCTCCCAGGATCTTGGGCATAAACGCACATGCGCCTGGCATGAGTTTCAAACTGCCAAATCTAGGACTTGAACCACAGTCAGTCATATGGGAGTCCAACGCCTCAACTACCGCACCAGCTGCTGGCCCCAGAAAAAAGAAATTTTTTAAATACTAATGCTTCTGGGGCAGGGGGGCTGGGGGCTGGGTGTTGCGAGCTTAAGAAGAAAAGCTAGATAGCCCTAGAAAGAATCCATTCTGTATGCAATAATAGGTCTCAGGGCATACTCTGAGGAAAAAGAAAACTGAAAAAAATTTTCTAAATAAAGTTGTCAATTGAGAACTGTCTCCTTTGTGGGAAGAAGTAGCTCTGAAATTATGTTGCTTTTGGAAAAATGGACTTAGTTTTTGGCTCTGGAATGTGTGTGTGTGTTACTGTGTGTTGTGTAACAGACCCACTGGACAACCAGAGGAGACATGAGTGTCTTGTCCTCACCCTGGCAGGAAAAGCTTGAAGTGGGCCACACTCTGGGACGCCCAAGCCCCCTTCAAGGTCCTGCGCCTAGACATTGCTTTGGCAGAATGACTTACACTTTAGGAAACGTCCGGCTGGGGTCACTGGGTCTTCCTGGTTTGGGTGTCTGGATGCCAGGTGAAGACATAAGTCCTAGGTGAGACCAGACCCTGGGTGTGCAGTTGGTTTTCTTTTCTTCCTCTTCCTTCTCTTCCTCCGCCTGTTTTAATTATGACATAAGTGAAAGAAGATAAAGTAGACTGATGCTTTCCCACCATCAGTTCACGAACTGGCCGATCTTACGCTCGACCCCACCACACCCCCTACAAATGACTATACAGCAGATTCCAGGCGTCATATGATGTCATTCTCAACTAAAAAAGGGCTTTTACACCACCACAATATTCTTATCTAAAGAAATTAATAGTAATCCCTCAATACCATTGTAGAAGACCGGAATATGACACTTGAAAAGATGCCTTTTTGGCATAAGGATTATTTTGAGCTGGTTATTTTGAGAAAAAGCAGCCACAGGAGAAGCTCTAAAAAGAGAGTTGAAATTATCATTTTGTAAGAGAAATTTACATTTATAAAGGAAATCTCCATTTGTAAGGGTGTATCTCACTGTGTACCAAGACGGGAAGGATGACAAAACCACAGAGACTCTTGTCAATGGGAAAGCACTGGCTTCAGTCTGTGTAACACACCTTATCCAACTAGACTTTTCTTGGTCACCTCTGCATAACTGGCCTCCCCGAAACCTTCCTTTCTTTGTTATGGCAAAGGATGGTATGTTTTTATAGCATTTTCTTTAGAATTACTTAATTTTATTTATTATTATTATTATTTTTCATTTGACCAGAGAGAAACAGAGAGAGAAAGTGAGAAAGCAAGCCACCAGTCTGGAACTCAAACTGCAGTAGACCATGTAGAAGTCCAGCACCTTAACCACCATGCCACCTGTCAGCCCCAGAGGATGGTATTTAAGCCTGAATTTAAAGGCATCTTTTGGAGATTTACTCATTTCTCTGGACATCTTCCATGTACACATGGAATATGTACGTCTTTTTATTATACCTGTATACATGTTATTATACAGCCACAAATAGTAATACATTTCCGTTTGTTTTTCTCCTGTTAATCTGTCTTTTGTTACACAAGTTGTCCCAGTTAAGAACACAGAAGCATAAAGAGAAAACTATTCTTCTTCCCCTGGACCATCAAATATCTAGTCAGGGAGCCAGCAGGTGGCATGGTGGTTAAGGCACTGGACTCCCACATGGACAACCATGGTTTGATTCCCGAACCTGGCGGCTTGAAATTCATACTGGGCATGTGTGCATGTGTGCCCAGAATCCCAAGAGGAAAATGGAGGAGAAGGGACTGTGGCATGGCTATCACCCCGGGGAGTGACTTCTCACTTTTCCTCTCTCTGTATCTCTGGTGAGCAGACGTACCACATAACAAAAATTTCTAAAGAAAAAACAAATCCAGTCAGTGTTCATAATTTTCATTGGCCCGTGACTGTATCTTTTTCTACTCATTTTGTTTGTTTGAATCTGGATTGGGATATGATTTCTACAATACTAATGGTTGATCTTTTTTCTTTCTTTTTTTCTTTGGTTTTGCTGTGGGGTGTGTGCACTTGCTTGAGAGAAAGGGATAGTGAAAAATCACCCCCCGGGGGATGGCCATGCCACAATTCCTTCTTCTCCATCCTCCTCTTGGGATTTGAGGCATGCACACATGCGCCCAGCATGTTTTTCAAGCTATCAGGTCCAGGCCTTGAACCATACAGCTGGCCACGTGGGTGCAGCCACCTCGACCAGCACACCCCCTGCTGACCCACAGTGGTTCATCTTATGTCTCTTTTAACTTAAGGGCTCCCCTTTCATCTCTTCTCCCCACTGAGATGTGATTTCCTTAAAGGATAGAGGTTTGCATTGAGTAAGGACACATAAAAATAACAGTAGGTAGTAACTACAGACATAGGAATAATAAGTACCGGCTACAACCCATGAGGTAATTTATACATATTAACGCATTTCATCCTCGCAACAGCTCTGTGAGTGAGGGACTGCCATTTCCCAGTTGAGGAATTGGAACACAGAAGTTCAGTAACTTTCCATAGAACATGTGCTGTGTAAGTGGTGTGTCATGCTTCCAATCCAGCTCTTAAATACATGCTGCTGCTTTTTTAAAAAAATATTTTATTGAACTTTATTTATTTTAATTTGACCAGAGAGGGGCAGAGTAAGAGAGAGAGAGAGAGGGAGGGAAAGTGAGAAAGCAAGCTGCCAGATCAGGGACTCGAACCACAGTCAGCCATGTGGGAGTCCAGAGCCCTTTACCACCATGCCACCTGTCAGCCGGTGTACATGCTTGCTTCTTAACAGCCAACATTTATCGAGCACTTACTAATGCTATACCGATATTTTAGGTGCTTTGAGTTAACTTATTTAAATCTCACAACATCCCTATGAAGTTAATAGGCTCATGGCCCCTCTGTCACAGATATAAACCAAGACACAGAGTTTAAACCCTCCTCCCCCTACTGCACATCCTTGGATTATTCAACTAAGAAATAGCGGAGCTGGAATTCAAAACCCAAGTGGTTTCCTACCCCAATCTGGGGTCTTACACACTTTAGCAATAGTTTGCTTTCCTTGAAAAAGGTACTTTATCACATTGGTCTTGCAGTTTCACGGTTATGGGGACCATATCTCACATGGCCTGCCATGGTTCAAATCTCAGCCCCAGAGCCTTGAAAAACATGCTGGGTGTTTTGTGTGCATGCATGCCTCAAATCCTGATAGGATGAAGAAATGGAGGAGGGGGGTCGTGGTGTGGCTTTCTCCCTCCCTCTCACTGACTCAGGTGAAACACATGCCCTCTGGCAATGGAAAAAGAAAGAAAGAAAAAGGTACTTCATCAAAGAGCTGGAAAAATGACTTAGGATCTGGAGAGTGTCCCCAAGAGACTCAATATGAAGCTTTGTTTTGAAGGTTTTTCCCAGGATTATGGGGACAGTCATCTTTAGCAAACAACCTACAAATATCCCCTCTTATATCAGTTTTCTTCAGTCAAGTCTGGCCAACATAGTCCACATCTTGGATCCCACAGTGGGACTCAAGAAGAAGCAGGAGCACCATGTGCACAGGACTGCCCCCCATTCTGGGGCAGCTAGGGTGTGCATAGAAGGGCCTAAGGAAAAGCATCTCCCAGGGCCAGCAGGGCGTGGTGGTTAAGGGCGCTGGACTCCCACATGGCCAACCACAACTCAAGTCCTGGATGGCTTGCTTTCTTGCTTCCCCTCAGCCCCCGCCCCTCTTTCTCTGTCCCTCTCTGGTCAAATTAAAATAAATAAATAAAGTTAAATAAAGTGATCATTTAAAAGAAAAAAAAAAAAAGGAAAAGCAGCTCCCAGATGTTCAATTCAGGGTAGTTCATAGACCCAGAAGGGTGCTCATTTTTGCCCCAAGTATTCAAGAAAGATGTTCTTGCAGAACAGAAGTTGCTGATGTTTGTGTTAAACCTGTGTTGCCCTCTCAGTTCACCTTAAGACCTAGTCTGTTCCTTCCATAGTTCGTAGCTGGGAATCTTTATAGCAAAAACCCAGATGAACCAGAGAAGAATAAGCAGAAGTTTAAAAGCATGTAGCCATGGGACCAGCAGATAGTATAATGGTTATATTACTGGACTCCTACGCAGTTGACCGCGGTTCGAGTCCTGTACCCGGTGACTTGAAACTCATGCTAGGTGCATGTGTGTGCATACCCAAAATCCCAAGAGGAGAATGGAGCAGAAGGGACTATGGCATAGCTGTTCCCTGGGAGGTGATTTCTCAGTTTCTGTCTCTCTGTCTCTGTCTCTCCGGCAAGCCCATGCCCCCTATAGCAAAAATCTTTCTTTAAAAAATAATAAATAAAATAAAAAGAGAATATGTAGCCTACTAGGTTCACAGGAGTTACTTAGGGAAATTGCAAAATGTAAACCTCTTAGAGAGTAGATCTTCAAAGGGGTAGTTTAAACTTTAGGCTTAAAGACTCTCATTGGCTGAAACAAAAAAGGGCGTGGGCCAAGGCCAGTTCTGGTTATGGGGAGATGGTCGAACCGTATGGTAAACAAAGGCGACGTTTGTAATGAAGGTTTATTTTGGTACCTTTTCTTTTCCAAGTTTCTAGTGATTTAGTCATTCCTCCTGGTGTAGAGAGGGAGACACCCTCACAAACGGAGATTTCCTTTATAAATGTAAATTTCTATTACAAAAAAGTAACTTCTACTCTTGTTTTCAGAGCTTGGCCAGTGTCTGCAGTTTCTCAAAATAAGCAGCTCAAAATAATTCCTATGCCAAAGAGGCATATTTTGGGGTGGCCTATTCTGGTTTTCTACAGTCATATTTTGCAGTGGCATATTCTGGTCTCCTACAATCATGTTTTTGGGTGGTATGCTCTGAACCCTATAAGCAGATGCCTCACCATTCAGAGAAAAACCTGGGAAGCCATATCATCATTACAATTTTATAACCTTTTTAAATACTGGAGCCAGCTGTTGGCGTTATGGCCATGTCACTGGACTGCCATGTAGTTGAGTGCGGTTCGAGTCCTGGACCCAGGTGGCTTAAACTCACGCTAGGCGCATGTGCATGTGTGCCCAAGATCCCAAGAGGAGAAAGGAGGAGAAGGGATTGCGGCATGACCATCTCCCTTGGGGGGTGATTTCTTGCTTTCTGTCTCTGTGGTGAGCACACATGCTCTATAGCTAAAACCTCTCCAAAAAAAAAAAATAATAATAATACAGATAAACATGAATTCAAGTTCAAGATATTTAGAAATAACTCTCAGGACTGGCACATGGCATGGTGATAAGGTGCTGGACTTCCATGTGGTCGACAGCAGTTTGAGTCCTGGACCCGGCAGCTTGCTTTCCCATTTTCCTTTTCTCTCTCTCTGGGCAAATTGAAAAAATAATAGTATTAATAACTGGAATTAAATAAATAAATAATTCCCAGGCCAGCAGGTGGTATGGTGGTTAGGGTTGCTGGACTCCCACATGGCTGACCATGGTTCGAATCCTGGACCTGGTGACTTGCTTTCCCACTTTCCCTCTCTCTCTCTGTCTCTCTTTCCCCCTTTTCACTCTGTTCCTTTCTAGTCCAAATAAAAAGGAATAAGTAAACTTAAATACTTGTTTAATAAATAAATAAATAGATATTTTTTTAAAATAAAAAAGGGGTTGGGGGAGACCAGCAGGTGGTGTGGTGGTTAAAGCACTGGACACTCCCACATGGCTCACCACGGTTCTAGTCAAGGACCTATTGGCTTGCTTTCTCACTTTCTCTCTCTCTCTCTCTCCCTCTCTGGTAAAATTAAAAACAAATAATAAATAAAGTTAAATAAAATAATTCTAAAAAGAAAACCAAAATATTGTAATAGAAATGAAGACTGTCTTTGATGACCTCACTAATAGAGGAAAAGTTACTCTCTTTGGCCCTGGAGGACCAGTTAGCATGCACCCAGCCTCAAGGCTCAATAGCGGACGACACTGCTGAAACAGAGCTCATCTCAAAGCACTTGCTCTTGGTACAAGGGATAACTGCCAAGTCTGTAATTTTCCTGCTCTCTCATACATTGTATTGGGGCTCAGAAAATGATGCCCCAAAGTACAGGCTTTGGCATGCTGAGTACCTTGAACTAATGGATGCTGGAAGGCCTCAGAAGCAGCCTCAAAATCAAGGTCTTTCTGACCACCTGCTCTTCTGCCTCTTGTCACTCATTCTCCCCTGAAGTGTCATAGAAACCAGAATTCTTCTTCTACAAGGCAGGTCATAGAAACTAGAACTCCTTTTCCTAAAAGCCAGCAACAAAAACTAAAACTATTGCTCTAATCTTCCAAAGCCTTTCTGTGTAGGAGCTGGTCATAAAAGAAATCCTCTGGTATAGCAATTACATCCCTGGACTCCCACATGGTCAACTGTGGTTTGAGTCCCAGACCTGGTGGCTTGAAAAACACTCCAGGCATATGCCTGAGATCCCAGAAGGAGAAGAGATTGTGGTGTTGCCATCCCCTCTGGGGGTGATTTCTCATTTGTTCTCTCATTGTCTCTGTCTCAGTCTCTCTCTCTCTCACTTTTCCTCTCCCTCTCTCAGTGCATGCACCCTAAGGCAAAAACCTCTTAAAAAAAAAAAAATCTCTGACCTGTCCAATAGTAGGTTGTATGACTATGTTCCAGAGGAGTCCTACTTCGAAAATGGGAGGAATGGATGTTAACAAGAATGGCCAAGAGCAATATAAACAAACAGGCCTTGCTGGGTCTCCCCACATCAGTCTACAAGAGTTAGATTATACCCTTTTTGTTCAATCATATTTCTACATGGTTGTTCATTCTCAGTTGAACATAACCACAAAAATAGCAATCTAGTTGTCTCTGTATCTTGTGTCTTTATTTCTGAGGTCTTCAGTGTCACGTGAAATTTTCATTAAATAAATCTGTGACGCTTTTCTCTTGTTAGCCTCTCTTTTTGCATGGAAGTGTTGGCCCCAACCTTTGTGGTGCACGAGGAAAGGCATCAAACCCTGCAACTCCATTTTCCTCTCTTCCATCTCCTCTCTCCATATTTCCTTTGCATTTTGAGAACTTGCAAAAAAAATTTTTTTATGGGAAGGCCATGGCTGGATTCATGTCCTCCAACAGTCATCTTCCTTGACAGACAAGCTCTGCAAAATCCTGTTTAGTCTGGGCAAACCTCAACCATTGACTTTAGAGCACAGTGGCTGAGAGGGAGCTCTACCAGGTTTGAAAGTAGAGAAAATTTATTTCAAACCTAGGACCTGGTCTCTTTTTATAGATGCCAGAAACATCTAGAGCTTCCTAGAAGAAAATAAATAAATAAAAATACTAATAAAACAACATCATTCATGTTTTGAGAAAGAATTAGTGCATATTCAATTGAGCTTGGAACTTGTTGAAGATAAATTTTTTCAAAATTAAAATCATGACTCTTGTCTAAATATAAGACAAACCAATGTCAAAGGTTTCATATAACACTTGCACTAATGAAGAAATCGGTAAGATGTTACAAGTGTAAAAGAAAACCCTGAAAGACACATAGGCAATACAAAAGGATAAAATGAAATTGTTAATAGATGTGAAACTTGTTACTAGGTCAATGAAATGTAACTGGAATCATCTGCCAGTTACAAGAGGAAATCAAATGTATCTCCACTGGACAAAACTTACTTGCATATCTATGGATGAGGATTGCTTACATTAATATTAGTTTTCTGCAACCTACAGAGTTGTAAATTAGCCTAGTCCAAGACAGTGATGAGCACAGAAGCCTATAAAATAAGATAAGCCTCAAAGGTCATCGAAATAAAGCCTAGCTTTTTATTGATAGGTGTCCCAATAATTTTTCATCCATTTCAAAGTCTTCCACAATTGGGACCAGCCAATGGCATAATGGTTGCGTTGCTGGACTCCCATGTAGTCGACTTTGGTTCAAGTCTCAGACCCAGCAGCTTAAAACTCATGCTGGGCGCTTGTGTGAATGTGTTCAAAATCCTAAGAGGAGCAAGGATTGCGGCATGGCCACTCTCCCTGAGGGATGATTTCCATCTCTAAGTCTCTTTCTGTCTCTCCAGCAAGCACACACGCCCTATAGCAAACATCTCTCTCTTAAAAAACAACAGCAAAGTTATTCCACAATTTTTCCTGACATATTCTTATTTATTTCTAAAGTACAGCAACCAGGCAGGGTGATTTCATAAGTAAATTCCTTAACAGTAATGACGCTTACAGAGCATCCCTATTAGCTAGTTATGGCTAGTTAGCACTCTCCTTCTCTTTCTCCTTTTTTCCTAATTCATATTTTTGCTTCAGACTATCCTTGTGGAAAATCTGGTACTGGAGTAATATAGAAAACTTTAATGTGGCAGTCCATAAAGCTTGACTTAAGAAAAGTGAATTATTATTTGCTCTATTTCTGTTAGCAGGAAGTTTACTCCTGACACTTTCCAACCACCTATGGAAAGTTGATTAACTATCCTGCTCTTCTCATTGCCTGCAAAACAGTCTCAAAAATCAAGCAATCCAGAGTAGGTTTTCAGCATACTTTATATTCATTACATTTTGCTGACATTCGCTATCCAACTTTAAGATAAAAATAATGACTGGTTGACAGCATAGAAGCTTGCTATCTTCCTCGTCATTGCAATAGCAGAGCCCATAACTGGGATGCACAGCTTAACCCCTGGAGGTTCACATTTTAGCCCTGATTACTCTTCCCAGATCTAGGCCCTAGTCACAACTTGTTTCACTCTGTCTGGCCCCTGACCTGCTTGGGACAGGGCTCGATTCTGCTGGCTCAAAGCTTTGATTTTGCCAACCACAATCAAATTTTGTCTTCCTGCTCAATCTGGATCTTCTTATACCAGGAGCCAGAAACCTTCAGGATCACAGTGTTAGATCCTCGTGGAATTTCCCCTCACTTAGAAACAAGTGATCATGACCACCATCAGTCAAATATCAAAAGCCCATGGCCAGTAGAAATGACTATCCATACAAAAATGAGCGCCAGATACTGAGACTTCAAACAGCAGCGTAGGAACATCCCACTAGAAACAAATCTCAAGTAAAAGTCCAAGACCCTCTTTCACAAAATACCAAAGTAAAATAATACAGCTGTTGCCAATTATGATGCAAATATATATATTGGTAAAGTCTTTTGGAAAGTCAGAAAAGGCCTTAGAATTTCATACTACTTGATACAACTCCTCTTCTAGGTAATGTCAATCTAAAAAGAAAGCTGAGACATAATAAGTAAAATAAAAGTTATTTATTTGCACCAAGATCTAGGACGAGTCTCCTGGGTGACACAGACTCCGAGCTACATAGAAATGTGCTCACTGAAATAGCAAGAAGACTGGTTATGTAACAAAGGGAAGGGCAAGAAGAGGGGAGTTAGGAATTTTTGTCGAGAGTTTACATTGGTCCATTTAAAATAATGCGGGCCACTGGTCATACATCTTTTCTTCTATATTGTGATCCAGAGAACACTGGGAGGAAGAAAGGAAATCTATAACCTTTTGCAGTACCATAGTCTGTTTATTATAAACTAAAATATGTCTTGGGACCAGCAGATGGTGTAATGGTTACGTCACTGGACTCTCATGTAGTCGACCATGATTCGAGTCCCTGACCTGGGCCCTTAAAACTCACACCAGGCACGTGTGTGTCTGTGCTCAAAATCCTGAGAGAAGAGTAGAAGAGAAGGGATTACGGCATGGCCATCCCTCTGGCATGACCATCCCCCTGGGGGGTGAGTTCTTGCTTTGTGTGTCTCTGCCTCACCAGTGAGCGCACACACCCTATAGCAAAAAATCTCTCTTAAAAAAAAAAAAAGAAAAAAGAACTAAAACATGCCTTTGGGTGGTAACTCTGATGGGTGTAAGGTATAACCAAAGTTTCAGACTCATGTTTTACTCAGACTATAAAATGTAAATGGAACTGAGAGCTGGCAGGCAGCACGGTAGTTACAGTGCTAGACTCCCATATAGCTGACTGCAGTTCGAGTCTTGGACCTGGTGGCTTGCTTTCTGACTTTCTCTCATTCCCTCTGTGTTTCTCTCTGGTCAAATAAAATAAATAAATAAATAATTCTTTTTAAAAATTTAAACGAAACTTGCATCTCCCAGATTGCTCTGAACTGCCTTTATTTCTCTGTAATAATTCAAAAAACAGGAAACAATGATATAGCTAATAAGAAATCAAGAAAATGATCCCATTTATAAGAGCATCACAAAGAATAAATTCTTGGGAAAAATTAATTAAGAAGGAGAAAGATCTGTGTACTCAAAGCTATAAGATATTGATGAAAGAAACTGAAGAAGACATAAATAAATGGAAAGATGTCCTATGCGCATGGATTGGAGAATTAATATTGTTAAAATAGACATACTAGGGGCCGGCAGGTGGCATGGAGGCTAAGGGTGCTGGACTCCCACATGCCTGGCTACTTTCTCACTCTGCCTGGACTGGATTCTCTCACTCTGTTCCTCTCTGGTCAGATTTAAACAAACAAATAAAGTTAAATAAAATAATTTTTAAAAAATAGCAATACTGTCGGGTCAGCTGGGGGCATGGTGGTTAAGGCACTGGATTGCCACATGCATGGCCACTGTTCAAGTTTCACACTTGATGGCTTAGAAATCGCACTGGATGGGTACGCATGCCTGCTCAAAATCCCAAGGAGAATAGAGAAGGAATTGTAGTGTGGCCATCCCACCTCCTGGGGGTGATTTCTTACAACTACAATTACATTTCTTTCATTGTTTCCTGTGGTCCTTATTCAATGAATTGCTGACTCTTGGATCAACCATTTAATTTTACAATATTTTCAGATTCCAGAAAAAAGGAGAGAGAAAAAAACAGTCCTGAAATTCTGACTTAGTCCCTAGGTATAGTCTGAAATTTGTCTAAGGGTTGTCAGCTCTGAAGCCTGTATTCGGGAGGTCATTCTTTTAAGTATCAATAGATGATAGTACACAGTGCAGTCCTATCTGTGAGGCTCTGTGAATTTGTTGTTGAAGATATGATCTCCGGCTAGTAATTTAACTGCAGAGCCTTCGGGAAGGCATGAGAGAAATGCAGACAAGTAGGGCTGGCAGGTGGGGTGGTGGTTAAGCCGCTGGACTCCCACATGGCTGATCATGGTTTGAGTTCCAGACCTGGTGGCTTGCTTTCTTGCTTTCCCTTTCTCTGGTCAAACAAAATAATAATAAATAAAAAATAATAAATTAAATAAATCTTTTTTTAATGCAGAAAAGTCCTCTAAGAGTGAATGATAATTTATTGCAGTAAGCAGCATCAGTAAATTATCAGGGTGGAGGAGAACAATGAGGCATGAGTGCTCTGCAAGAATTTGACCAACCTTTCCCCCTGGGTCTAAGAACATATTAAATGGGGCCAGCAGATGCTGTAGTAGTTAAGGCACTGGATTCCCACATGATGAAAATCATGCCTGGCGCATGTGCATGCATGCCCAAAATCCTGAGAAGAGAATAGAGAAGGGATTGCAGTGTGGCCCTCCCCTCTGGGGAGTGATTTCTCACTTTCCCACTTTCTCTCTGTCTCTCTCTGGTGAGCACACACACCCTATGGCAGACACCTAAAAAAATATATTAGTTTCTTTAGTTTCTAGGAATTCTGGAAATATCAGATTTATGTAAACACTTATTATACTCTATAAGTCAACTAGAACAGAGTTCCTGTAATATTTTTTTAAACAATCATTTTATTTAATTTTATTTATTCATTAATTTATTTTATTTGACCAGAGAGAGACACAGAGAGAGATAGAGAGGGAACGTGAGAAAGCAAGCTTCCAGGTCCGGGACTTGAACCATGGTCAGCCATGGGGGAGTGTCCAGCGCCTTAACCACCACACCACCTACTGGTCCCCTAGAGTTCCTCTAATATTAAAGACCTTATAATCTAGTTTATTCATATCCTCCAGAGATAAAACATTTCACATACACAAAGAGATAAAAGCTTTTATCAATTACTGGAAGCTGGCTGGCTTCAGCTTTGCAGCCTCAGCTACAGGTCAAGAGTAAGCACAGAAATAAAACTCACCATTCCAGTTTTTAAAGGGCTGTTTTCTTTTCTGGGGGGAGGGATTTTTTTTTATAATTAATTTGCGCTCACAGGTAGACAAATAGTCAAACAAAAAGCTGACAAACCCGGATTCGCTCTCATCTCTGCCTTGATGGAAGACAGGTCTCTTACTTTCCACCTGCCAGAGATCACGACAGGCTAAGATCATAAAGTCAAACTTCTTGTTTTAGTTTTGCTGTAGAGTGCATGTGCTCACCTGAGAAAGACAGCGAGAGAGAGAGAGAGAAATCACCCTCCAGGGGAGATGGCCATGTCCCAATCCCTTCCCCTTCATATTTCTGTCAGGATTTTGGGCACACCTACCTGGTGTGATTTTCAAG
The DNA here is from genome assembly GCF_000334495.1 of Tupaia belangeri chinensis. Classification (NCBI taxonomy): domain Eukaryota; kingdom Metazoa; phylum Chordata; class Mammalia; order Scandentia; family Tupaiidae; genus Tupaia; species Tupaia belangeri. The sequence goes on from NW_006159859.1 coordinate 9,465,695, forward strand.
CCACCAGGTCTGGGACTCAAATCACGCTCTAAGCCACCACACCACCTGTTGCCCCTCCCCCTAATTTCTTATAATAGTCAAAGTCATGTGCGTAGCAGAGTTCTATATTTAAGTATACAAAATCATCTTGTTTTTCTTTTCTTTCTTTTTTTCTTTCCCTTTTTCTTTTTTTTTTTTTTTTTTTTTGCTAGAAGGCACATGTGCTAAGCAGACAGAACAAAGAGGCAGAGAAAGTGACAGGAGTAAGCACCTGCCATGGGGTCTCTTCTCCTCCATTTCTCCTCCTGTCTGGATTTTGAGCATGGACATACATGACCTACGGTGTTTTATCAAGTCTGTGGATCCAGGACTCGAACTGTGTGGTTGGCTGCATGGGATCTGGCTGCCTTTACCACCCAGTCATGGAGCCGACCCTATACAATGACATCTCTGAAACACAGAATTGAGAGGCAGGCAGGTGGTGTGGTGGTTAAGGGCACTGGCCTCCCACATGGCCGACTGCAGTTCAAGTCCTGGACCTAGCAACTTGCTTTCTCACTTTGCCTCTGTCCCACACTCTGTCCCTCTCTGGTCAAGTTTAAATAAGTAAATAAATAAAGTTAAATAAAATAATTCTTTTAAAAAAAATTGAGATTCATCTAGCAATCCTGCATTTGGCTATAGGAAGAGATGTGACCAGGACCACAAGTTTTATATGGGAGCTCTTCAGATTTATGCAGTTGAAACTGGGCTAGGAGTTTGTGACAAGACTTAGACTCCCCAGGACCCCAACCCAGCTATGAAAAGAGACAGATGGGCCAGATACAGCATCTATCTAGAACAAGTCCTAACTTGTGGCATCTGCCTGTTTTGTGGTGTAAATTCTCCTGTAGTGACTATTTTCAAGCTACCAATTCAATGTCATAAAGCACAGTCAGGAAGCGATGCAGGTATCCGGTCCCTACAAACCAGTATGATCTGACTAGTTAAAACACAGATCAGGGACTTGGCCAAGACACAAGCAGAAACAAAAACCAAAAGTCAGAAAAAGGAAAGAAATCCTGGAGAAATGCATTTAGGTATTTAGGTTTCTCTCTGGAAGACAAGAAAAAAAATGTGCCCAGGTTTAATCAAACCATGAAGCTCTGCAGTTTAATGGCACCAGAAGATAAGTCCACTTGAGTGGCTCCATGGATCTTGGGAAATGGTCTCAGTACTCAGTACTTTGCAAGTGCTTGTTAGACTAATGAACAATTCTCACAGTCATAAGGCTTTTCTTTATACTTAACCAAAAATCTCTCTTCTTATAACTTTTTTTTTTTTTGGAGAGGTTTTTGCTATAGGGCGTGTGCGCTCGGCAGACAGACAGAGACAGAGAGACAGAAAGCGAGAAATCACCCCCCAGGGGGAATGACCATGCAGCAATCCCTTCTCCTAGCATTCTCCTCTCGGGATCTTGGGCACGCATGCACACGCACCCGGCGTGAGTTTTAAGTCACCGGGTCCAGGACGCTAACCGTGGTCGACTACATGGGAGTCCAGTGACATAGCTAACTGCTGGTCCTTTCTTATAACTTTTTTTTTTTAAAGATTATTTAATATTTTTTCTTCCTTGACAGAGGGTGAGACAGGGGTGGGAGAGATGAGACAGTCACCGTCAACAGCGTCCTCAACCACCCTCCAGTCTCAGTTAGCCTGGATCACAGGCACACATGTAAGCACCCAGAGTGTGCTCAGAGAGGTTCCTGGACACGAGCCCAGTACCTTCCCGTGTGGGTCCCGTTTTGTTACTGCTGAGTCATCGGCTGGGCCCTCTATCGAGTATTTTGTTTTTTAATTTTTGAATTATTATCATAATCTTTTTTGTGAGGTAAATGCATAAGTAGCTCAAGGCAACTGAGAGATAGTCCCCCAACTCCACCACCTGTCCACTGGAATCTAAAGATATGGTCATCTGAAATTCCAAGACCCAGTAATGCCACACCATTGAATCGAAACTGGGAGTTTACTTTATTATCTGAATCATAAACCCTTTATTAGACTATAAATTTTCCAGACATCTATAAAATAACCTGATAATCTAGTAGGTAGAGAATAAAGAAGGAACTGAGCGACTACATGAAAGTCAGAGGAAGGAACTCTTAAATACATTTGTACAGGTTTTTGTTTGTAAGTGCCAGAGGGTGCTTGTACTCCCCAGAGAGACTCACACAGGAAGAGAGGTAGAAAGCACACCCCCACCCCCACAAGTGGGCATGGCCACACCACAATTCCTCCTCCATTCCCCACCCTGTCGGGGTTTGGGGCATGCAGACACATGTGACCTGTGTGCTTTCCAAGCTGCTGGGGCCAGGATTTGAACAGAGGTTGGCAATGTGGAATCCAGTTCTCTACTATGTAGTTAGCTACTACGGCACAGGGCTGGCCCTTGGACAGGATTCTTAATACTACCTATGCAAGTTATCTCTATTTTTACTCAGTGGGTGCAGCATAGCAACTGAAAAAGTTTTTGAAAAGTTAAAGTTTTATTATGTTGGGCCAGCAGGTGGTTTGGTGGTTAGGGCACTGGACTCCGACATGACTGACCACGGTTTGAGTCCCAGACCCAGTGACTTGAAACTCATTTCGGGCACATGTGTGTGTGTACCCAAACATCCCAGGAGGAGACAGGAGGAGAAGGGATTGTGGCATGGCCACCTCTGGGGGATGATTTCTCACTTTCCCTCTCATGGTATCTCTCCGTCTCTTTAGCAAGCACACATGTCCTATGGCAAAAACCTTAAAAATTTGTTTTTTATTATGTTATCAATGTAGTAAACTCTTTATTTTGAGAATAAAGAACAATACACATTTTATTAGGAGAGAAAAATAATTTCTTCCATTCTTGCCAGATACGTGTTTAACAAATATTGCAGGGATATAGGTTTGCATTGTTGCCAAATTACGAGCCCGCATGTCTCATTCTGGCTCTGCTGATGGGTTCCAGTTCCAACATCTGGAGCCATGCAAAAGAAGTTTAATCTAGTTTCCATCTGACTGACCTTCAAACGCTTGAAAACAGTCACCCTACTCTCCTGCAGTCTTCTCTCTCCAGATTAAATAGGCACGGCCCTCCTGGGGAATGTCTGCAAGATTTGGCATTTTCCTGATTACCTTCCTACGGAGGCGTTCTAGTTTGCCAATGTGTCCAAGTGTGACTTCCAGAATCGAACACAACATAACGAATGTCTGATGCCACATTTATAACAGGCAGTCATCTTGTTCAACCTGTTTTGCCAACTCTGTGGTAAAATAACAAGGGAAGTTAGGGAAAATAACATCCCACATCCCTTTAATGGAATGGCTTGATGTCTTAAATTTCCTGGAGCCATTTAGAGCTCTCACTAGGCTCTGAAGCACCCAGTGAGAGTCCAGTAAGAGATGGAAACCACACCAGTTGTTTAAAGAGCAAGGATTTAATACGAAGAACTGTTAGCGAGGTACTAGGTGTTTAACTAAGTAACTAAGAGAGTAAACCACGCAGATCAGTATCTGTAGGAAGTTGTTGCCATTTTGTGTAACCTACACGCCTAGACTTGAAGATGGGATTAAACTTGCAAGGGGGGCAAGATACTGTTATGGTGGCAACTCAACCGAACCCATGTGGAAGGTTCTGGATTCATGTCCTGGGACTTTGCTGAGCATACTTGGCATGAACGTGAACAAGATTTGGTCTGGCTAAAGCTAGGGGGTAGATTGCGGCATGAAGAGTCTATTAGAGGTACCTCCCACACACACATCTGCCTCTCTCTCTCTCACTCTCTCTCTCTCTCATGGAAGAAATAAATGAATAAGCTGGATTCCCAGGCAAGGATGGGGCCAGCAGGTGGCGTGGTGATTAAGACAGCTGGATTCCCACATGGCCGATCATGATTTGCGTCCCAGACCCAGTGGCTTAAAAGTCACACTGGTGCATGCGTGTGCATGTCCAGAATCTGGAGAAGAGAATAGAGAAGAAGGGATTGTGGTGTGGCCATCCCCCAGCGAGGGGGGGCAGGATTTCTCACTTTCCCTCTCTCTGTCTCTTTCCTCTCTGGTGAGCACATATGCCCTCTGGCAAAAACCTTGGGGGAAAAAAAACAAACAAACGAAAAACCAAACTGGTGAATATTTCATTAGGGAGCCAGGAAGGTCTGGAGAGCTGTCACAAACTAAAACACAAGTATAAATAACCTGGGACATTTTGGCAAAGCGAAAGTCATTAAACCTACATTGCTGGTCAGAGGAGTTCTGTCTCCCAGGAATCTGCCTCATATCCTGGCTCGGCCAGTCACTAGTATGAGCAAGCCATGGGAGGCCTCAGAACCAACATGGCAATGCAAGAATTCCAAATAACAGTAATTGCAGGCCTGGGTCAACCAAACCTACAGCTTAGATAAAATACGGGACACCCAGTTCCATTTGAGTTTTAAGTAAACCATGAATACATTTTTGTATGGTATAGTAAATCCCAAATGTTGCCCAGGATACACCTGTATGTAAAACGTTATCCATCGTTTGATTTTAACTGGCATCCATCCTGTGTTTTTATTTGCTTATCTAGCAACTCTGATTAGAGTAACTCTCCTAGAGTTGAAGGTTTAGGAGGGACATTACAGGGTTACTGCGTACTCCTAGGGCTAAGAAAAGAGGAATAAGAGGTTGGAATGATCAATATTACAACTTCAAAACTTAGGGCTGGCCCCATAGCTTAGTGGTTAAGTAGGATTCTATTATACATGGTCAACTGTGGCTGGAATCCAGCCCCCATGGCTTGAAAAACATGCCAGGCGCATGTGGGTGTATGTCCAAAATCTTGACAGGGTGGAGAAAAGGAGCAGAGGAGATTGCCAGGTGACCATACCCCACATGGGGATTCAGTCTTCCTCTCTTTCTCTCTGTCTCTCTCTGGCAATCAAGAAAAGAAATGAAAGAGAGAGAGAGAGAAGAAAGAAAAAGAAAGGAAGGAAGGAAGGAAGGTAGGAAAGAAGGAAAGAAAGAAAAGGAAGAGAGAAAGAAAGAAAGAAAAGGAAGAGAGAAAGAAAGAAAGGGGAAAAAAATCCTTCAAAACGTAGAAGTGGGTGGGGCCAGCAGTTAGCGTAATGGTTATGTCACTGAACTCCCATGTAGTCGACCGCGGTTCGAGTCCTGGACCCGGTGGCCGTGCGTGCCCAAGACCCCAAGAGGAGAAGGGATTGCAGTGTGGCCATCCCCCCTGGGGGTGATTTCTCACTTTCTATCTCTCTTTCTCTCTCTGTCTTTCTGGCAAACACACGTGCCCTATAGTTAAAAAATAAATAAATAAATAAATAAAATAAGAAAAAAATGTAGAGGTGGGTCCTGAGAAGATGAAACTCAGACATCTAAGGAAGGGGCCCTAGCACCTGGTGCTAGCAGGTAGTGAGGAGATGAAGGTGGAAAATGACAATGAGGGTTCAAGTGCTGCTATGGGGAGGAACAGCTACTTCAGGAATGAAGTGTTTGTGGTGGAGTGATGCTCATAGGAACAGCAGAACCCAGGAAGCCAACAAGAAGCAAAGAGAAAACAGGAGGAAGCAGGTCGCTTCTCCTTCCTCCAGCCTGGCGGCCTTCCTCAGTGCCTCTTACCGGCAAAGCCTAGCAGAGAGCCACTGGCAAAGCAGAAATGCAAACCAGAGAGTCAAAGACCGAGTTTGGAACTGAGAGTAAGAATTTAACAACCAGCCCTGACTCAAAAGATTGCTATGATCACATCCAGTTAGTGACTGAAAATGAAAAAGCTGAAAAATGGTTGGTTATTGGCCCATATAATTTCAATTAATTAATGAAGTTCGTGGTTTGATTGGTTACAGAAATTGTAGTTCACCAACTCCCACTCGCCATGTCAGGTAGATTACATTAACAGACAACAGGAGAAGTCAGCAGATGGCATGGTGGTCAAGGCACTGGACCCACATGGCTGACTGCAGTTCGAGACCTGGACCTGGCAGCTTACTTTCTCACTTTCTCACTCCCTGGTGAGCATATATGCCCTGTTCCAAATTATAAAATAATAATATTAATAAATAATTCTTTAAAAAATAAAAACAGATGACAGGAGAGGTTGCAGATTTGCCTCTGCTTTTGAAATTTTCTCCTAGAAAAAGACAAAGAATGAGGATCTCTAAGCTCCTCACAAAGATTGGAAAAGGGATACAGAAGAATAGGTAGTTCTGTGTTGTAAGGCTCCAGTAAACCTCATCACTAAGGAAAACAGGTATTATTCAATGTAAATCGCTAGTGGATTCTAATCCTCTGGTGAGCCAAGACCTTATCAAGTGTTATAAAATGTTAAGGAGACTGCTTCATACTTGTATGCTTTACATTTTATAAAACACTCTCCCAAATGTTATCTTTTTTTTTTTTTTTTGAGAGGTTATTCACTATAGGGCGCGTGTGCTCGCCAGACAGAGAGAGACAGAGAGACAGAAAGCGAGAAATCACCCCCCAGAGGGGATGGCCATGCCGCAATCCCTTCTCCTCCATTCTCCTCTCGGGATCTTGGGCATGCACGCACATGCGCCCGGCGTGGGTTTTAAGCCACCGGGTCCGGGACGCAAACCGCGGTCAACTACGTGGGAGTCCAGCGACATAGCCATTACGCTAACTGCTGGTTCCCAATGTTATCTTTACTTTATATTTTATCTGCTTATTTTTAATTGCTAGAAAGAGACAGAGAGACAGGGAGAGAGAGAGAGAGCACTCCTCAATGGGACAGGGTCATGCTGCCAGCCCTTCTCCATTTTTCCGTCCTGACTGAATTTTGGGCGTGAGTGCACAGGTGACCAGTGTGTTTGTCAAGCCACTGGGGCCAGGATTTGAACTACATCATTAGCCTTGTGGGATTTGGCTCCCTTAAGCATCAGGCCATGAGACCAGCCCCACTGTCTTATCCTGTACACATGCGGCCATATACATGGGGTGGGTGGTGAAGAGTGGGGTGGAGGGGGATTACGAACCTCAGTCTAGTACACAACAACAAACCTTTGAAAGTTTCTGAGGGAAAAGGTGATAAGTCAGATCTATGCCTTCGAAGATAATTTTTTCAAAAGGCAAAAGATGAAGACTTACAGAAATCCGTTCAAGCGCTAGTAAGGCCCCAAATTCAGCTAGTACTGTGGAGTTAAAACTGATCCGAGGCTAACCCCCTTCTAAATGCTTTGAAACATTTTCTCCAGGACAAAGAAAAAAAAAAAAAAAACAGTTTCAAAGGAGATAGAAAGTGTAAAATACTTCATGAGTAGTAGGGAAGTGTATCTACTTTTCGTTCTCTTAACACTTTCCTTCATTTCTGCTCCATTCACCTCCATGAATTCACATACAAATAATGCACATCAACCTTTCCAATGTAAACGGAAGGGGAAGTAGTGATTCTGAGCGTTTTGGGTGGGATATTCTGTGATCTAAATGAATGAGACTAAAATGTAAATAGCTGGAGAAGAAAGAATTCTCTGATTGTACAATAATTGTTATTTTCATTACAAGAGTTTCGAGAATAGAACAATAGCCTCTGTTAAGCACTTCCTTTATTAGTTATCTATTATTGCATAATGAATTTACTCAAAACTTAATGGCTTAAAACAACAGTAAATACTTATTATCTCTGACAATTTCTGTGGGGCAGGAATTCTGGAACAGGGTAGGTGGGTGGTTTTTGTCTTAGAGTGTTTCATGAGACCAGGACCAGCAGTTAGCGTAATGGCTATGTCACTGGACTCCCATGTAGTCGACCGCAGTTCAAGTCCCAGACCTAGTGGCTTAAACTCACGCCGGGCGCGTGTGTGTGCATGCCCAAGATCCCGAGAGGAGAATGAAGGAGAAGGGATTGCGGCATGGCCATCCCCCCTGGGGGGTGATTTCTCGCTTTCTGTCTCTGTCTGTCTTTCTGGCGAGTGCATGCGCCCTATAGGAAAAACCTCTCCAAAAAAACAGTGTTTCATGAGACCAGCATCAAGGTATAGGCTGAGGTTGCAGTTATCTGAAGACTTGATGGGATTGGAGGATTCCCTTCAAGATGCTCACAAATGTGACTTAAATTTCAGGAAAGGGCTCAGAATTTCCCCACATAGAGCTCTCCTAGCCTACATGAGTGTTCTCACAGCATGGCAGGTGGCTTTCCCTAGAGCATCTGTTCCAAGAGACTGAGAACCAGGCAGAAGCGATGGTTTCTATGACCTAGCGCTGAATGTCACATAGCATCAAGTCTACCATATTCTATCCATTAGAAGCAGTTCAGTAAGTTCAGCCCACATTCATCAAGGGAGAAGGAATTAGGCTCCACCTGTTAAAGAAAGATGTGTGCCTTAGTCTATTCCTGCCGCTGTAACACAGAACCTGAGAGAGAAAACCACCACGTCCGGGACTCGAACCGTGGCCAGTTATGTGGGAGTCCAGCACCCCAACCACCATACCACCTGCCAGTCTCAAGAGTGGGTAATTTATTAAAAACTGAAATTTGAGGGCCAGTGGGTGGCACGGTGGTTGAGCACTGAACTCCCACGTGGTTGATTGCAGTTCGAGGCCTGGACCCAGGGGCTTGAGACTCACTCTGGATGAGTGTGCATGCCTGACCAAAATCCTGAGAGAAGAATGGAGGAGAAAGGATTGTGATGTGACCATCTCCCCTTAGGGGGTCATTTCTCACTTTCTGTCTCTGTCTCTCCAGCGAGTACCTGTGCCTTAGAGCAAAAAACACTATTAAAAAATTTAAAAATAAAGAAAACCCAGAAATT
>NW_006159859.1:9474650-9502181 GCF_000334495.1 Tupaia belangeri chinensis
GACCAGGACCAGCAGTTAGCGTAATGGCTATGTCGCTGGACTCCCATGTAGTCGACCGCAGTTCAAGTCCCGGACCCAGTGGCTTAAACTCACGCCGGGCGCGTGTGCGTGCATGCCCAAGATCCCGAGAGGAGAATGAAGGAGAAGGGATTGCGGCATGGCCATCCCCCCTGGGGGGTGATTTCTCGCTTTCTGTCTCTGTCTGTCTTTCTGGCGAGTGCATGCGCCCTATAGGAAAAACCTCTCCAAAAAAACAGTGTTTCATGAGACCAGCATCAAGGTATAGGCTGAGGTTGCAGTTATCTGAAGACTTGATGGGATTGGAGGATTCCCTTCAAGATGCTCACAAATGTGACTTAAATTTCAGGAAAGGGCTCAGAATTTCCCCACATAGAGCTCTCCTAGCCTACATGAGTGTTCTCACAGCATGGCAGGTGGCTTTCCCTAGAGCATCTGTTCCAAGAGACTGAGAACCAGGCAGAAGCGATGGTTTCTATGACCTAGCGCTGAATGTCACATAGCATCAAGTCTACCATATTCTATCCGTTAGAAGCAGTTCAGTAAGTTCAGCCCACATTCATCAAGGGAGAAGGAATTAGGCTCCACCTGTTAAAGAAAGATGTGTGCCTTAGTCTATTCCTGCCGCTGTAACACAGAACCTGAGAGAGAAAACCACCACGTCCGGGACTCGAACCGTGGCCAGTTATGTGGGAGTCCAGCACCCCAACCACCATACCACCTGCCAGTCTCAAGAGTGGGTAATTTATTAAAAACTGAAATTTGAGGGCCAGTGGGTGGCACGGTGGTTGAGCACTGAACTCCCACGTGGTTGATTGCAGTTCGAGGCCTGGACCCAGGGGCTTGAGACTCACTCTGGATGAGTGTGCATGCCTGACCAAAATCCTGAGAGAAGAATGGAGGAGAAAGGATTGTGATGTGACCATCTCCCCTTAGGGGGTCATTTCTCACTTTCTGTCTCTGTCTCTCCAGCGAGTACCTGTGCCTTAGAGCAAAAAACACTATTAAAAAATTTAAAAATAAAGAAAACCCAGAAATTTCTGGAGGCTGGGAAGTCCATGATTAAAGCAGTGGCAGTTAAGTGTCTAGTAAGGGGCCAGTCTCTTTTTCCAAGATGACACTTTGCTGCTAGTCTCTCAGCAGGGATGGGCATTGTGTCCTCACGTAGTAGGAAAGATGAAATGGCAAAAAAGGGATGAACTCACTCCCTTAAACCCTTTGCAAGCACCCTAATCCCATCCATAAAAGTGGAGCCCTCATAGCTTAATCACCTTCTCAAGTTCCCACCTCTTAATACTGTTGCATTGGGAATTAAGTTTCAGCATGAATTCTGGAGGAGACACAAACATCCAAACCATCGCAGTGTATCAAAGATTTTTGTAAACATATTTTTCAAAAAACCACATTTTCTTAACTTAAAAAACAGATTTTGGTATTTTGTGGTCCAAATAAAATTCCCAACTTATTAAAAAGCTTCACAGAAGCTGGAAATATCCTGGAGGACTGATATTTCTAGTTCTTTAGCCAACAAAAGCTTGTCAATTTGCTCTGAGATGTCACAGAGTCCAGAGTCGTAAAGGCCCACAAAAGTCACAGATAAGAAAAGTGCCAACCTTGTGATCCAAATAAGGAAGGGGGAAAAAAAAGCCCTAGAAGTCTAAAGCACAATAGATTCTCCATTCAAAAATGATTTTCCCTAGATTTCCAAAAAAGGAACAATTTTTGAAATCCAAGCTCTAGTGTCAGAGGAAGAAAAAAGCCCTCACTAATCCCTAGAAATATCAGCTACAAGTGATGGACACAACAATTGAATACTTCTTAGGAAACAGGAAAAATGTTCCTACCTGGAAACTGAAGCATCATTACAGCCAATCAAGAAACTTTTCTGTATTTAGCTAAGTGAAGGGAAAAATATCCTCAAGAGTTTGAGGATGCCATCTGGGAGGTAACCAGAATGAAGGATCAGTACCAAAGATCAGCATCAATTCCTTTGGTAGCTTTTCATCTTCACTGGCATGGCGGCGAAACTTGGAGCCTGCATTTGTTTCACTATAGCTCTTGCTTTTCCTTTTGGAAGGTCTGTATCTCATGATCTGTAACTTGTCTGCCTTTTACATCTAAAAGATAGGTAATCGTTACCTTCTGCCTCTTGGGTTTGATTTTTGGCTTATCAGAATTTCTATGTATCGGAGCTGAAATCAGAAGCCAACATCAGAGAACAAATCTCAGGAAGTAAAGTAAGACTAGCTAAAAAGGAAAGTAATACTTTGCAAACAGCTGTGATTTTAACCAAAACCCTCCCACCCTTCGGAGTAGAGAGAAAAACATCGAATCCAATGGCGATTGCCCTCTTTTTTTTTTTTTTTTGGAGAGATTTTCACTGTAGGGCACGTGCGCTCGCCAGACAGACAGAGAGAGACATAGAGACAGAAAGCCAGAAATCACCCCCCAGGGGGGATGGTCACGCCACAATCCCTTCTCCATTCTCCTCTCGGGATCTTGGGCACGCACGCACACGCGCCCAGCGTGAGTTTTAAGCCACCGGGTCCGGGACACGAACCGCGGTCGACTACGTGGGAGTCCAGCGACATAGCCATTACGCTAACTGCTGGTTCCCCGCAATTGCCCTCTTAAGAGAAAGGAGAGACATCGTATACTGTGATTATTGCAGGAGGTTGGGGTCAGAAGTTTTGGTATCTTTAGGACAACAAAAGTAAGAATGAAACAAATTTTTAAAAATACAACCAAGGGGCCAGCAGGTGACATGGTGGTTAAAGGGACTGCACTCCCACATGGTAGACTGCGGTTCAAGTCTTGGACCTGGTGGCTTGCTTTCTCACTTTCCCTCTCTCTCTGATCAAACTGAAAAATAATAACAATAACAAATAAAGCTAAATAAAATAATTCTTTTTAAAAAGAAAAAAATTCAACCGAGATTGTGAAGCATTGGCAAAAACTGAATGTTGGGGTGTTGGCAGGTAGCGTGGTGGCTAGCATGTTGGACTCCCTCATGGGCAACCATGGTTCAAGTTCTGGACCTGGTGGCTTGCTTTCTCAGCTTCTTTCTCTCTCTCTGTTGCTCTCTGGTTAGATAAAAAGAAATTAATAATGGGGACCAGCAGGTGGCATGGTGGTTAAGGCACTGGACATTTCCACATGACCAACCAGGTTCAAGTCCCAGACCTGGTGGCTTGCTTTCTCAGCTTCTTTCTCTCTCTCTGTTGCTCTCTGGTTAGATAAAAAGAAATTAATAATAATGAATGAAATTAAATAAAATAATTTTTTAAAAAAAACTTGAATGTCTACTTGTAAACTATGGGATCTGATGGTGAAGACACTATGGGGTTTGGTATAAACTTGTAGGACAGAGTCAGGCCACGGGAAAATAGAATTCTGAAACCTAAAAAGTTTGTTAGGAGACCCTACAGCATCTTCTCCCACTTGGCCTCTACACCTGAGTTTGTTCTAGAAGAACAAATAAAATGTTTTCTAAGTCAAATTTATCTTCTCCCTCCCAAACAAGACTGATTTATAACTTGACACCATCTGTTGGTGCCGGTGGTGCCGGTGGTGTGAGTATCTCTAACACGAATTAACAGCTCATAAAGAGCCCTACAGGCAAACAATGACTCCACCATGAAGAAATTAAAATTTCATCTTGACCTAAACGAGTATCCCTTTACCAGTCTCCCAGTCCTCAGGGATCTGCGTTCTCATTTTTGGGACTTTCAGTTCTCTCCATTTTTTTTGTTTGATTGGTTTGTTTGTTTTTGTTTTTGTTTTTTATCACACCTTGCCCTAACTAGTGCACTTCTTTTCTATTTCCAAAGAATTATTTCACTTAACTTTATTTATTTATTTATTTTAATTTGACCAGAGAGGGACAGAGTGAGAGAGAGAGAGAAAGAGGAAAGTGAGAAAGCAAGCCGCCAGGTCCAGACTCAAACTGTGGTCGGCTATGTGGGAGTCCAACGCCCTTAACCACTACAGCGCCTCCTGGCCCCCACAACTAGTATATTTCTATTAAATACTCCAAGGGCAAGTTTAAAGTCTGGCCCCTTGAGTCAAGTGTTTAGAAAAGGTACTTTTACCTCTGCGGGCTCTGATTGAGAGAGCCCTTCCCTTGTGAGGTCCTGTGATGGCTAATTTTAGATGTCATTTTTGACTGGATTAACGAATACCTGGAGAATGGTAAAGCATTCCTTCTAGGTTTATCTGTGATGAAGAGGAGATTGGCATGTGAGTTGGAGGACTGCGTGGGTGCCATACACCTGGTTGGGGTCTCAGACAGAATAAAAAAGGCAGAGAAGAGGTGATCGTGTCTCACCTGAAGCCGGGACACTCTTCTTCTGCCCATGTTTCTATATCTCCCTCTGACAAGTATGCACAAATTCTGGTGATTTTAGGGAAAAAAAAAAAAGAAGGAAGAGAACATTTTTATAAAAAAAGAAAGAAATATTGGATTGTTAGAAAAGTCACAATACATTTTTGCATAGAAAAAAATATGTCGTGACTTTGTGTCATGACTTTTCCAACAACCCAATATTAGCTTTTAGAATAACTATTTTAGGGAACCAGCAGTTAGCGTAATGGCTATGTCACTGGACTCCCACGTAGTCGACCATGGTTCGTGTCCCGGATCCAGTGGCTTAAAACTCACACTGGGCGTGTGTGCGTGCGTGCCCAAGATCCCGAGAGGAGAATGGAGGAGAAGGGATTGAGGCGTGACCATCCCCCCTGGGGGGTGATTTCTCGCTTTCTGTCTCTATGTCTCTCTCTGTCTGTCTGGCGAGCGCACGCGCCCTATAGCAAAAACCTCTCCAAAAAATAAAAATAAATTAATTAATTAAAAAGTTAAAAAAAAAAAAGAATAACTATTTTATACTAAGTTGCAATAACCACAAAAATCAAGCCTTGCTTTACAGCCCTAGATTTACAGTGGAAATATGCATGACCTCAAGAAAGTTTCTTATCTTTCTGGTTCTTGGCTTCCTGTCTCTCAAATAAGAACTTGAACCAGTTACTCTAAGATAATGTTATCATTCTAAAATGACAAGATTAGACATCAATATGCCCCACTATCCCAAGGCCTACCAAACTGTGTTCTATACGTGGACATGACCCCTTTTAGAACTGGGATGAAACAATCCTAAAAGATACTTGAAAAATATTCAGGGATGGGATAGCTTCATGGCCTGGTGGTTAATGGAGCTATATCCCATGTGGCCTACCGAGCAGTTCAAATCCTGAGCCTGCATCTTGAAAAACACACTGAACAAGTGTGCATGCATACCCTAAATCCTGACAGTAGAGAGAAATGGAGAAGAGACTGTGGTGTGACTGCGTTCATTGGGAGGTACTTTCCCTCCCCCTCTCTCTCTGGCAAGTGCACACGGCCTTGGAAAATTAGAAAAAGAGAGAGAGAGAAAAATAATTTGATGACCAGGGGTGGGGAGAAACAGCTATATAATTGTTGGTTGTCCTGTGTCATCATTCTGCCACTCTTCCCCTGCAATGCCCACCACTTCTGCCCTTTCCGACTTCCCTACTCCAGATTCTTACTATCTCTCAGGGACAGAAGTCACAGAAAGAATTGCCGGTCTGTTTAGAGCATAGGAGATATTGGGTTGTCAGGAAAGTCATGACACATTTTTGCATAGAAAAACACAGGAAAAATACATCATGATCTTCCCAGCGACCTAACAGTACCACCTGTATACGCTGCCTATTCGGTGCTGGAGGGAACGAAATATCTTACGTGATGAAAGTAAGGATCATCTGGTGGGAGAGGTAGGGATTGTTTTTGGACATATTTAGTTAGTCCCTTTTGCTTCTCAAAATAAACATCTTTGTGCTCAGTTAAAAGCTTTCCAAGATGTTCACAAGGGAAAGGAAAATTCTTGCCAAAAACTTATGCCCAGCCAGACAGGGATACTAAAATTTTGCTGCCTGTGGAAACACGTGGCCAGACAGGACCCTGGCATAAAAGCAGTCATGTGTGCTTAAATGATGGCAGCGTAGACTTCAGGTGGTCCGAGGCTATGTTCAGGGCACCCAGGCACGGTGTACAGGGTCTGACAACAAGTCCCATCCAATTATAGTTCACAGCACACCCTTGTCTATTTACAGAACTTACAACTCAGCAAACCTTGGTCTTTATCGCTGGAGGGGTAAGAGAAACACTTTCCTCACTCTTTTCACAGTTTAGTTCTGCTTCCCATGCTTAGCCGTTGCAAAATCCCTCAGAAGATCTTTGCCCAAGAACCCGTATGCAGTTTCATCATTGTGACCTTGGGCAAGACCCTTAACCACCTCTGAGCGACAACTTTCTCATCTATAAAATGGTGATAATGGCGCTTATTCTACCTTCCTCACAAGTATGGTCTGAAGGTCAAATGAAAGAACGTAAGTTAAAACATGGCACATGAAAAGGTGTTATGTAGGGGCCAGCGGATGGTGTGGTCATTAAGCACAGGATTCCCAATGGCCTGCCATGGTTGGAGTCCTGGACCTAGCAGCCTGAAAATCACACTAAGTATGTGTGCGTGCATGCCCAGAATCCTGAGAGGAGAATGGAAGAGAAGAGACTGGTGTGGGGATCCACTCTGCAGTGTGATTTATCACTTTTCCTACTCTATGAAAAAAGAGAAAAGGAAAAACAGTATTGTGTAAATACAAGCTATTTTAAATGAGCAGGTTTCTTCTTTTGTTGTTTACCTCATCTGTCTCTGTGTCCTTTAAACATCTTTGTGGTCTTTTCTTTTTTGTTTCTAATTTGCTGTAGGGTACATCTGTTCACTGGAGAGAGACAAAGAGAGAGAAAGAGGTGAGAAATCACCCCCCAGGGGGGATGACTGCACTGCAATCCCTTCTCCTCCACTCTCCTCTTGGGATTTTGGGCGCACACACACGTGCCTGGAGTGTATTTCAAGTCACCAGGTCCAGGACTCCAACTGTGCAGTTGGCCATATGGGATCCAGCTGCTCCAACCACCACACCACCTGCTGTGATCTTTTCTTCGTGGTCTTTTCTTAGTCCAAGATTCTCCATATGGTTAACACTCAGCTTTCTAAACATGGGCTTTTTATCAACCCGTCAAACCTGCATCTACACATGGTCTATTTACCACTCTGAGACCTAGCTACAAACTTGAGGACAGCCTCATTCACCTCAGCACTCTTGTATCAAGGGCTTAATGACTCTATCTCCTATGATGGGAAGACAAGCATGAGTGGGCAAGGGTGGCCCTCATGGAACACACTATCAGCTCTAAGTAGCTCAGACCAAAAAAAGAAAAATTAATCACCTGCAGTGGAATCTTGTCTTCCTAGAATTCTGCTCCTTGGAGTCTATTCAGGAGACTCAGGTATTCTGGACAGTCTGACGTAAGACAGTCTGACGTAAGGTTGAAGGTTGAAGTCCTTCAACCCTGCTGTTCTAGAAATGGCAGGAAACTCTAAGTCTCCCTGAAATTATTTTGCACAGCCCTGTGTTGACTGGCTCCAAACCTCTCTCCCTTGTTCCTATTTCAATACCTAATTCGATATTGAGGTTTTGGCTGATGTTGGATTCCATATTAGGCAATGAGAACTGATTCCACTTGCATCCATGTAGCTTAATTATCAGGACAGAGACCTGAGGCCACTTGGAGCAATATGGCTTACTATTTGTCCTAAGAAATTCTTCCCCAGGAAGAAAAAAAAAAATCAGAGTATTCAAAAAAAAAAAAAATCCACTGTTAGCATCAGGAAATTCCTGAAAACCCATTTATTTGAGAAACAAATTGCTCATGTGGGCAGGTAGTACTCTCCTCAGGACAATAGGACAAATGGTTGACCTATCAAACAATGTTCACTTATCGCGACTTGCCTCAAGATCCTCTTATTGAGTATCTATCAATTCGAAACTATTATAAAATTCTTCAGTCTTAACCTGACCCCCACATTCCAAACCCTATAAATGTTTGCTCTGACTTCTCTTCAGCGGTACTCCTAGGATTCTGTCAAGGTGGTGTGCTCCTTCATTGAAAAAGAATCAACAAACTTAGCCATGTCTGGTCCATAGACATCCTAGCAGCTTCTTGTGGAATTCACAGTTGACAGCTTGGTGCATCAATCAGTAAAACAAGAGAAAAGGAAGCAAAAATTGTGTTAAATTTAACACTCACCTGGGCAGGATGGTGGCCCAACTGTAACACAATGAGACACACATGGGGAGGTTGCAGGTTTGCGTTCCAGGGCCTTCCTGAACGCAGTGGGCACACGAGCATGGACCTGAGATCCAGGCTGGCCAAGACAAGGGGTGGATTGCAGCACGAGGAAGCTGTCAGGGCTGCCTTTCTCTCTCTTTTTCTCTCTTGCTCATGAAAGAAATGAAAATAAACTAAAAAATCCACTTACTACTTCTTTAAAAAAGACCTCTGTAGGGAACCAGCAGTTAGTGTAATGGCTATGTCGCTGGACTCCCATGTAGTCGACCGCGGTTCGCATCCCGGACCCGGTGGCTTAGAACTCACGCCGGGCACGTGTGCGTGCGTGCCCAAGATCCCGAGAGGAGAATGGAGGAGAAGGGATTGCGGTGTGACTATCCCCCCTGGGGGGTGATTTCTCACTTTCTATCTCTGTGTCTCTCTCTGTCTGTCTGGCGAGCGCACGCGCCCTATAGCGAAAACCTCTCCAAGAAAAAAAAAAAAAGACCTCTGTAGTCATATTTTGTTAGAGATCCTTATTCTTAGTATAGGGTTGGAATAGTTTTTAATTTGAATTATATCAGAAGTGGTCCAGGATAATTGTTTTATTCCTTAAAGATTCTAGAAGGTTGGGGCTGGCAGATGATGTGGTAGTTGGGCTCTGGATTCCCACTGGGCCTACTGATTGCTTTCTCTCTTTCTGTCTCTCTGTCTCTTCATATTTTGTTAGAGATCCTTATTCTTAGTATAGGGTTGGAATAGTTTTTAATTTGAATTATATCAGAAGTGGTCCAGGATAATTGTTTTATTCCTTAAAGATTCTAGAAGGTTGGGGCTGGCAGATGATGTGGTAGTTGGGCTCTGGATTCCCACTGGGCCTACTGATTGCT
Organism: Tupaia belangeri chinensis; assembly: GCF_000334495.1. NCBI lineage: Eukaryota > Metazoa > Chordata > Mammalia > Scandentia > Tupaiidae > Tupaia > Tupaia belangeri. The sequence continues at coordinate 9,483,747 of NW_006159859.1, forward strand.
TTCTCTCTTTCTGTCTCTCTGTCTCTCTTTCTCTCTGTTGGTGTCCCAGACCTGGTAACTTGCTTTCTCTCTTTCTGTCTCTCTGTCTCTCTTTCTCTCTCTGTCTCTTCAATTAAAAAATAATAATATTAAGGGGCTGGCAGGTGGGATGGTGGTTAAGGGCACTGGACTCCCACATATCCAACCATGGTTTAAGTCTCAGACCAGATAGCTTGCTTTCTCACTTTCCTTCTCATCCTCTCTCTCTCATTCTGTCCCTGTCTGGCCAAATTAAAATAAAGTTAAAATAAAACAATTCTTTTAAAAATAATAATAGTAATATTAAATGAAATCATTCTTTTCAAAAATTCCAGAAGTCTCTTTCGTGCCTCTAAAGATCTTTCTGCCACAAAGCACTCCCTTTTCTGTTATATTTCTTATATCTGTTGAAAGGTGATTAGCCAGTTTTGTTCACACTAAAGTAATTGGCTAATATTTGAAGAATTTAACTGGAAGTCCTGAGGGGGGCCGTAATGGAGCTAATGCACTGTTCACACTAAGCAAATTATGCTTGTAATCTGCATCTCTTGCCCAGTTTGAAACTTGGAAGTTTATCAAAAATGTCACATGTAGAAAAGAGCATTTGTGGCATTGTTGAAACTCATGAAATAGCAGTCATTTCAGAGAGAAGTCAAGTCAGAAGCCAAGCTTATCTGCTCAGCCTGAGCCCTGTTGACCCTAGCTTATTTTTTTTTCCCCAAAGAATTATTTGTTTATTTATTTTTCACATGAGTTGTGCCAGAGAAAGACAGAGAGAGAGAGAGTCAGAAAGCAAGCCGCCAGGTCTAGGACTTGAACTTGAACTGCAATCAGTCGTGTGGGAATTCCAACACCTTAACCACCACGCCACCTGCTGGCCCCAAACCCTGGCTTATTCTTATAGAACTAGAAAGCTCAGATCTATGTAGCAATCATGGACGTTATCATGATATCCTGATACCAAGACTCCTACATTTTTCAAAACTTTTTAGGCTTCAGAGTAACTATTTGAGTCCGGTAACTGGCTTCTGTTGACCTTTAAAGACTTATCATCTTTGTAAGTACACATCCCATGGTTAATTGAGTCTCAGTTTTTTCCCTCATGGATGTCTTTTATTTGAGGTTTATTTCAGACAATCCAAAGGTGGTTACTATTTTAAATTAGAGCACTTGGCATGCAGAAATCCAACGCAGGCTTATTTCCTGAGCAGGTAAACTGGGAACACTAACATTTCTTGAATACCTGTGTGCTCAGCAGAGACCAAAATGCTTTCAAATATATTATGTTAATTTTGACAACTGTATGAGGTGGCGTTAATCTCCCCATTTTAAACCTGTTAATCTCCCCATCTTAAACCCAGTGAAGCCAAAACTCAGAATATAAGTAGATTGTTAAAGACGTCAGGAATAAGTAATAGAATCAATTTATCACCTAGGTCTACTAGTTCTTATCTTAACTTTTTTTAAAAGTTTATTTCTTCCATGAGCAAGAAAGACAGAGAGACAGAAAGACAGTACCCCGACAGGGTCTAGAGGCCAAGATCCACCCCTGGTTTCAGTCAGGCTTGAATCACAGGGATTCAAACTGTGCAGTTAGTCATGTGGGATCTCATTCCCTTCGCCACTAGGCCATGGGGCCAACCTGAACTTATAGAGTCTTTATTTTTTAAAAAAGAAACATTTGGGGCCAGCAGGTAGAGTAGTGATTAAGGCACTAGACTCTCACATGGCCAACACAGTTAGAGTCCCAGGCCCAGTGGCTTGAAAATCCTGCAGACACTCGTGCATAGGTGTGCAAAATCCTGAAAGAATAGAGGAGAAGAGATTGCGGTGTGGCCATTCCACAAGGGGGTGATTTCTTACTTTCTCTCTGTCTTTCTCTGTCTCTGTTCTCTCTGGAGAGTGTACACACCCTGTCACAAAAAATAAATAAATAAATAAATAAATAAAAGGAAAGTAACCATTAAAGCCGGGCATGGTGACGTGCCCCTGTAGTCCCAGCCACTTGTCAAGTTGAGGCAGGAGGATTGTGGCATAGCGAGACTCTGCCTAACAAAAAAATAAAAGAAAGGAAGGAAGGAAGGAAGAAAGAAAGAAAGAAAGACAGACAGACAGACAGACAGACATCCTTAATGTATATCTGCTTTTTGAAGCAACTAAAGTTTCAAAACCAGCCGGTCATATGGTGGTTAAGGCACTCGACTCCCATATGGCCAACTGCAGTTTGAGTTCTGGACCTGGTGGTTTGAAGTCATGCTGGGCGTGTGTGCGTGTGTGACGAAAAGCACAGCAGGAGAAAGGAGAAGGAACTGGGGCATGGACATGCCTCCTGGGAAGTGATTTCTCACTTTCTCTGTCTCTGTCTTCTCTGGCGAGCGCATGCACCCTATGTTAAAAATCTTTTTAAAAAAAGTTTCAAGATGAGCTGATGGCATAGTGGTTACTTCACTGGACTCCCACATAGACAGCCATGGTTCGAATTCCAGATCCAGCAGCCTGAAACTCAGGCCAGGTACGTATGCGTGCGTGCCCAAACTCCCAAGAGGAGAATGAAAGAGAGGGGATTGCGGTGTGGCCAACCCCCTGGGGGTGATTTCTTACTTTCTGTCTGTCTCTCCAGTGAGCGCACACGCCCTATAACAAAAATCTCCTACCCCCCCCCCGAAAAAGAAAAGTTTTGAGATGCTGAAAAGATGAATTATTTTGGGTTATTTCTCTTTTTAAAATGTGATTTATCAAATCCTACAAATGACCAGAAAGGCTTCTCTTCTGATGCTTATTTTCATCCTTTTTCCTCTTGGTCTGTCTTCTAGCTCATCTCAATTTTACACCTTTTCACTTTTAAGGACATTTATCACACCCTGCAAATGTTTCTTGCACATCGCTATTCTGTTTATGAGCAGGGTAATGTCATTGGCATTTGAATATTTCACAGCAGCCATCATGACCAAGGATTCCTTTCCATGGTTTCCCGTTTTTCTCTCTACCTCTTCTCTTTTATTTATTTATTTTGCATTGCCGCAGAGCGTGTGCACTTGCCCGAGAGAGAAAGCATTTCCCAATCAGACATGGTCATGCTGCAATCCTTTTCCCTGCATTTCTCCATTTCCTTAGGATTTGGGCACACATGCACAAGCACCCACTGTGTTTTTCAAGCAGCCAGGCCCATGATTTGAACTGCAGAAAACCACACAAACCTGGCTCCCTATGCATGGTGCTTAGCCATTGTGCTATGGGGCTGGCTCTCCTCTTTAATTTTTCTATGTGTCTTAAGCCTGAACGGAGTATCTATATGAATGTGAAAAAAAGTTGGCTTTTAAAAAGAATTGATTGTAGCTTTCAGGGGAAATACCAGTACACACTGACTGCTGAACAGAGCAAGCAGCGTGGATTCTAAAATGTGAATCCAGTGAAAAACTAGCTTGATTGGAAGAGAGGAGCTTCTGATTGGCCTGATTACTTCAGAGAGGTTACAGGGAGTGTGGAAAATCTGACCTTTCTCAGGGTCGGCAGGTAGCATGGTGGTTAAAGGCGCTGGACTCCCACATGGCTAGCCATGGATCGAGTCCTGGACATGGCAGCTTCCTTTCTCACTTTCTCTCTCTCTATCTCTAGCTCACTCTGGTCAAATTTAAAATAACAATAATAATAAATTTAAGAATAAAGGAAATAATTCTTAAAAAAAGAAAAATAAAAAGAAAGAAAACCTGACCTTTCTTGAAATGAGGAATGTCGGGGCGGGAGTGGGGAGCCCCACACAACACAAATAAAGATTCACCAACCACCTGCACATTTCCGTCCTAGATTCAGAGCAAGGTAGAGATCTCTCGATTATTTGGTAGATTTCATCTACTGTGGCAAAATGCCTGCACTGATGACCTTTGGGGTGTGTATTTAAGTCAGGATTTCTGAATAGGCAAAATAACACAACTGCTATTTTCAGCCCAGGCGCAGCATAAAATCAAAGAAACCACCAGCAGCCTCTCCCTCGCACACTTGCCCTTCAGCTTTCCTTTGGGCTTTCTTATCTTCTTCCCTTGTAAACTTTGGTAGTCTAGGTATAAATATGATAGGTGGCTTACTAAGAAGCCAGTCTCTTGATGAAAGAAATATAAGCATTATCAAAGCCCTAAATTACTATTAATAATTGTACTTTGTATTTGGAGAAATTTTTAAAGTTCACAGTGCTATCAAACTTCCAGTCTTTTGTCAACAGTTATCGTACCAAAACTTAACCCTGTGCCTGGAATTCTTGGATGATGAGGGAGATGGCAATTTACAAGGTGAATAAGGCTCCTGCTCGGGCGTGGAAGGAGGGCGTTAGACAACACACAAATGAACAATAACGAGCAGAAAACTTCTAGGTGATGATCAGATTCAAAACAAGGTGACAGAGAATGACTCTGGAGGGGTGACTTAGACTGAGCAGTTACAAAGAGTCCCTGTGAAGAGAAAGTAAGGTAGAATTTATTTTTTTTAATTATGTCTTTATTTAATTTTATTTGTTATTTTTATTTATTATTATTTTTTAATTTGACCAAAGAGACAAAGAGAGTGAGGGAAGGGGAACATGAAAAAGCAAGCCACTAGGTCCAGCATTTGAACTGAGGTCAACCATGGGGGAGTCCAGCACCTTAACCACCACACTATCTGCCATCCCCTAGGCCAGAATTTCTTACACTTTGTGGAGAATTCTAAAACCTATGTAAAGGGGCCAGCAGATGGAGTAGTGGTTAAGGCTCTGGACTCTTAAACGGCTGACCTGCAGGTCAAGTCCTAGACCCAGTGGCTTGGAACTCTCCAGATGCATGTACATGCCTGCCCAAAGTCCTCAGAGGAGAATGGAGGAGAAGGGATTGTGATGTGACTGTTCCCCCTGAGAGGGGTGGGGAGGGTGGTAATGTCGCACTTTCTGTCTCTCTGTCTCTCTGGTAAGCACATGTGCCCTACATCAAAAATCTCTCAAATAAAAAATTAAACAAAAGTCTATCTAGAATAGTGTCTTCACCATATTAATGAGAAAACATAGGCCCTGGGACTTTATATTTATTGATAAGAAAACAGACTAATAGAGGTCACAGATAGGTGCCCAGTGACCCCGTCCAGAACCTGGGCAGGAATATCCCTTCGGGCAACTGCTTGGCCATCAGACAGCTCCTCTGCGCTCATTAGAAGGCCATGCCCTTCCTCAGGGGAAACGCCCTTGTTGCACTGTAGGACCTACACAAATGCAGGCAACCTCTCCGTTCACAAAGCTGGCATATCTGGGAATGAAAATGTGACTCTCCTTTTCTGGGCAGAAGAGCAAGTCACATGGATCAGCAGATGGCATAATGGTTATGTCGCTGGACTCTACATAGTTGACTGTGGTTGGAGTCCTGGACCCGACAGCTTGAAACACATGGGGTGCATGTGCTTGCATGCCCAAAATCCTGAGAGGAAAAGGGGAAGAAGGGATTGCAGCATGGTCATCCCCCCTGCTTTTTGTCTCTCTGTCTCTCTCCATCTCTCCAGCAAGCTCATGTGCCCTACAGCAAAAATCTCTCCTAAAAAAAAAAGAACAAATCACATAGGAACACACTTTCTTCAAGGAACATGCAGGTGACTAATGTCCCTTAGTTATGTAATTTAAAGGAACTAAGTATGCACTGATCCAGAGAAAGGTAGAGCAGAAGTTTTGGGGACCTGTCAAAAGCAGACTCCTCATAATACCCCTTGGTAAGCAGAGTATTAGCTGCAAAGGATAAGGAACTTCTCCTTAGAGAACTTCCCTAGAGAAAGAACTGACCTGTTCTATCCCTTTTTATTTATTTATTTATTTATTTATTTATTTACCTTTTTTTTTTAGGTGTTTGCTATAGGGTGTGTTCACTCACCTGAGAGAAACAGAGAGAGAAAGTGAGAAATCATGCGGGGGGAGGAAGGGGGGAGGGGGGATGGCCACACCACAATCCCTTCTCCTCCATTCTCTTCCTGGGATTTTGGGCACGCACGCACACATCTGGTGTGATTTTCAAGTCACCAGGTCAGGACTTGAACTGCGGTTAGCCATGTGGAAGTCCAGCCACCTCCTGGCATCTTTTAAATGAAACTTTATGTCACAGGAATCTACTAGCATGGACTGGAGGATCCTGTTAAGACTCAGCATCAGATAGAAGCAATAATTTTCCTAGTGTGAAATTGGCTTGGGATAGAAAAAGGGGGAACCAGAGGGTACTGAGGTAGGAGGAGAGAAGAAGCTAGAAGTGGGGTCCGTAGATGGCGCATGCTCTGAATCGCTCACATGCAAGTGTAATAAATACTAGGTTGTCAAGTCACAACTTTCCTGCGTTTTTCTTTCCTGTGCTTTTCTATGCAAAACTACATGTGACTTTATGCAAAAATGCACCATGACTTTCATGACAATCCAATAGAAGAAAACCCACACAGTGGTTTAAACTAGATAGATCATTTCTGTCTTGTGAAAAAGGAAGTCTGGAGGGAGAGAGTGTGTCAGGGACTCAGCCTCCTTCCTGCTTTTTGTTCAGCCATATTTAATGTCTATCCCCAAGGAAACAGCGTGGCTCTCAAGATCATATCCACATTCTAGGTAGCACTAAGGAAGAAGGAGATGAAAGAGATGCCTGGCCTCCCTGTACAGAACTTCCTGAAGTTCCATGTGGCACTCCATGGGCCAGAATGCAGTCATGTGACCTATGCCCAAGCAAGTCTGGGAATCCTCGTCTGTCAGCTGAGTAGCCATGTGCTCAGCTCAAATCAACATTCTGCTTTATTTTTTTGTATTTTTTTTAATCTAAATTAGGAATGCTGCTTTTAAGAAAATGGATTTTCAGGGACCAGTGGATGGCGTAATGGTTATATCTCCCATATAGTCGGCCACCTTTCTGGTACTGGACCCAGCAGCTTACGATTCATGCCTGATTTGTGTGTGTGTACGGCCAAAATCCTGAGAGAAGAACGGAGGAGAAGAGATTGCAGTGTGGCCATCCCCCCCACGGGGTGACTTCTCACTTTCTGTCTCTCTGTGTCTCTGACAAGTGCACGTGCTCTATAGAAAAAAAAAAAAGAAGAAGAAAGAGAAGAAGAGGAAGAAGAAGAAGAAAGAAAGGAAGGAAGGAAGGAAGGAAGGAAGGAAGGAAGGAAGGAAGGAAGGAAGGAAATGAATTTTGGAAGGAAGCCAGTAGTCTCTGCCCCACATCCAGACCCCAGGTCTCCTGTGTCAGATCTGGAGACAGGAAGTGTCAATGTGAAAACTAAAAAAGCTGGTCATTAAGAGTTGTAACATGTGGGGGCAGCAGGGGCATGGTGGATAAGGGCACTGGATTCCCACGTGGCCGACCCCGGTTGGAGTTCCAGATCTGGTGGCTTGCTTTTGCACTTTCCCTTTTCTCTTTCTCTATCTGTGGTCAAATTTAAAAATAATATTAAATGGAATTAAATAAATAATTCTTTAAAAACAAAACAAAAAAGAGTTGTAACAGGGCCAGCTGGTGGTGTGGTGGTTAAAGTGCTAGGTCTTTCACAACTGAGTCTGTGGGCCAAGTCCCTGACCCTGTCATTTAAAATACACATGGGGAGGGGCCAGCAGGTGGCATGGTGGTTTAAGGTGCTTGACTCCCACTGGCCGACCAGGTTTGAGTCCTGGACCTGGTGGCTTGTTTTCTCACTCTCTCTCTCTCTCTGATCAAACTGGAAAATGATAATAACAAATAAGGTTAAATAAAATAATTCTTAAAACACACACACACACACAGGGAGAGACAGGCAAATGGCGTAATCGTTATGTCACTGGACTCCCTCATAGTCAACCATGGTTCGAGCCCTGGATCCCGCAGGGGAAAACTCACACCAGGCACATGTGTGTGCATGCCCAAAATCTCAAGAAGAGAATGGAGAAGGGATTGCAGCATAGCCATCCCCCTGGGGATGCTTTCTCTCTGTCTGTCTTTCTAGTGAGCCCATATGCCCTATGGCAAAAATCTCTCTAAAACACACACACACACACACACACACACACACACACACATACACACAGGGAGAGGGTAAGGGCGACTGGCAGGGGGCATGGTGGTTAAGGCACTGGACTGTCACTTGGCAGACTGTGGTTTAAGTTCTGAATATGGTGGCTTACTTTCCCACTTTCCATCTCTCTGTTTCTCTCTGGTCAAATTAAATAATAATATTAATGATGATCATGAATACAATTAAATAAATAATTCTAAAACCAAAATGAAACAAACCTGGCACACATATGAGCTTGCCCAAAATCTTGAGAGGAGTGGAAGAGAAGGGATTGCTAGGTGGTCATCCCCGGGGGAGTGGGGAGGGAGAGCAACTTCTCACTTTCCCTGTCTCTGTGTCTCTCTCTCTCCAGTGAGTATATGCATCCGATGGCAAAAGTCTTAAAAAAAAAGGCAGAGTGAGAGAGTTATAATAATTGAGAGTTGCCACCAGCATTTATTACCCATGCGACCTTGAGCAATTCACATATCTATTTTTAGCTTTAGAACCTTTACCCATTGGGAAAATAAAGGATTTCCTGATGTTGAGGTATAATATGTATAAGAAGTGGACCCGGTGTGTGTGAGGCATTTGGTAAATACGAGATTCCTTTCTTCTTTCTGTTATAAATAGTTACCCCCACTCTGCTTACCACAGCTCCTTTTTTCCTTTTTTGACTGCTTTTATTTTTTTTAAGAAAGTCTTGAGAAAAACCTGTTAATCTCTATCTGTTCCTATCCCTTCTACAACAGTCCCAAACTATGTGCTAAAGGAGTTGTTTCTACTTCAAAACTTCTGTCCCAGAAAGGCTGGCAAGAAGGTCAGACCTGACCTGGACAAGTGCCCCTTCCAGGGTGGGATGGGCAAAAGCCTGCCAGGCAGTCATGGCTGTGACCTGTGGTGGCCGGTTAGGGCCTGCTTAGACGCTGGTTGGTGCTGGAGCAGGAGCGGGGCTGACAGCCAGGTGAGATTCTCCAAATCAATGGGGAAAAGGCCCCTTTGCTACCAGGTCTACTCTCAGGGAGCAATTTGCAGGTCCACAGGGGCCACAAAGGACTCTCCCTGCTGTTCTCCCCTTGAAGGCAGTGTCCCCGGTCCCCTGTCAGAGCAGATCCAACCTTCAGCCATTCTCCACCTTTCTCCAGAGCCTTCCCCACTCCCACACTGACGGAAGCGCAGGGTGTGGATCTGCGTGGTCCAGTGAACTCCCTCTGCCGCTGCCATTCCCTCCGCACCATGAGTGAGCAGAGCGGTCACTTGGCTCTAGCTGATTTTTTTCTTTGAAAAGGGAAAAGGCAAAAACTTTGTGGCTTAAAAGTAGAAGTGTCAAGATGGTGTTACAATTATAGCACCAAAGTCTGGAGAAGTGCCTCAGACATGGAAAGCATTAAAATATAGAAAGCTGGTTTTCTAAAATAGTTTTATGGCACCAATTTAAATGGTTTGGATTTTTCCCTTTTAAAGTTTATTTTACTTTTTCTTCTTTTGATTGTAATCAGTATCTGAAAGACAACTGGGACAGGCCTTTGGAAATAGCAGTTTTTAAATGACAGGATAGCAAAATGACTTTAGGATGAAAAGAAAAAGGGGGTGGGGGGGGACAATGACCCAAAAGGTAGCTACACAGATGTAGGAGGTGTGGAGTGGCAGAGATGAGGTTCAAGGGCATTTCCCATTGCTCGAGGGCTTGAAAAGAAAATTCCACAACCCCAAACAACAGCAACATTAAAAACACTGTCACCCAAAGTCTTTCTTCTCAGAGGAAAAACGTCAAGGATATTTCATATTTCTAAGTTAATTGGCCAAACCGTCCAAAGTGACGGTCTTTCTTAGATGTTTCCCCTCTGAAAGACTTTTGGGTCGATTTCTGTAAACCAGTCTCTTTATGAAGATTTTTATCCTGAGCAAAAATTTGTCGTAGGCTATATATTAATTCTAAAGTTTTTAGAGCAAATTCTTTTGAGTTACTAAGTCTGTTAGTCGCCGGTTCCAGATCATCGTTCTTTTAAGAAGTCGTATGAGCGTGACTCCTGGAACATGCTAGAATTCTACCTGAGTGGGCACTTTGTCAGGGTTCATAGCTTTATGAAGAGCTCGTGTTCTTTCTGTTTTGGGCCTGGTTCCACCATCTTCTCATTATATCGAGTGCCACCCACAATGAGAAAGCCCCGTTTTCCGAACTAGAGAGAGCAGAAGGTCAGATAGTAATATTGCTAGCCATTTCTTTAGAGTCCATGTGGGCACCTGCCGCCTATGCCACAGCCTTTTCTGTTTCCCGTAAAGAGAGCCTCCAACAGTGCTCTTTTGGGTCCCACGCCTACACTGCAAAAAGATAAAAGTCAAAAATTTTAGTTTAAAGTTCATTTTTTTAAAAATTTATGTAACCAACTTGTGAGAGCTAGTATTATAACCAGTGATAGTTCAAGAAAGGAAGTCTAGCTATGGTACGCAGGAGAAAGAGTAGCCGGCATGTCACTGCGGAACGACCCTCAGTGATAAATGACTCTTGGAGTAAAAATGTCAGGCAGTTCACAAAGCAAAAAGACAAGCTGTAAACAGCACTGGGCAGAGGGCAGTCTTAATATGCATGTTGCTGTTAGAAAGGACTGCAGGGCATCAATCACTTCAGTTACAGCGCACAGGTACATAATATAGAAAACCTCCGGGATGAAACCTAACTGAAAGGAAAATTAACACGTATACGTAACATAAACAGAAAGATTTCAATGATGCCCTTAAATATACTAATATTAATCTGAATAATGTGGCATTAGGTCCTCTCTCTCTCTCTCTCTCTCTCTCACATGAAATCAATACATAAACTTAAAAAAAAAAAACATAGAGAACAGGGCCAGCAGGTGGCATGGTGGCGAAGGTGTTGAATTCCAACATGGTCAACCATGTTTCCGTCCTGGATCTCGTGGCTTGAAAATTACACCAGATACGTATCTGTGCATGCCCCAAATCCCAGAAAGAGAATAAAGGAGAAGAGACTGCAATGCGGCCATCCCCTTTGAGGAGTGATTTCTCATTTTTCTTCACACTGTCTCTGTCTCTCTCTTCGGCAAGTGTACGTGCCCTGTAGTGAAAAATCTGGGGGAAAAAAAAGAGAGAGAGAGAGTGGATAAACTATGAGATAGTCGCACAATAAAATACTACTCAACAATGAAAAGAACAGCAACCTCAACATGGAAATGTTTTACAAACCATGTCAAGTTAAAGAAGGTAAATATAGGGGCCAGCAGGTGGTTAAGGGTGCTGGACTCCCAACATGGCCAACCGTGGTTCAAGTGCCAGACCTGGTGGCTTCCTTTCTCACTTTACTGCTCTCTCTCTGGTCAAATTGGAAAATAATAATAATAATAATAAATAAAGTTAAAATAAAATTATTCTTAAGAAAAAGAAGAAGGTAAATATATACCGAGCCTTTCTTACTAATCCATAGGCTCTTGCAGGACAGAGATGCCCAGAACTTGGTCCTGTCATGTTACTGTGTGATTTGGAGCAGGATTTAAAATCTCTTTCACCTTCCATTTTATCTGTGGAATAACAACAGAAAATGCTTTGATGAAAACATCTATCGTACATGCCAGCATGTGGGGTCTTGAGAATGCTCATGGAGGTGTATTAAGAAAAAATTATACACGGGGTCAGCAGGTGGCATGGTAGTTAATGGTGCTGGGCTCCCACATGGCTGACTGTGGTACGAGTCCCAGACCTGGGGCTTGCTTTCTCATCTTCTCTCTCTCTGCCCCTCTCTAGTCAAACTAAAATAATAATAACAGAGTTAAACAAGTCTTTAAAAAAAAAAAAAGAAAAAATTATGCACAGATTTCAAAATTTTTGCACCAAAATATGCATGTACTTTAATTTTATTGTCCATAAAAAAGGAAAGTAAATATAAAAATATCATACTGCAGGGGCTAGCAGGTGGCATGGTGGTTAAGGGTGGCGGACTCCCACATTGTCAACCATGGTTCAAGTCCCAGACTTGACAGTTTGCTTTCTCACTTTCTCTCTCTTGTTCCATCTCTCTCTGGTCAAATTAAAATAAATAAAAATAAAGTTAAATAAAGTAATTATTTTTATAAAAAATCATACTGCCTAATTCCATTTGTACAATGTATAAAAGTGGCAAAAATAAAAAGGGGTGATAGGGCACAGAAAGGGGTTTGCGGTGGCTAAGAAGAAGGAGTGACTGGTGAGTACACACTGGGATCTGCTGGATACTGTTTTCTCTCCTGACCTGGGTTAGGGATGCACTGTTATTAGTTTGTGAAAAAATTTTGATCAATTCACTTATATGGCATATTTAGCATTTACAGTTTTCTTTTTTTAAGCTTGCTATAACACATGCTCATTCACCGGAGAAGAATAGAGACAGAGAGAGAGAGAGAAAGTGAGAAATGACCCCCCCCCAGGGGGGATGCCATTGCTGCAATCCCCTCTCCTCCCACATGGCTGACCACAGGTTGAGTCCTGGACCTGGCAGCTTGCTTTCTCACTTTCCCTCTCGCTCTCTCTCTCATTCTGTCCCTCTCTGGTCAAATTAAAATAAGTAAATAAATAAATAAAGTTAAATAAAATAATTCTTAAAAAAATTGTATCAGTCTTGCTTCACCTATCTCTCCCCTATATACTTTCTTTTTATTTAATCCTCCCTCCCATGTTTCCTTCCTTCTTTCTTTCCTTCTTTGTACTGAAAAATTTAGTCTCAGATATCATAAAATTTCTGTCATAAACACTTTACTAAACATCTCTAACGAGACCGTTTTTTTAGATTCATCTACCATCCTGTTATCATACCTAATAAAATGATCAATAGTACCTTAGTAACTAATGCCAAAGAAATCTATAAATTTCCCAGCTGTCTGGGAGCCAGCAGGTGGTATGGTGGTTAAAGCTCTAGACTCCCATATGGCTAACCATGGTTAGAGTCCTGGACTTGGTGGTTTGCTTTCTCACTTTCTTTCTCTCTCTATCTCTTTGTGAGTTCATGTGTCCTGTAGCAAATTAAACAAAAATAATAATGACGATAAATAAAATGAAATAAATAATTCTTTTTAAAAACTCCCAGCAGTCTCAAAGATGTATTTCACAATTTGTTGTTTGAATCAGGATCAAAATATTTTCTACAGTATGCATTTTTTTCATTATGGTTCTTAAGTCTTTTTTATTCTGTAAGAGCCCCAATACACACACCTTTTCCTTTTATATATATAAAGGAAACTTTGTTATAGAAACGGACTCATTTGTTATAGAAACCGACATACTTTTTCAGATCTCCGCATTCTGCATTTGGCAGATTATTTCCTTGTGGGCCTTTAACTTGTTCCTCTGTCCTTTATACAAATACATTGTGTAGAAAATTTGATGTTTAGTGAAGTACTTATAAAAGAAATTGTGTGATATCTAAATCTAGAGGTTGATTATATTCAAGTACAGTTTTTTTAAAGCAACATAGCCATTCTAAATCTTAATCTACTCTAGCTTAATGTGTTCTCAGATTCTGCATCATTTCCTTGTTTATCTTTTTATGCTTTTTCCTAAAGAATTATTTGTTTAATTTTATTTATTATTTTTAACTAACTGAGAGAGACAGAGAGAGAGAGAGGGAAAGCAAGAAAGCAAGAAAGCAAGTCATCGTGTGAGCAATACAAGGTCTAATGAAAGGAATGGAATGAAAGACAATTGTAGACACCAGAGATAGTGTGAGAAGAGGGTGGGAAAGGACAGAGGGTCAGAAAGAGGGGTAAAAATTCTAGGAACTAGAAATGGAAAATTGTTTATAACATGAATGATTAAGTCACTATGCAGTATATACTGGATGGGAAATCACATTTTGTATGCTGTGATGATGCTTATATATTCTAGATGGGAAACCACATTTAGAATGTTGTGATGATGCTCAGGGAATGAATGTAAATTAATAAAAAAAAAATTTTCAGAAGAAAAAAAAAAAGGCATTAGAAATACCTATTTGATGACTGCAGTTAAGCTATATAGCCCTAGTTAGGTGCTACTTTACAGTATGTTCATTCTATTCACTGAGGTTTATGCCTAAAGTCAGTCTTGTGTTCATGGATATGTACATATCAGCTGTGCTTGCTATTGAAAATATTTAGATTTATTAAGATATTTAGTGAAACAATAAAATGGGGGAGGCATAGAAAGCACCAATAGATACCAGACACAGTGTGGGAGGAGGGTGGGAGATGGCAGAGGGTGAGATAGGGAATCAAGAATGGGGAAAAAGGCAAAATATACAGAAAACAAGAAATGGAAAATGATTTGTTGACAATAACACATATGTTGATGTGCTTGATTGAGCCAATATACAGTGTATTCTCAATGGAAAAATCTCATTTTGTATGCTATAATGATATACAGTGAATGAATGCAAATAAATAAATTGAAATAAAAAAAAAAAAAAGAAAGAAAGAAAGAAAGTCATTAGATCCAGGACATGAACTACAATCGGCCATGCGGGAATCCAGCGCCCTGACCACTACACCACCTGCCAGACCCTCTTTTTATACTTTTTTACATACTATTTTATATGCAGATTTATTCCATTAATGGTCTCATTCTTTTTAAATTATTTTTCCATGAGAGAGAGAGAATCCTCCACAGGGTTCAGTCACACTGCTGTCTACTTCCTCTTGTCGTCTAGCCCACCAAGATCTTGGGCCCATGTGCGTGAACCCAGCACAATCTCAGGCCAACTGGGCCAGCATCTCTAACCACAGTTGGCATGTGGCATCTCCTCCACAGTCCAGCACAAAACCAACTGCAACAGAAGTTGGGTCAGCCTCTATTCTTAGTGGTCATCGAGTCACTTGTCAAGAGAGCTGGGAATAGAACCTAAATCTTTCCAAATCTTATCCCGAGCCCTTTATACCACAGAACACTCTGAAAGGAGAAGGGTTCCCTTTTCTTGTTTCTCTTGTCCACCATAATCTTTTGAAATTAAAATCCTGCAGCAGTCTTGGAGAAATACAATGCCTCGCTCCTACTCAGGGACTCATAAAATTTACAGTAAAGGCCATGTTTATGTTGTTGACGCTGAAACTTTTTCTTTACCATTCAGCAATTACTCTTACAAAGTTGAACAAAATCAAAAACTGGGGCAGAGGAAAACAACTGTCTAGTGATTGACTACCACTCTTAATTTTTCTTCTGGAGAATTTTTCAGATCAGTTTGGCATATTCTCCTTGCAATGGTCATAATTACTGGAGCTCTCTGTTGACAATTATTTCAGTTGCATAATAAATCAGGGAATTTGTTATAATAATCTCTCTTCTAAAATAAGGTAACAAAACTGAAAAATAATCATTATTTTTCTCCCGTCATCATGTCCAAATCAGGTGTCTGGAAAGTAGCAAAACCTGAATCAGGTCATTGTCACATTGACTCAGCAGGTTTGGAAGCTGTCTTTGGACTTGACGCATCAAACAAGCTTAAGCTTCTTGTGTAGTAAAACCACTGTTTTCAGTCCTATTTGTTACAATTGAACTATTATTGCAATTTTAGTTTCTGTCTCTGTGGAAGCACATCTATTACCAAAAAACTGCTGCTCACTTTATTTTCAAAGACACCCAGTAATGGATGTGAAGTCAGTATTGTCCTACATCAGGGGGGATTACTGCATCGCCCAGGAGCTAAGAGAAGATTACACGGCACCTGTCTGAGCTCTGTATGGCTCTGCTGACATGATGCAATAAAACTCATCAGGCACATTTTTCAAATGAAAGGAAATGCGGTGTTCCCATGTAATCATGACCCTTTAGAAGAAAATAAATGAACACTAGGGAAGCATCATAAGTTCTTTTTTGTTTTTCGTTATTTAGACAATCTTGCTATGTCACAATCCTTCCAGTCTCGGTCTCCCAAGCAGGTAGGGCTACAGGTGCGTGCCACCACAACTAGCTCTCATGGCATCATAGCTGTTTGACTAAAAGGAAAGATCCTTTTAAAAAAAAATTATTGAACTTTTTAAATATTTTATTTATTCATTTATTTATGTATTTTAATTTGACCAGTGAGGGATAGAAAGAGAGAGAAAGAGAAAGTGAGAAAGTAAACTGCCAGGTCCAGGATTTGAACCAAGGTTGGCCATGTAGGAGTCCAGTGCCCTTAACCACCATGACACCTGCTGGCCCCTGAAAGGAAAGATCCGTAGTGGCCCAGCTTAGGTGATGTGGCCCATAGCATTCTCGACTATCGTGCTGGAAGTCACATGGCCAATGGTGAATTCATGTCTCCAGATTGGCCTAGAAACATACCAGCCACATGTACAGGTTTCTAGGATCCTGAGGAGCTGGAGGGCTGGGAAAGGGGGATCATGGCATGACAAGACCCTGTTGGTTCTCTCTCTGTCTCTCTCTGTCTCTCTCTCTCACACTTTCTCTTATAGAGGAATAAAGAAGATGATAAAAAAATAAATACGCTTTTTAAAAGAGTAGGTGAAAAGCGGAAATAATAGTGCACAATTATTTTGGTGTAAAAAAAGCCTGAAATGCATGTATAGTTTTCTCAGAATATACATTTCCCAAAGACCTCTCATACAACTCAGTTGAGGTGACCTGGTCCTGGGTGGTTTGGTGCTCCTAGTCATTTTTTGTGAGTTCTCAGGGTTTAGAACCACTGAAGTAAGGGTTTTCTCACTTACTATGTTTATTTTTGCAAGTTCAGCATCTGGGTATGTTTCTTTTGAGTTTATTATGTGCAATTACTATATCCTGCCATTACGTGAGTAATGACCCCATAGTTCTGTGGATTGTAGCTAGGCTTAAAGTATTAGAAACAGAAAAATATTAGCACAGTCAAAGTTTTTAAGGAAAAAAAAGTATTTTACTTATACAATTAGAATGATCCCATCCATTTTAAATGAAAATTTTAATAAGCTTGAAATAAATAAACACTCAAAACTAACCTGGTACCTTTCTCACTAATCCCTAATTATTACCAATCAGTATTTATTCTCAGTTATTTGTAATCGTACTTGTTTGAAAAGTTTCCTTTACTGTCTAAATCCCTATCTTGAAGGTAGGCTTCTTACCTTAAACAGTAGCGTAGTCTTACGTAATGGTTTCCATTTTTCTTTGTCTCTTAAATTTCTCTGTCTTGTGTGGGTCAAAAATAAAACACGTTTTTTTCGCACTGACATGCATAAAACCAATTTATTCCTGAGATACCTGCTATATAAAAGAATGCCTTGGGATCAGCAGATGGCTTAATGGTTACGTCACTGGACTCCCACGTGGTGGGCCATGATTCCCAGACCGACAGCTCAAAACTCAACACTGGACACATGCAGGCATGCCACCGGGTCCAAGACTCAAACAGCAGTCAACTACACGGGAGTCTAGCAATGTAACCATGACGCTATCTGCCACTATCTGCTGGTCCCATGGCCTACATTCTTCAACATTGTTCATGTCATGAAAGGCTAGAGAACTGCTCCTACTATAGAAAATTATAGAACGTGACGGCTAAATGTAATGCACAATCCTGGATCAGATGCTGGCTAGAAAAGATCATAATTTTTCTACAAATGACATCCATGGGACAACTGGAGAAATGCGTGTATGCATTGTTCAATACCACATCAACATTAAGCTCCCTGAATTTGATCCCTGCACTGAAGCTATGTAATGCAAAGTTATTGCTTTTATGAGATACATGCTAAATTTATTTACAGATAAGCCATCATGATATCTGCAATGTCTTCTCTAATCTTTAATATTTTATAAAAATAATAAAATGAAAATAAATACATATACCAAGGGGGAGAGAGAAAATCTGTCAAATTGTTAATGATTGATGAACCTAGATGGCATGTTTGGGATTTTCTTCAAAATGAAATATGATAAAACTCATACAAACAGAAGAAACAGAGTGGTTGGTAGCCTTGTTAAGAGACAGTCCTGGGGCCAGCAGGTGGCGTAGTGGTTACATTGCCAGATTCCTACATGACCAACAATAGTTCAAATCCTGAACCTAGTGGCTTGAAGCTCACACCAAGTTCATGTGTGAGCATGCCCAAGATCCCAGGAGGAGGAGACTGTGGAGTGGCCATCCCTCCTGAGGAGTGATTTCTCACTTTCTCTCTCTCTCTTTCTCTCCCTCCCTCCCACCCCCCCCTCCCCAGAATACACATGCCCTAAGGCAAAAACCTCTAAAATAAAAAGGAGCTAAGCCTTGGTCCAGCTGGTGGCCTGGTGGTTACTATGGCTGGATTTCACATGGCCAACAGCATGGTTTGAGTTCCAGACACAGTGGCTTGAAAAACATACTAGGTGCATGTGCAGTTGTTTCCAAAACTTCAAGAGGAGAATGGAGGAGAAGGGATTGCAACATGGCCATCCCCCTGTGGGGTACTTTCTCACTTTATCTCTCTCTCTCTCTTTCCC
>NW_006159859.1:9502210-9515167 GCF_000334495.1 Tupaia belangeri chinensis
CGCTATGTCCCGCTCCAGTGAGCACATGTGCCCTATAGCAAAATAAAAACAAAACAAAAATTAAAATAAGGGCCTGGGTTGGCAAAGGTCCCTACTGCATTCTCTTTTTTTCTTCTCCTTTTCCTTTCACATACTCTTGAATGCTTTAACAAATGTTTAATGATTTGTGAAGGGATACTAAAGCTTTAGGAGAGAGTCTTATTTAAAGGAAATCATTGAAAATTGACAAATCCTTTTATAGTTCAATACCCATTTATTAATTTATTGGTTTAATAAATTGGTTTGGGGGCCAGTTGGTAGCATGGTGGTAATGCATCTCTGCAATACTGGACCCTCATGCAAAGGTCCCAGGTTCTTGTCCCAGGGTCTCCCTGTACACACCAGATGTGTGTGCCCATTCCTGTGACCCTGGCTGGCAGAGGCTGTGAGTAGAATGCAGTGTGAAGGCCGTGTTGGGGAGACCTGTCTCTTTCTCTCTCTGGTGAATTATTTCATTTCATTTCATTCATCATCATTTTTGTTTGTTTCAAATTTGGCCACAGAGCAAGAGAAAGAGAGAAAGTGAGAAAGCAAGCTGCCAAAGCCACAACTTGAACCGTGATTGGCCATGTTGGAGTCCAGTGCCTTAACCACTGTACCACCTGTAGGCCCCAGTGGTTAGATTTCTTAACAGCTTTTTAAATAGTAGTAAAATATACATAGCAGGAGCCAGCAGGTGACGTGGTGGTTAAGACGCTGGACTCCCACCTAGCCAAAGGAGTGTTTCAAGTCCAGAACCTGTTGGCTTGAAAAATCACACTGGGCACATAAGCGTACATGCCCAAAATCCCAAGAGGAGAATGGAGGAGAAGGGATTGTAGGGTGATTTCTCACTTTCCCTCACTTCTCTGTAAGAGTACATGCCCATGGCAAAAACCTAAAAAAAAAAAAAAATTAAACATTCAATGAATATCTGTTACTTAACTTAGCATAACTCTACAATTACAATTTACCAGAAAGATTTTGAAAATTAAATATTTTTGAGTTGACATATTATATCATTAAACACATCTAGTCATCATCTCATCTTATTTTCCTGCTAACTATCTTTACAGTGTATCCATGTTAAGCAAGAAACACAAAAGCAAAAATCTAAAAATGGTAACTAAATGCTTTTTTAAAAACAAAACCTGCTGTGTTTGATATACATGAAATAATTAATATCAAATAATCTTTTTTACCACATCATGACGTGTACATTTGGGTTTTTTGTTTGTTTTTTAAGAAGTACTTTATTTAACTGTATTTATTATTATTATTTTCCAGTTTGATCAGAGAGAGACACAGAAAGCAAGAGGGAATGTGAGAAAGCAAGCCACCAGGTCCAGGACTTGAACCATGGTCGGCCATGTGGGAGTCCAGCACCTTTAACCACCATGCCATCTGCTGGGCCCATACATTTGTTTACATTGGATTTACACTTTTTATAATCTCAAGCATATATCTATATAAATATAATCTCTTATTTGACTAGTAACCCCAAATAAAATAAAATGCTTACATTTAATGCTGAAAGTTAGAAGGCATACCTATTTTTATTAAACAGTAATAGCAAACTAGTCTTACTTCTCAAAGATTTATTCTGCCCTCATGAACTTGAAAAACATTTATATTAGTTCTTATATTTCTTAGAGTTTTGGGGTGTTTTTATTTTTTATTTTTTTGGAGAGGCTTTTGCTATAGGTCATGTGTGCTTGCCAGAGAGACAGAAAGCAAAAAATCAACACCCCCTCACCCCCCCAAAGCCCCCCGCCAGGGGAGATGGCCTACTGCAATCCCTTCTCCTCCATTCTCCTCTCAGGATTTTGGGCATGCATGCACACAAGCCTGGTGTGAGTTTTAAAGCAGCTGGATCCAGGACTCAAACCACAGTTGACTACTTAGGAGTCCAACAATGTAACCATTATGTCATGTCATCTGCCGCTCCCTATTTCTGAGCGTGTTAGGAATACTTCATTTATATAAGCATTTATTTATCTCTAAGTCAATTTTAACAGTGTTCCTTTATAGAATTTTAAAGATTAACTTGGTAATACCATGTGGACATACAAAAAAAATATATATATATATAACATAAATACATTCATACAGAAGGCTGGACAGTGGCACAATAGTAAAATGTTCTCTGAAGCTGACTTACCTGGGTAGGTTCCCAGTTCACGTCTAGAGGCCTCCCTGAGAAAACAGGCATGCACTGACTCATGAACTAGCCTGGTGATGGATCGTGGCATTAGAACCTTGCTGGGTGTGCTCTCTCTCTATCCCACTCTGTCCTTTTGTTCATGGAAGAAACAAATAAACACACTTTAAAAAATACTACATACATACATGAATAGTCACAAATAGAGACTTTATAGCTTCATTCTAAAATCTTAGCCATGAGTCAGCTAAATACATTGAAACAAAACTCAACAGTTTTTATAAAATAGATGACTCCACCTTTGCTCCGCTTTATTTTAGGTTGTCAGAAAAGTCATGATGCATTTTTGCTTAGAAAAATAGATTTAAAAGGTCATGATTTTTCCAACAGTCCCAATATTTTTTATGTGAATTGTGTTTCTGGGAATGGGACAAGTTGGAACTACCTACTAATAGAAGGCTTAACGTTCTTACCAATATTCATGGAGAAAACTTCCAAGATTTTCTTTCCATGTGACTTTTAATTACGAATTTAATTTTATTTATTATTATCATTATTTAATTTGGTATAGGGCACATGCACTCACCAGAGAGAGACACAGAGAGAGAGGGAAAGTGAGAAAGCAAGCTACCAGGTCTGGGACTCAAATCGTAGTCGGCCATGTGGAAGTCCAGCACGTTCACCACCACGCCACCTGCTGGGCCTTTCCATGTGCTGTGTACCAAACATGGGGGCTGTGTACTAAATTTTAAGCAAGAGACAGGGAATATCAAGCAGCTATGTGGATGTCTCCAAAGCCCATCTGAGTATATAAAAACCCAGTCTGTTTCCAAGTAGCTTTCCTTTTCAGCTTCAGGTAGCTGCTTTCAGAAGTCCCTGAGTCCCTAAGAGCACCTGGCAGGAGTAAGGGACTCAAAGGTCCAGTGACGGGGACCAGCAGGTGGTGTGGTGGTTAAAGCGTTGGATACTCTCACATGGCCAACCACGGTTCGAGTCCCGGGCCTGGTGGCTTGCTTTCTCACATTCCCTCTCTTTCTCTTTCTCTGTGTCTATCTCTGGTCAAATTAAAATAAATGAATGAATAAATAAAATTAAATTTAAAAATTCTTAAAAAAAAAAAAAAAAGTCCAGTGACTGTAAGGAGCTTAGGACCTGACAAAGAAAGGGAAGGTCTGACAGGGGTGGACAATGGGACAGAGGAGGTGAGAATCTGAAGAGAACCTATCAAAGGATTCTGGGAGTGGAAGGGAAGACTGAAGGTGGTAAAAGAAGGAAGGAAGAGCAGCGATGATAGGAAAGGAGAGGTCTCCAAGGAACTAGTTGTGGAGATCATAAATTCCAAATTATCCCTAGTAAAGTCATGCCAATGAGCAGGGAAGCAGAGTTAGCCCAGCGCTAATGAAGCATACAGTCAGCAGGGATTTGAGAACGGGGGTTTCAGTCTACCGAAGCATTCCCATGGGAAAAGCAGGATCAAACCAAGAGAACAAAGAGGCCTCCCAAAGTCTGTCCTTATGGTTTAACAGAGTGGACTGTCGTCTGCAACCCTGCTCAGGAGTTGGACTTGGGAATGTGATCCCAATCAATCAGTGAAGGGAAGGCAAAATCTTCAAAGGTGTGCACTTAGAGCGTTGGGTTAGAGAATTTTGGGTGATAAATCTAACACTACCTGAATCACAGCACTGAAACTGTTAAGGAAAACATTATTCTGGCAATTCCTAAAATGATAAGGAAAACTTTATTCAGGACAATGGCAATATGTGTCAAGGCTATTTCAATAGAAGAAAGAGGGCTCAACTCAACTTAAGGTCAAGTAGGCATTTATCCCCATGATCAGAGTTGGGAGTCAGTGAATGGAAAATTATTAAGGGGAGAGGCCAGATAATGGCACAGCAGTAAAGCAGGGCAGTTTCCTATGGGAAGGTTCCCAGCTCACTCCAGCAACCTCTCTGAGTATGCTGGGCGTGCACTTGCTCTTGAGCATGTCCACGATCCTGGCTGAAGGAGGCTAGAGATGGCTCCAAGACACTGTTGGAGGGCTTGCCCTGGATCACACTGCTTAAGCACTATGTGTAGAGAGCCAGATCCCATATGGATGATCACAGTTCAAATCCCAGCCCAGTGGATTGAAAAACACAATGAAACACCCATGTGCATGTGGGGCCAAAATCCTGAAGGGATGTGATTTGACCATGCCCTGCTGAGGATACTTTCTCTCTCTCCCTCTTTCTCTCTCTCTCTGGCAAATACAAGAGACTTCTGGCAATTAAAAAAAGAAAGACCGGGGACCAGGAGGTGGCATGGTGGTTAAGGCACTGGACATTCTCACATGGCCAACCATGGTTCAAGTTCCGGACCTGATGGCTTGCTTTCTCATTTTCCCATTCTCTCTCTCTCTGAGTCTCTGGTCAAAATAAACTAAATAAATGAATAAATATAATTAAATAAAAATCATTCTTTTTTTTAAAAAAGACCCTATTAGAGGCAAATCTCTCTCTCTCTCTCTCTCTCTCTCTTTCTCTCTCTCTCCTCTCTTCTCTCTCACTATGGAAGAAATAAATGAACAGACTTTTTTAAAAAGAAAAGGGACTGGCAGTTCGCATGGTGGTAAGAGTGCTGGACTCCCACATGGCCAACTGTGGTTTGAGTCCTGTACCTGGTGACTTGCTCTCTCTTGTGCTCTCTTTCTCTCTCACTCTCTGATCAAATTAAAAGTAAATAAAGTTAAAGTAATTCTTAAAAAAAAAAAAAAAAAAAGAAGCAGGAAAGAAAATTAAGAGGAGACATCGAGGGTAGGAGGATTCTTGATAAACTAACTTAACAGGATTCTTGCTGAAGGCAGGCCAGAGGGATCAGTGTGAAGGATAGAATGAGAAATTTGATCATATATTGAGGGGTATCACATATCAAGGGTGGACAATTCTCTCTAAACTGTCTTAGGAGTCTTCCTAAGGAGTCTTCCTCGATTGGACTATGAGGCCCAGCAAGGATGAGGTGTGGTGGGCTGTGGCAGCAAAGATGGGGCATGGTGGAGAAGAGCCCGACTAAAGTCTGGTCAAGGAGAGAGTCTGCTAGTCCCTAGAAGAATCTGTGCTTGCCCTGCGACTATGTCCGTACCAGGAGACCACGACATCAAATCACAAAGAAAAAAGAACCATGAGAGGTTGAGAAAAAGACAGCAGAAGAAAGAAGATTCATGTTTTAGTAACTTTTACACCATCTTCCCCCTCCCCCGATTTTTGAACTAGGGACTCTATTTCCATTTTGTACTGGGCCTCCTAAATTGTGTGGCCAGTCCTACACAAAGCTCAGGACAAACACATCCTTAGTCTGTTTCCTTGGGATTCTATCTTCTCTGTAAACTGGAGAAAAATGTTGCGACTCAGAAACAATACCCCAAAGTGTGGCCCATTCACATGCTGGATATTTTGTGCTAAGGAGATCCCAAGGCCTCAGCAGTAGAGTCTCTTTGACCTTCTTCTGCCCTTCCATCTCTTGTCCCTCTCTCTCCTTTACAGAGTCACAGAAACCAAAATTCCTCCACCCCAAACAAACTAGAACTAGCAAACTAGAACCTTCTCCCCACAAAGCACACAATAAAACCTAGAAAGGTCTCTTTCTCTCTTTTCCTTTCTCCCTTATTCTAGAAGGATCTGTACAAGAGAGGGAAGAATGCTACACAGGGAGTCCAAGAAGAATCCAGACGCCTTGCTGGTTTTCCGCCTCAGACTATTGTCATGAAATAATACCCTTTGTCCAACAACATGATTACAACCATTTTTCTTTTCTTTTTGAGAAAGAGATTTTTGCTATAGGGCACATGTGCTCATCAAAGAGGCAGAGAGAAACAGAGAGACAGAAAGCTAGAAATCACCCCCCAGAAGGGATGACCACACTTTAATCCCTTCTTCATTCTCCTCTTGGAATTTTGGTCACACATGCACACACCCTGTGTAAGTTTCCAGCTCTCGAACTGCAGTCAGCCATGTGGGAGTCCAGAGCCTTAACCTCTACACCACCTGCTGGCCCTCATGGCTATCCATTTATTTCCTCCAACTTAAGCGTAAAAATAGACAATCGTCCCTTATCATTGGGTTTTAATTTCCGAAGACTCCCACATCATGTAAAACTTGGATTAAATAGGGAACCAGCAGTTAGCATAATGGCTATGTCGCTGGACTCCCACGTAGTCGCCCGTGGTTCGCGTCCCGGACCCGGTGGCTTAAAACTCACGCCGGGCGCGTGTGCGTATGTGCCCAAGATCCCGAGAGGAGAATGGAGGAGAAGGGATTGCAGCGTGACCATCCCCCCTGGGGGGGGATTTCTCGTTTTCTGTCTCTATGTCTCTCTCTGTCTGTCTGGTGAGCGCACGCGCCCTATAGCGAAAAAACCTCTCAAAAAAAAAAAAAAAACTTGGATTAAATAAATCCATTATGTTCTTCTCGTGATCTGTTTTTTGTTATCGGAGGGTGGTGACCCTGATGATGGGTGAAGAACGGTAGCACAGCTTTCTGCCCCTACAGGAGCACCCGCGTGCCCTGCTTGCTTCAATCTGGGCTCTGGAACTCCTTGAGAACAAACGCTTGGACAAAGCCAACCACATACCTCCCAGGAAAGAGAGAGAGTACAGGTGTGATGTAGTCAAAATTCAGATTGCATAGGAAAATATTTTCTATTCCTGGGAGGGCTTGGTTCAGCTGACAATGCACGGATTTAAATGGTTGTCTCTCATTTTATATTTTTCTTTAATTGTCAGAGGGTACATCATGCACTCACCAGAGCAAGTGAGAGAGAGAGAGAGTGAAAGAGAGAGAGAAACCCCCTACCCAATGGGGTATGGCTAAGCCACTTCTTTTTCATCTATTTCTTTATCCCATCAGGATCAGGCACACAAGCACACATATACATCATGTTTGGTATTTTTTGTTGTGGTAGTTTTTCTTTTTTTTTTAAGAATTATTTTATTTAACTTTTTATTTATTTATTTATATTTTTTTCATTTGATTAGATTGGGATAGAGTGAGAGAGAGAAAGTGAGAAAGTATGCTGCCAGGTCTGGGACTCAAACCACAGTCAGCCATGAGGAAATTCAGCTCCCTTAACCACCATGCCATCTGCTGGCTCCCCTTTTTCTTTCCTTTTTTTTTTTCTTTTTTTTTTTTTTAGTTTTGCTATAGGTTATGTGTGTGCACCAGATAGAGAGAGCGAGAGAAAGAGAAAGGTGAGAAATCACGTCCAGTTGGGAAGACCACAACACAATCCCTTCTCCTCCATTCTCCTCTTGGGATGTTGGGCATGCATGTACATGTGCCCAGTGTGATTTTCATGCTGCTGGGTCTGGGACTCGAACTGCACAGTCAGCCATGTGGTATCAGTGCTTTAAACTCCATGCCATGCTTTTCCAGGCACCAAGACTGGGATTTGATCCACAGTCAGCCATGTAGGATCCAGCTCCAGTTGCACAGCACTTAATCACTGGGCCCTGATAATACACTATTGAAATGACAGCAGAATGTCAACATCAGTTAGTGGTATTTGAATTTGTGTAACTTGGTTCCTGGCTCCCCTTGAGGGTTCTAGACTAACTGATCTTAGGTTTATATTACTAAGGGATTTGCCAAAGTGTATGGAAATGAATTAACCTAAGGATAAATTCCAGGAATTTGTTCTAGAATGTAGAAGCAATTCCCCAGATGGCAGTTTTTCAACTTCAAATACTTGAAGATGCAACCTCCGCTAGCCCCCTGGTAGAAAAAAGGTTTGCTGCTATAATTATACTGAGATTCTTTGAATTGGGGGCCAGCAGGTGGTATGGTGGTTAAGGCGCTGGACTCCCACATGGCTGACCACAGTTCAGGTCCCGGACCTGGCAACTTGCTTTCTCACTTTCCCTCTCTCCCTCTGTGGTCAAATAAGATAATAAACAAAACTAAATATTTCTTTTAAACAACAACAAAAAAGATTCTTTGAGTTTACTTTCACTGGTCTTCATTCTGTGCATTTTTGTCTTTGGATCACACTTTTCTGCCTTCTGAATTTGCCCTTCAACTGTCTTTTTCACTTTCTCATTTATGAACCCAGAGAAACTTCACAGGAAAAGCTAGAATTATTAAGTTATTGAAAATAAAATTATTTCCTGATCTTTCCTTGCTGGCTACATTTTAAATATTTATAAAAATAACATCATATTCTCATTTCTGATTAAGTAAAACAGGGTAACAAATGGATTGAAAGTCTAGTGTTTTCATTCTAAAAAATTACTGCTTTATGAAAACTTCATCTGCACCACACAGATAGTGTACGGAGTGAATATTCATTTTGAAATCTAATCTTGCCTTTTTAGAATATTTCTCAGGCAACCACTCCTTGCCCCAAATGTATGCCCAATCTTCCCTTCCTTTCTATTAAGTGTTTTCCTATTTTATCAGGTCTTACAGTCTGTGGATATAAACATTTGAGCTTTAGGGTTTTTAACGCCTGAGAATATGACATTGTGTCTGTCATTTCATTTAGTCTTGAAGACTTCAAGGCCTTGACCTCAGAGTAGCAAATAGGTTTCTTCTAGAGGGCTAACCCCAAGAGCCGATAGTAGCTCTCTGGAGTACATTCAAGAGTAGTGGGAGAGCACATCTGAGTTTAGCAAAACAGAAAATCATGATTGATTAGTGTTCTCTGCTCCAAGGGTTGGATGGAAAATGATGGCGAGGGTGCCACACGTTTTTAATCCTGTCTAATCCCAAAGGAAGGTAATATGGCACTTCCAAGCATCATGGTTGAAACGGCCGCTGGTAGAACACAACACAGGAAGACAGTTCGTGTTGAGAGGCTTTCAATGCCTCTAAAATCTTATGCTTCTCCTTGGCTCCTAGTAATCATATGCCCTCGTGGTTTTGCTTCTTTCTGCTTTGCACTTTTAATTAATTTCCCTGCTACTAACCCACAATAATATGAATGATAGAATATCTTATGCAAGGGACCATCAGGCGGCATGGTGACTAAGGTGCTAGACTTCCACACAGCTGAGCACAGTTCGAGTCCCAGACCTGGAGGCTTGCTTTTTCACTTTCCATCTCTCTGTCTCTCTCTCTGACAAGTGCATGTGCCCCATAGCAAAGTTAAATAATAATAGTAAATAAATCAATGAGTAAATTAAATTAATAGTTAGGTTTTTTTAAAAATAATATCATATGTGAGGTTTAATGCAAATCTGTCAAATATGATTTTTAAATTGAGCCAATTATACCTGTTTAATAAGCCCAAAACCTTCTTCAGAGTTACATATGTCTCTAGAATTTTCTTCCAGAGGAGAAAAAATGAATAGGGATCAAGACCAGGAGGTAGATTAACATGTGTGTTTGAGCATCCTTCTCCAGCTGGTGTGGGTGGTACAGCGATAGTGGAAGGGAGAAAGGCAAGTCACATCAAGATAAAATAACTGCAACTTCGGCTAAGAAACTGATGGGGGGCCAGCAGGTGGTGTGGTGGTTAAGGTGCTGGACTTCCACATGGCCTAAACCGGTTTAAGTCCCTGGCCTGGTAGCTTGAAAATCACACTGGGTGCAAGTGCATGTGTGCCTAAAATCCCAAGAACAGAATGGAAGAGAAGGGATTGTGACATGGCAATCCCCCCAGAGAGGTGATTTTTCACATTGTCTTTCTCTGGTGAGCCCACATGCCCTATGGCAAAATCTGGAAGAAGAAAAAAAAAGAAAGAAACTGATTGGGTGTGAGTTAAAAATCTAGGGCAAGGAGTTGGCAAATGGCATGGTAGATAAAGTTCTTAACTCCCGTGTAGTCAACTGTGGTTCAAGTCCCAGACATGGTGGTTTGCTTTCTCGCTTTTTCTCTCTCTCTTGCTCTGTCTCTCTCTGGTTAAATTAAAATAATAATGATGATTATAAATAAAACTAAATAAATAATCCTTTTTAAAGATCTGGAGCAAAATGAAGTTTGTATTTTGTTTTGCTATACCTATGTCTTATCACTGATATTGAGTTTCAGAAAAATATTTAAGGAATATTTTATTTTATTTTATTTATTGTTTTCATTTCTCTATTCAACCAGAGAGAGAGGGAAATTGAGAAAGCAAGCCACCAGGTCCAGGACTTGAACTATGGTTGACCATGTGGGAGTTCAGCACTTCAACTTCTATACCACCTGCCAGCTCCCACCCCACTCCCTTTTGTTTTAGAGAGAGATTTTGCTGTAGGGTGCGTGTACCTGCCAGAGAGACAGGGAGACAAAAAAATGAGAAATTACCCCGCAGGTGGATGGCCATGCTGCAATCTCTTCTCCTCTTTTCCATTCTCCTCTCAGGACTTTGGGCACACACATGCACTCACATGCACCTGGCGTGAGTTTTAAGCTGCCAGGTCTGAAACTTGAACCATGATCAACTACATGGGAGTCCAATGACATAACCATTATGCCATCTGCTGGTCCTGAGCTTTAGAAAAAAAATTTTAAATAATTATTTATTTTTGGGACCAGCAGTTAGCGTAATGGCTATGTCGCTCGACTCCCATGTAGTCGACCGCGGTTCTCGTCCTGGACCCGGTGGCTTAAACACGCCGGGCGCGTGTACATGCGTGCCCAAGATCCCGAGAGGAGAATGGAGGAGAAGGGACTGCAGCCTGGCCATCCCCCCTGGGGTGTGATTTCCTGCTTTCTCTATCTCTGTCTCTGTCTGTCTGGCAAGCGCACACACCCTATAGCAAAAATCTCTCCAAAAAAAGTAATTATTTAATTTTATTTACTCATTTATTTTTATTTATTAATTTATGTATTTAAATTTTGACCAGAAAAAAAAAGACAGACAGAGAGAGAGAGAAAGAAAGTGAGAAACCAAGCTACTAGGTCCTGGACTTGAACTGCCATAGGCCATGTGGGAATGTCTAGCACCTTAACCACCACACCACCTGCTGGTCCCAGAGTTTCAGAAAATTTAAAAGAGGTTACACATCAATCTTCTTCAGTGTTTTGGCTTATCGTTTGGTCGTTACTTTAACCTATTAAAATACTAATGTTTCTTTTTTTTTTTTTTTTGAGTCTTTTGCTATAGGGTGCGTGTGCTCGCCAGAAAGAGAGATGGAGAGACAGAGAGACAGAAAGCAAGAAATGAACCCCCGGAGGATGGCCATGCCACAATCCCTTCTCCTCCATTCTCTTCTCGGGATCTTGGACATGTACCCACATGTGCCCAGTGTGAGTTTAAGCCACCAGGTTCGGGACTTGAACTGCAGTCGATTATATGGGAGTCCAGCGACATAGCCATTACCCCATCTGCTGGTCCCAATACTAATGTTTCTTTGATATGAGTGTTTCTTTCTTTCTTTCTATTTATTTATCTATTTATCTATCTATTTATTTATTTATTTATTTTGCCATAGGGCATGTGTGTTCACCAGAGACAGAGAGAGGGAAAGTGAGAAATCACCCCTGGGGTGAGGAGTGGCCATGCTGTAGTCCCTTCCCCTCCATTCTCCTCTTAGGATTTTGGAAATGCACACACACACGCCTGGTGTGATCTTCAAGCTACCGTGTCTGGGACTTGGACCATGGTTTGGCATGTGGGAATCTAGCACCTTAACCATCATGCCACCTGTTGGCCCCTGATATGAGTGTTTCTTAATTCCAATAGTCTTCTATTCCCCTTTCATTTGGTGCTCACCCGTCTTTGGATAGCACATCTGTTATATGCGGAGCCTGAATTTTTCAGCAGATCTCTGCTGAGTTTAAAGGTTTAAAAGGGATAAAGGGAGCCCAATAGGTGGCATAGTAGTTAAAGTTGCTGGGCTTGCACATAGCCGACCACGTTTTGAGTCCTAGACCTGGTGGCTTGCTTTCTCATTTTCCCTCTCTCTGTGGTCAAATTGGAAAATAATAATAATAATAAATAGAGTTAAATAAAGTCATTCTTTTAAAAATAATAATAGAAGGGATAAAGGATGAAGAGACCCCCAGGAATAGAAATCTAGGTTAGATTCTCCATAGGCAGTTTTTGAATTAAGCTGAGTTCTGAGAATTGAGTTTATTCAGATTAACTCTAGAAACCTCAAGGTTGCTGGGATTCCCAGCAGCTGCCTGTCATCAGGATCCAAACTGGGATAAATCTGGAAGTTGTTTGGGTAACTGAGGTGGATCCTGATTCCAAAAACCTCGAGTAATTCTCTTCCCTCAAGACAAGTTCAGTTTTCTCTGGGATTCAAATGGAGGTAAGTCAAGTAGTTACAGATGTCTGATTCAGTGTTGAGGGCCAGCAGATGGCATGGTGGTAATCCTTTTGGTCACATTCTGATGGTCCTTTATTTTATATTCTTTGAGTAGGGAAGACCCCAGAAGGACACTTCTAACACAGCTTGCAATGGCTTCCAGGATGGACAGTGTTGCTTGGGAAATGCCATATTGCCTAATGCTCAGATTTTTGAACTGTGCATCAAAGTATTTGTGTAGGCAAACCAGCAGTTAGCATAATGGATATGTCGCTGGACTCCCATGTAGTCGACTGCAGTTTGCGTCCTGGACCCGGTGGTTTAAAACTCACGCCAGGCGCATGTGCGTGCATGCCCAAGATCCCGAGAGGAGAATGGAGGAGAAGGGATTGCGGCATGACCATCCCCCTGGGAGGTGATTTCTCGCTTTCTGTCTCTATGTCTCTCTCTGTCTGTCTGGCGAGCGCACGCGCCCTATCGTGAAAATCTCTCCAAAAAAAAAAAAGTATTTGTGTAGAATACTACCATAAGGGGCAGCCAGGTGGGTTGGTGGTTAATGTGCTAGAC